>NW_003852560.1:3570502-3580078 GCF_000181295.1 Otolemur garnettii | reverse complement strand
AAAAAAACTCAAAGTGATACTAAAACCTAAAATGCTACATTTTTGTGGTATTAGAAACATTTCACACAACAAACATGCTAGATAAGTCATAGTCTGAACTACTGGGCAATAGAATTATAATCTGTTTAATTTACCTCAAACTAAAAGGACCCAAGGTTTTAAAATCAACATTACTGCATTCAAAAAGATTTGAATTGATGAAAAAACAAAAAGGAAAAAGATGGCTTTGTTTATCTTAGTTCTTACATGAAAAAAGATCACACCTATATTAGGGCTGGGCCCCAAAGTATTTTTCTGAGCTGGACTACCCAAAAGCTTCCTTTATTTAAACATACACACAAGAATCATACTAGTCTATTTTTTGAATATAGCCGAGGTGATTAAAGTTGAGCATATAACTAAATGAATAGGTGAGTGATTCAATTAATCAGTTGGAAGAGAGGTTTCAATTTTCTCATAAACTGTATGTTATTTTCTTCCTATTGCTCTGGCAAGAAAGTGTTTTATAGAAAAGAGTCTTAGCATTGAGTTAATTTATGTTAAAATAGAAATCGACAGAGATCTTTATTTGCAATGAGGGATACTGTCTCCTGAACACTAAGACTCTTCAAAATACCTTGACACACGTGTTTCAGGAATATTTAATTCAGCGATGAGAACATGAAGCATCTTAGGGACCATCTGCTGCTGTTGCTTTAAATTGAACGTCCGTTTTAATGGCTGGATGGCTTGTGCCTGGATGGCTTGTGCCTGGATTTCACATGTATTCAGTTCCTCTTGGAGAATGACTATGCATCCTTACAACATCTTGCTAGAATGGTAATAGGAATATGACAGGAAACACTACTGTTATTTTACACATTGAATGGCGTGTAGTATATGAAAAGCAGAGATATTTATATATCGAGAATTTTCATAGGATTTTTTTTATAATAAGGATAGTATAACACTGATTCATATTTCTCTACAGAAGGTTGGGCTCCTGGCTGGATGGCCACAAATTTAGGAATGATATGTCCAAAGTATATTTCATGCAAACTGATGTTTACATATTTAATACATTTCACATCATTGAAAAGGGTAGACCCTGTGTATCACTTTTGGTAGACAGTCGATATTTTTGATGAAAACATGATTGCCTTCATTAACTTCTGTAGCTGACCCATGATTACTCTTACTTTTCAATCCACATAAATTATTTCTAAAAGATTTATCACAATCTCAGATAAATCTTAATTTTTTTCCTGATCTCTGTGTTTTCCCTCACACCTCCACTGTTTTTTCCAGGGATATCATGAATAACAAAGTATTCTATCAACACCCTAATCTCATGAGGGCACTGGGGATGCACGAGACTGTGATGGAGGTCATGGTGAATGTCCTTGGAGGTGGAGAGTCCAAGGTAAAGGGATACTATGTGGTGACTGTCCTGGAGTACATGGACTGCTAGTTCTGAATGAAAATGTCTTAATTCCTTTTTAGGAGGACTATTTTATAAAGAACATTTTAAAATTTATTTTTATTTCAGTTTAATATGAAGGTACAAATGATTAGGCTACATTGTTTGTATTCCTTTAAAGTTCAAGTTGTAGTTGAGCCCATCGCCCACTCAAGTGCCCATCAACCCATGAATGGCTTAACAAACTGTGGTATATACCATGGAATACTATTTAGCCATAAACAAGATGGAGACTTTACATCTTTTGTTTTTAACTGGATGGAATTGAAGCACATTCTTCTTAGTAAAGTATCTCAAGAATATAAAATTAAGTATCCAGTATACTCAATACAAATATGAAACCAATAAAGAACATTTTTCTGGAAAAAAATACAAACTTTAGTGAGTTAGATGTGCTACTATTTTTTCCCCGCCTGGTATTGATAAAAGTTTCTGCCTTGTGCTGTATAATTTGTCATTTCCTAAATTATTCCCACTTAGGGGATATTTAAACCTTTAAAATTTAAGTAACTATAATATATATCAACTGACTTGAATTATAAGTCAGTCCCCATCACATAACAAGCCCATGTTCTTCAGACTGAGCCATTCCTTATGATTCAGACGATGGTTGGTTTCACCAAATTTCTTATTAGCTCAAGATTTGATGATGATACTCTGGAATGTATTTGTTTTAAGACTCCATAGTGAACTTTTAAATGACTACAATTTAAATGAAATTCCTTGAAATATAAATTGGAGAATAATATACTAAACAATTTCATATAAATCAGTATAGTTTCACAACCTCTGATATGTAAAATATGTTAATATTTCTCTATTTTCAATCTCAAGCCATACTTGTCACAATACAGAAATATGTCCATATTTCCCATGTGCAACCTGTCTCCAGTTAGACTTATAAAAGTAATTATAACATACAGTATTCTGTTAGGGAAGGACATCAGGGAACACCTGGGGTATCCTGTGACAAGATCTGGCCCTCAAGGGAGATGTCTTTGGTGGGGCCACCAACCAGTTAGGGACCCATCCTAGCAGATGCAAATCAGAGCAATGTAAAATCCCTGAGATCTTGATGATAATAATGATAATACCGATAAGAATACTCTACTGTGTTGTGCCAAGTACTGAACTGTATATTTTTTGGAAATTATCTCAATGAATCTTTCCCCCCCTTTACCTAAAGTAAGTATTTTTATCCGTATTATAGAACAGAACAAAGGAGATTGCATAATTTCTCATGGAAGCACAGATAATAGCAGTAGTCAGGAATTGCAACTGGGTCTGCCTGATTCCTAAACCAGGCTTATGCCACCTTTAAATTTAGGGCTATGAGTTAATTCCACATCTTACCCATTGATGATAATGAGTTAGCTTCAGGCTTGATTTTCAGTGGTTCAAGGACAAGGTGAATCATAGTCTACACATTGAAGGACTTCAGTGTCTAAAGTTTGGCACAGTTGGATGCATGTGCATTGACAATGTGGCCTCAATTTCTGAACTCAATTTTATAAAGATTATTTGCTTTCCTTAGCTAACTAAGCGCTCTTTACACAGGAAATCACGTTTCCCAAGATGGTGGCCAACTGCTGCCGTTTTCTCTGTTACTTCTGTCGTATAAGTAGGCAGAATCAAAAAGCTATGTTTGATCATCTCAGTTATTTACTGGAGAACAGCAGTGTTGGTCTTGGTAAGTAAATCTATGACTTTTAAATAATTTCTAGATCAAAATAATACACATATGTTGCATTTAAAAACTGAATGTTTAGTTAAAAAATTGGCAAAGGATATGAATAGACACTGCCCAAAAGACGACCTACAAATGGCCAACAGGTAGGTGAAAAAATGCTCAACATCATTAGTCATTAATCGAGTGCAACTGGAAACCGCAGTGAGGTATCACCTCACACCTTTTAGAATTTCTATTATCAAAAATACAAGAGATCGTTGTTGGCAAGGGTGTAGAGAAAAGAGAAACTTGCACACCATTGATGGGAATATAAATTAGTACAACAATTTTGGAAAATAGTAAGGATGTTCCTCAAAAAAATTTAAAATAGGACTACCATAGGATTCAAGAATTTTACTTCTAGGTGTATAATGAAGGGAAATGAAATCAGCATGTCAAAGAGATATCTACACTCTCATGTTCAAGGTGGGAGTATCCACAGTAGCTATGATACTGAATTGACAGGGGAAATGTGAAATAGATGCACAAAAAATATTATTCAGTCCTTATAAAGAAGGAAATCCTGTCAATTACAACATGAATGAAGCTAGAGGATATCATATTAAATGAAATGAGCCCTTCATAGAAAGACAGTACCACATAATCTCACTTTTATGTGAACTCTAAAAACATTGAACTCGTAGAAGCAGAGAGCAGAATCCCGGGGTTGGGAGGAGGGGGCTGGAGAGATGTTGGTTCAAGGATACAAAATTTCATTGAAGTAGGAGAAATAAGTGGTGACCACAATTAGGAACGGCATGTTTTATGCTTAAAAATTGCGGAGACTAGATTTTGAGTGTTCTCAGCTCTAAAAACAAAAGTGTGTGATGTAGTGTCTATTTTAATTAGCTCAGTTGAGTCGTTTCACAATGTCTCCATATTTCAAAACATCATGTTGTATATGATAAACACATATATTTTTTGTCAATTAAAAAATGACTACTTTTTTCAAAAAATCAAACTTTAAATCAATTTAGATTTGTACCGTATGTGTGATGTTTAGAAATTAAAATGTAAGAGTTAGTGTATATTTATATGAAATTTGTAGCTGCACCACACAATCCAGGCTTTATTCCATCTTCATTTGAATTAACAGCCTCACCAGCTATGAGAGGGTCAACGCCACTGGATGTAGCCGCAGCCTCGGTGATGGATAATAATGAACTAGCCTTAGCTTTGCGTGAGCCAGATCTGGAAAAAGTGAGCGATGTTCCTGCCCTGTGTATTTCTGTGAATTGTGCTTGTTCATAGTTCTTTCTTGAGCTTGTTTAAATATAAAAAACTGTATTATGGTGGTATTAGAATTATAGTATATTAGAATTGTAATTAGCGTTATACATTATATAATATGTTATAAATGACATTCTATGCAATTCTTCTATATACTGTATGTTATGTTCTAGTTAGAAGTTTTAAATAACAAGAAATTTGAGATATGGTATTTCCTCTGACTGCAAGCATTTTTTTTCCCCCATGGAACAGAAATCAACCGACTGTATCTGTATTCTTAGGTATTTTTGTCTTTGCGTGATACCTGCTGCCATTTTTGCTGTGATCATACAGTTCAAATTTCTTAAAATGTTTTAACACGTCATCCTCGTATTTATCGTACATACCTTTATGTATTCCAGCACAAGGCCCCACACTTGAAGCATATAATGCACCAATGTGTATCTACACTATTGATAACTGATATTCATCATAGCCCCAAAGTGAAAGCAACTCAAATATCCATCAGCACAGGAAGTGAAAAACAAAACTGTGGTACATCCACGTAGGGTGGAATGTTATTCCACCATAAAAAAGAAAAAAAGTACTGGCATAAGCTACTGTGTGAAAGAATCTCAAAGCTCACTATACCCAGTGAAAGAAGCCAGGCCCGGAAAGCTGCATGATAACATGTATGTGTCTTCTCTGATTATAGCGAGAGGCAACAGAGTGTCTGGAACTGGTGCACAGGGAGAAGTGGACAGCTTAGAGCACCATGGAACTTTGAGGAGTGATAAAAATGTTGATTTACATTTTTTACAGATGTGCACATCTCTCAAAGCTCATTGAAAACATTTGAAATAGATTACTTTGTTGTACATCAGGTATACCTCAATATAGTTGATATAAACTATTCTAGCTGTGTTACTTCTTTTTAAAACTCATTTAGCTTGAGCTGGTGTAATTCAATCTGTTTGATAAGTTGTTCTTCTAACAGCTTTACGTTCATTGGTAAAACTTCCGTAGGGATTTCTTTTAGAACTGAATATGTATGAAATATTGTAGAGGATCAACATTCTTATAAAACAAAGCCTTTTAAAAGGTAAAAGCTGTGCAGAGATATAATGTGTTAACTTCAACAAGGCTGAAAGTGGGTAGTATTATCACAAATTTTCTAGACATTGAAACTTGGGTTTAAAAGTATAAGTAACTTGTTCAAAATGATATATCCAGTAAGCTAAGCAGGTCTGATCTGAGCCAAGCTGTTTGAATCTAAGCTTAGGTCTTCTTTCTTTCTCTATGTGTGTTCTCATACCTCCTTCCCCATTAAGTTGATACCTCATTTTGGAAACAATTTACTTTTCAATATATCTCTGTACCTCAAGGAGGGCATAGTGGGTCATACTTATAATCCCAGACCTTGGGGAGGCTGAAGCAGGAGGATCACTTGAGGCCAGGAGTCCGGGCAACATAGTAAAATCCTGTTTGTATAAAACATAACAAAAGTTACCCAGATGTGGTGGTGTGCACTTGTAGTCCACATTACTCAGGAGGCTGAGACAGGAGGTTGACCCCAGGAGTTTGAGGCTGCATTGAGCTGTGATGATTCCACTGCCCTCCAGCCTGGGAGACAGCAAGACCCTGTCACAAAACAAAACAAACAAAAACCCAAAACAAAAAAAAGCTTTACATCTTAGATCAGATCCTTCTGTATCTCAGACAGTTTCAGTATTTACATTGGGCTAGTGGTCATTAGTCAGTTTTGAAGTTTATCTAATACTATGACTTCTGTAAGTAAATGTCTCAAAGTAAATGATATAAATTTTAGGAATATTTTTCTTTCATAGAGTTTCTTCAGAAATATATATATATATATATAGAAATATATATATATTTGAGTTGCTTTAGGAATATTTTTCTTTCACAGTTTCTTCATAAATATTTGTATATGTAAATATATATTTGAGTTGCTTTAGGAATATTTTTCTTTCATAGAGTTTATTTGTAAATATTAGGATAGCACCTATAATATTTAAATATATCTTAACATTTAAATATATATATAAATATATCTTAATTCTAAGGTTTTACTAAAAGTCAAGTAGATAATCATGGATTAAAAAGAATTTGCAAAATTACATTTTGAGGACATTATTTATCATGTCCGGTGTTACGTATCTAATGACTTTTCATCCTAGGGATGACATTTTGCTAATCGTCTTATCTGTAGGTTGTGCGTTATTTGGCTGGCTGTGGACTGCAGAGCTGCCAGATGCTGGTGTGTAAAGGCTACCCAGACATTGGGTGGAATCCAGTTGAAGGGGAGAGATACCTAGACTTCCTCAGATTTGCTGTCTTCTGTAATGGTAAATAGGACCTGATTGCTTGAGGTCATCTTTGGTTATTAAAACTGCATACAAATAGATTTATATAATAAGGATTTATTCCAATATTTTGATGAAGGAGGTAACAATAAAAAAAGTTACATATTTTGTAACCAATAGGACTTTTTCACTGTAATAATTTATTATACAATATTTCTTTGATAGTACTTTTCTTATTTAAATTAAAATATTTAAGCCCCTATTCTCAGACATTTTTAAAATTAGATTCTAGTAATATTTAGGATTATGACATTTCCATTATCACAATCATGAGAATAAGTAGTTTATATCTCCATAATATTTCACTTTGAAAATTTTAAGTATAAGAAAATTTCACCATATCTTACATACATAAAACTATAATTTGGATTAAATATTGGCTTTACTAGGATGTTCTTGAGTCTCTGTTAATTTTAAAATTAGAAATGATTAATTTAACATTTATTTGCTCAGAACTTCTGTATAATTTTTTTTCTTTTTTTAAATTAAGTCATTTGTACATAGATCATAAATACATTTATGCCGTTATGGGATTCAATGTGTTGATTATTTGTATACACTGGAGTGTTTACATCCTGCTAATCAACATAGCCTTCACCTCATTTACCCAATTACAGCATTAAGACATTTGTGTTCTACGCCTGATAGATCCAACTTGTACTTGCAATATGCTCCGTAGGTGTGGTCCTCCTACCAACCCTCCCTCTATTGACCCACCTCCCTCCCTTCCCCTCTCCCTCCCCTTCCCTGCTTCATCCTAGGCTATAGTTGTGTTTCATTTTTCATATGCAAGTGTGAGTGATTGTAAATTGGTTTCACAGTAGTACTGAGTACATTGGATAATTTTTTCTTGTTTGTTTCCACTGTCTTCCCCCTCTGACTTTAGGGGAGAGTGTGGAAGAAAACGCAAATGTGGTGGTGAGATTGCTCATCCGGAGGCCCGAGTGCTTCGGTCCTGCTTTGAGAGGGGAAGGTGGGAATGGTCTTCTCGCAGCCATGGAAGAAGCCATTAAAATAGCAGAGGATCCTTCCCGGGATGGCCCCTCGCCAAACAGTGGATCCAGTAAAACACTGTAGGTCTAAGATACACACCCTCTTGAGTGACTTACACTGCCTGACTCGGAACTTTACAAAGTATATTTTGCTTTCTAGTAACTCTGATACAACTTGTGATTCTGAAGATTTCTCCCCTTGAAAATAGAATATCTTAGACTTGGCAGAATGAATGAAATTTGGTGGTGGAATAGGTTCAGTGAAGAAAGAGGGAGCTGAGGAAGATTGGATAGATTTAGGAGAGAGGGATTTAGGTTGGAGGAGATACAGTTTGTAAGTTTTCCCAGGGGAGCTAGGGCAAAGTGGGTTGTTACCAATGATGGCAGGTGAACTTTGGGCTTGGACTAGAGTTTAGCAGAAAGGTAATGAAAATGAATTTTTGTGATTATAGTGAGAGAGAATAATTCATTAGCAAGAAAATGAGGGATGTGACTAATCTGGTATGTTGGTAAAATCCAGAAAAGATGTCTATGGGAGGAGTAAAATTCTTGCTTACAGCGTAGGAGGCAAACAGGAAAGACCATTGCTGTCTTCTGCTTCTCCATAGCATACGTTGCTCATTCTAGATTCCAGGAACGGCCATAGTCACCATGCATGTTGTTTATCTGTGCCTTGACGTTTTGTTTTGTTTTTATATTTTTAATCTGTTGAGGTGACATCCTCAAGGGGGTTATGTACCCACACTGCTAGTGCCTCTGGTGAAATATATGTGTTTTATATTTTTAATCTGTTGAGGTGACATCCTCAAGGGGGTGATGTACCCACACTGCTAGTGCCCCTGGTGAACTATAATGTAGAGCCTTTATTGGGGCAAATTTTCAAGTAAAAAGTAGCAGAGGGCAGTGCCTGTGGCTCAAAGGAGTAGGGTGCTGGCCCCATATGCCAGAGGTGGCGGGTTCAAACACGGCCAAAAACTGCAAAAATAAATAAATAAAAATAAAAAGTCGCAGAGTTCATGTCATCCTGCAAACCCTGGTTTTTCTCATCCAGACAGAGTGTAGATATTCTCTTAACACCACTGCCAGATTTCCAGACCCGGAGCCGTCCAAGAGCAAGAGGGAGCACTCCCCCTCACACACACACCATGTTGCATGCTCACCAGGCAGCCAAAGAGGACCAGGGGGCCCCGGGGGTCTTGCAGTCATAGAAAACACATCCAGAGATCTCTGTTTCAGGACCACACTGGCAGGTGTACACCTGAGGGCCCTGGAAACAGCTTGCATGCCCAGGAACAAGGTTGTCAAATCAGGCCTTGCCATCATTCTGCAGATGGCTGTGTCCAGCTGAGACAGCTGTCTACCAAGTTACCAAGGAGGAAGGAAGTGAGCCTCGAGGGTTATCCAGATTTGTCACTCATCAGCAGGACAATAAACATTGTATGTTTTTGTCACAGCGATGGAGAGGGAGCTGTGTTGGATTATTTGCTGGGGGGCTGGGGGTAGGGACAGTTGGGACAGAGGTAGGTGAGTAAGTGCAATAACATTTATGAAGAGCTTATTCTGGGCAAAGGCCTGTGTTGGGTGCCTTACGCATGCAATCTGAGATGAAATCTTTGCTATCCTTTCTCTTTATGTGTGCTATTTCCAAAAGTAGTCTAAGTTTACACTCTCCTTCCATCAGTAATTTTCTTTGTTCATACCCTCTCCCTTAGAAATGAGCAGAATCTGGGCAGCGCCAGTGGCTGAAAGGAGTAGGGCGCTGGCCCCATATACCGGAGGTGACCCAGCCCCGGCCAGAAAAAA
>NW_003852560.1:3529001-3569333 GCF_000181295.1 Otolemur garnettii | reverse complement strand
GGGCAGTTTTTTTGGCTGGGGCTGGGTTTGAACCTGCCACCTCCAGCAGCATATGGGGCTGGCGCCCTCCTCCTTTGAGCCACAGGCGCCGCCCCATACTCTCTTTTCTTTTTTAACAGAGAGGAATTACAGGCAAAGAAATGCTAAAATGATAGAACACTTAGAAACTGGTTTTTGAAAAAACGGCTAATGGGCCTTTTTATCTTCTTAAGTGGGAACAGATTATCAAAAATTTGTACGGGGGAAGCGATTGTAGATAAAAAGAAAGCTTGCTGACATATCTGTTCTTTTTTCTCATGTCAGTAAAAAGATCAAAAAGAAAGAGGAAAATTTTATGAATAAATATAAGTTTTTATTCTATTCTATTAAGAAGACAATTAAGTGAATTAGTCAGGGATTAATCTTGGCACTTCTGAAATCTAGTCATCTTCACAAGCATTAGTTGAGGCCTCCTATGTATCAGAAATTGTGGTTGATTTTACACCCCCAAAGGTGATGGAGGAAACAGGTGCCCATGCTGGTTATGGGAGCCTATAGTCTGTTCTAGAGAATCGCTGTTATTTTTGACTACATCTTTAGTTTTTTGGCTGGGGCTAGGTTTGAACCCGCCACCTCCAGCATGTGGGGCCAGCGCCTTACTCCTTTGAGCCACAGGCAATACCCATCTTGACTACATCTTGAACCACAGTTATCAAGGGCACTTTGTTACCCTGTGTCAGGGTTAAAGAACTGGCAGGGTTTATGGTCACCATTTCTTCCACATTGTAAATCCAGCCTGGGGACAAAGCAGCTGGAATATAGATGAATATGTGATTAGTTTCTTATCATAAAGAGAGAAAAAAGCTAGATCAGTCATCAGTATTAGTATATGTTCAGACATAAAGATAATTATTTTTGCTTTGTATTACTGTTTGTGCTACAAAGGATAGGTCTTTATATGTAATTTGGAAAGGGGTCTAAGCATTCATAAACTTATCAAATTATCAGTATATCTTAATACTCCCAAAGAAAATTAAAAACTGTTTTTTCCAATGGATGAACCAGCTGGCCTAGATCGTAGTATGCATAATTTTGTGTAGGTTAAGTTAGTGAAAACTGTCTGGGCAAGTAAGTATCTTTAGATAAGCCCGAAAGAATAGTTTCTGAGAGAGGTTTAACTTTATATTTAACAGAAAATTGTTCTGGGTTTGGAATTTGCACCCCAGATTTCCTAGACTAGGTGTCCTCAAACTATGGCCCACAGGCCATATGCGGCCTACCGAGGACATTTATCCCGCCTACCGGGTGTTTTTGCAGCCGCTGCCTGTCCTGCTTAGCAGCCGACTTGCCCCGGAGTCCACAGTCCGGCCCGCCAACGGTCTGAGGGACAGTGAACTGGCCCCCTATTTAAAAAGTTTGAGGACCCCTGTCCTAGACAGGTGTCTGACATTGATTTAACCACCTTATTCCTTTAATTCTCTTTCTGTGTAGTTGATTCACGCTGGTAAGGGAGAAGCCATCAGAATCAGGTCTATTTTGAGATCCCTGATTCCACTGGGAGATTTGGTGGGAGTAATCAGCATCCCTTTTCAGATGCCAACCGTAGCCAAAGGTAAGGCCAAGTTCTGTTCTTCACAGGTCAGTAGGGTGTTGAATGACACAATCAATATTTCCAATAATGTCATCAATATTCACCGTCCCTCCCTCCTTGCTTCCTATAGTATTGCAATGCCACTGAAATTTCTTTTAAAAAAATTAAGAAGTATAAAATATTTTATAAAGTATTTTTTATTTTCATTGTTTTTAAACAGCAGTTTCTTCCTTGAGACTTAAATTCTCTTTTAGATGACAATGTTGTCACTTTTCAGAGAAAACGAAATAGGCCCTTCAATGGTCTCAGGTCATGTTCCTCCTACAGTCCTTGGTCCCCATTCTCCTCTGTCTTTTCTTGACCTCAATTCTTTCATTCATGCATTTCGATAGTTTCATTTTCACTTTCTTATAATGCTTTTCTTTTCAAAGCAATGACTATAGATTTTGACGTAGAGATTTAAAAATTCCTTGTGTGGTGAAAAAACATTGTCAAGACTAAAGAGAAAAATTTTAAAAACATTGAAGGACTCATCAAAAACTATGAAAAGAGAGGTTAGATCCCAAATTATACATCATTTTTACTTTTTCAAATTTTAGTATTTTTCAGTTTTCTTTTTTTTTTTTTTTTTTTTTTTTTTTTTTTGCGATGGAGTTTCACTTTGTTGCCCTTGGTAAAATGCCGTGGTGTCATAACTCACAGAAATCTCCAACTCTTTTGCTTAAGGGATCCTCTTGCCTCAGCCTCCCAGGCACCTGCCACAAATCCCAGCTTATTTGTAGAGATGAGTTCTCACTCTTACTCAGGCTGGTCTCGAACTTCTGACCTCCAGCAATCTACCCATCTTGGCCTCCCAGAGTGCTAGGATTACAGGTGTGAGCCACCACACCTGGCCCTATTTCTCAGTTTTTAATACTTTATTAGATATTTATATCAAAATCACTTTTATATAAACTTCTAATTTAAGATAAAAACATAATAAAGTTTGGAAGTACATGCTCTACATAAATCTTATCTTTCATTAATCATGTCCTGGAGAAGGCTGGCTGTAAGGGCTCAAGTCTCCAGTGAAGGAGATCACTCCATACCTGAAGGTAGCTTACTCTGCTTAGCAGTGAAATGACTATGAGAAAGTAAAGTCTCATGTGAGCTAAACTTAATAACCCCAAGTCCGTGAGGTGACAAAACCAGTACATACTTGAACCCTCGTTATGACATTAGGGAAACCTGGAAATTAAAAATTGTCCCATATCTATGTTCTCCACACTTGAGTCAGTTTCTGTTTCTTTTCGTAGTTTTTGGTCAGGGCTGGGTTTGAACCCACCACCTCCAGCATATGGGGCCGGTGTCCTACTCTTCTGAGCCACAGGTGCCGCCCGACAGTTTCTGTTTTTTACGTATCCAGAGCTTGTCATTACCTGTCTTCTTTGTAGCTCTCCTCTAACTCAAGTTCATTTACTTATGTAAAATCCTTGTCCTTTCCCTACATTTTTTTCTATGTTGATAACATGCTGTTGAATGATACATCTTTTCTTTGTGTCAGGACAGGATAAAACTAGTACCAGTGACAGACAGATTAGGAAATAGGGAAGTGCTAAATTTTGTGGTAACCTTGGTAACAATCACGAATCAAGAACACAGACTGAGAATGCCCAGGCATCCCTCTCAGAACTGGCCACAGCATCTCCATCTGCCCCGCATTTCCTCCAATCATCAGCCTTCACTAGCCTCCAGCATCTCTTTTTTTGCAGTTTTTGGCCGGGGCTGGGTTTGAACCCACCACCTCCGGCATATGGGACTGGCACCCTACTCCTTGAGCCACCGGCGCTGCCCTGCCTCCAGCTTTTCAAGTTGCTTTCTTTACTCTTCCATTGGGCTGTCCTTTAATGTTTCTATTTTATGATAATTTTCTTCATAAATATGCAGCGTGGTATTATACATACTGGCAGTTAAATGTTTTTCTTTTTTGGCGAACTGTAACAGTCACAATGGAAGTGGCTCCATTTTCTTTTGAAGGGAATCCATTTGTCATTGTTAAATTTCTGCATTTTTCTTTTACTGCCTTCCTTTTGTGGAAATGTAGACAGAAACTTTTGCATATTTTTCTTACTGTGGCTAAGCATTTAACTTTATCGTGGCTATGCGTGTGCCATCACTGTTTCTTCCTCCGTTTCAATAATTACGAAGTAGCAGGAATAACAGATATATGTTCTGTATTTAGCCTGAGCTTTGATTCTAAAGACTGGGATAGTCCCCTCTCAGTCTTAGCTAAGGCCTTCCTCAAACATTTTTATCATATTAATTCTAGACCAAGAGTGTGCCCCAGAATCATAATGATAGTGATTCAGAAAACTTGGGGAGCAAGCCCTTAATCTCACAACTCTTCACCCAGGGAACTTAGACCTAAGCCTTGTCGGAGGCAGTAATTTCAGGTGACTGCATACAGCAGGTGCCACAGAGGGAAGCCAGAGCTTTATTGGTCTCCAATGTGTTTAAGGAGATGGTAAAAATAAAACAGCAACGGCAGCCAATCTGTGAGTCTTGAGCCACCAGCAGCTGTTGTTACGGCATTCATAAAAATGCAGGTTTACTTGACGGAGTGTTTAAAAGCAAAGCTTACATTAGGGCCAGTAAGTTGGCTTATCTTTTCTTTAGGCACTGCTATATGTTAAAATAGTAGAATCCAGCTGGGTGTGGCGGCTCACACCTGTAATTCTAGCACTTTGGGAGGCCTAGGCAGGAAGATCACTTGAGGCCAGGACTTCAACACCAGCCTGGGCAACACAGCAAGGCCCTGCCTCTACAAAAAAAACAGAAAAGAGCCCTGCATGGGGGTGCACTTAAATTCCCTATAATAAATGTTGTTTTTAGAAGAATTGAACTGGAATTGTATCTAGTTTTTAATTGAAAATTATAGCATACCGGCTGGGTACAGTTGCTTATGCCTGTAATCCCAATACTCTGGGAGGCCGAGGTGGGTAATTGCCTGAGCTCAGGAGTTTGAAACCAGCCTGAGCAAAGTGAGACCCCATCTCTACTAAAAATAGAAAAAAACTAGCCAGACATTGCACCAGGTACCTGTAATCCCAGCTACTCAGGACACTGAGATAAGAGAATCCCTTGAGCCCAAGAGTTTGAGGTTGCTATGACCTATGATGCTATGGCACTCTACCCAGAGCAACTGAGTAAGGCTCTACTCAAAAAAAAAAAAAAAAGAAGAAGAAAATTATAACATACTGATAACACTAAGATTTAAATTAGCTTTGGCTGGATTTTAAATCGGATTTCAATTGGTGAAATACAGCTTTGCCAATTACTAGGAGTATATCTTTGGACAAATTTGCTTAACCTATTTAAAGGTCAGTTTTCATTATCCATTAAATGAGAATTATAATATCAACTTCATAGTTGGATTGTGTATGAGATTATATCTGTCATATTTGTAGTTCAGTTCCTGCCAGCAACACATAGAAAGGCTATTTATTCTTATAAGGAAAGTATAAGTTATGTTAGAATTATTGTAATTACAGGATGGAAGTTACTAGGTATTACCCTTCGATCTAGATTCTTTTAAGTCATTATTTGTTTATTTTCATGATTCAAATATAAGATGTATTCATTGACTACAATTGAAAACAGAAAAGTTTTCATTTTCTTCTTTCAAGATGATTATGGTCATGGTCATGTATCATCTTTCTTTGGGTTCGTCTTTGACATTCCACCCATATTAAAAACTCTGTGAGGGCTCAGTGTCCGTAGCATAGTGGTTATAGCGCCAGCTACATACACCAAGGGTGGTGGGTTTGCACCCATCCTGGGCCAGCTAAACAATGACAACTGCAACAAAAAAATAGCCAGGCACTGTGCTGGGCACCTGTAGTCCCAGCTACTTGGGAGGCTGGGGTAAGAGGATTGCTTAAGCCCAAGGTTGCTGTGAGCTATGACACCGTGGCACTCTACCAAGGGCCACATAGTGAGACTCTAGGTCAAAAAAAAAAAAAAGACTCTGTGAGATTTGTAGAATTTTACAGAGTGTTATCAACACCCATTTGGCATAATTATCATATGGTCCCACAGAAAGCAAATCAGTTTTTCTGCACTGTAAATTGTCACACAATTCCATAAATCCTCGTATTAATGTTCCCCAATTTGTGAACCTATAGGCTTATTATAAAGAATCAAAATTGACTACTGATGGTGGTAATAATATGACTTTCAAATATGTTTATATATATATATTATTTCAGAATATTACTGGAGTACACGTTTTGACTACATAGTTTTAATTTTGTATATTTAAAAGCAAAATTATAAGTGTACCCTTCAGATATGTTTTAAATGTTGTTGAATGCTATTTTGATTAATGAAAAATATTTCTTATGAAAGCCCTTCTGGTTTCCTCATTAGAACATGGTTATTGTTCTAAACCATGAAAATGTAAATGTACCAAGATTATCACATAGATGCACATGGGCTTTATTAATGTTTCAAAGAGGTTATCCTTTTTGAAAAGGGTAAAAATTCCTACTTTACATTTTAAGTGTTCATTCAGTCCTAGTATTAGGGGTAAATTTTGAATATCTTCTGATCTTCTAAGTATCTGGTACAATACTATGTCTTTGTATGTAGTTAACAAATGGGTGCCCAAATACCATTTAAATAACCCCATATTTTAATTGCATTACCATATTTCCTTAGCCAACTTCTGTACTCACTTGAGGGTAATAGAAGCATAGGAAACAATATCACTGATAACTTAATTGAAAAGATAAGAGGTTTGAAAAGAAGCCCTGTCTAAGCTGTCCCACTTGCAGCATGGTCATTGACACCAACGTTCACTTCTCTCTTTTAGATGGGAATGTGGTGGAACCCGACATGTCTGCGGGGTTTTGCCCAGATCACAAGGCAGCCATGGTTTTATTCCTTGACAGGGTCTATGGAATTGAGGTTCAAGATTTCCTCCTCCATCTTCTTGAGGTTGGCTTTCTGCCAGATCTCCGAGCTGCTGCTTCTTTAGATACGGTATGATTCGAGCAATTGGTTCCTTCCACTTCTGTTGACTCTTCACTCTATGCCTATTGGTAATTCATTCATGTTGACAACAAATGTTTTTGGTACCTATAAGCATCTTCTGTGGGTAAACAGAAAACAAAATACGACTATGTCCTCAAGGAATTTGTTGAATAGTTACATTGTCCAGCTCAAGAAACTTCCTTCTTCGAGAGTATGACAAGAATTCTGATAAAGTGCTATGGAAATCAACAAGAACTTCGTGTATTTCTAATGTTGGAGGTCACAGGGAGTCCTGTCAACCTTTGTTCAGTATTAACCTCTAAATTGGCCTAAATAATTTTGCCTCTCAATAAAAATAATTAAAGTATTAAGATTTAATGGAGCCATGCCCATGACAGTGTCATCTGTGTCATTTGTTAAGGTACAGATAGGTCAAAGTCCATCCTACACGCTGGGTGGCCCAAATGGAGAATCTGCCATTATCAGTGTAAATGTTCTGTTCTTTGAGACTTTGGGGAATAGCTGAAGTTCTAAGTGTTATTAGAGTTATAGTAATATCTGCTTTTATTTATTTTATCAGTTAAATGGACCTTGTTTAATTTCAGGAGAAATCAGGTCTTGAATTGATGAGAGCCCTTTCGTGAAGTCTGTGAGAACAGAATTATAAAAATGGAATGGAAATCTCTGTTTGGTTGTTGGTTGTGTTCCCTCTAAATTCTGAAGCTAAATAGTATAGATGATAGCATAGTAATCCAATCAACCTTTGATTCTTGGTGCTGATGAATTGGTGACCAGAAATATGAGATATAAACAGAGTTCAGGAAGAACTTATGGATATTTGATATATTATGAGAAGAAGCACCTTTATCCTCCCTTAGCAAATGAAAGGACTCAGATCTTTAATATCATTAATGTCCTTACCTTACATTGATGCTACCATTGATATTTTATGGTAGACCCAGACCTCTTGGGCTTTTTGAACAGGCAGATATCATTTCATTCCCTTTGTAATCTATTTATGAACAATCGATGATTGACTGCTTGTAGTGAGAAAGAGCCTATGAACCTCATTGAAAGGTATAACTAAGGAATACAATCCTGTTTTTCATATTTTTGTCATTTTCTAGATAGTAAAATGATATGTCAACATCCCTTTCCAAGTTGTCTTCCCTCAAACACAAATGGGTTTCTTTTCTCTAATTCCTTTTTAGGCTGCTTTGAGTGCTACAGACATGGCCTTGGCCCTCAATCGGTACCTTTGCACAGCTGTCTTGCCTTTGTTAACACGATGTGCTCCTCTGTTTGCTGGCACAGAGCACCATGCTTCCCTCATCGACTCATTACTCCATACCGTGTACCGACTTTCTAAGGGCTGCTCACTTACCAAAGCACAACGGGATTCCATAGAAGTTTGTTTACTCTCTATTTGTGGGTAAGTGGGCAACTGACTCTATGCCAACTTTCTTCTTCTTTGGGAAAGAGAATCTGTGGCCAGGAACAGTAGCTCATGCTTGCAATCCCAGCATTCCAGGAGGCTGAGGCGGGAGGATTGCTTGAGGTCAGGAGTTTGAAGTTGCTGTGGAGCTAGGCTGAAATCACAGGACTCTAGCCTGGGAAATAAATTAAGATGAAGAAAGGAAGGAAGGAGGGAAGGAGGAAAGGAAGGGAGGGAGGGAGGGAGGGAAGAAGGGAGTAAGGAAGGAAAGGAGAGAGGGAGAGAGGAAGGAAGGAAGGAAAGGAGGGAAAGGGGGAGGGAGGGAGGGAGGAAGGGAGGGAAGAAGAAAGGAAAGAAGAAAGGGAGGAAGGAAATAAGAAAAGAAGGAGTGAGGGAGGAGGGAGTATTTATGATATGATGTGGTCTTTGACAAATTATTTTTGAATTTTGAAAGCAATTTCTGTCCCTTTTGACTGTTTTGACTATGTGTGATGATTTTAATTCCTCTTCTAGAAAAAGAAAGAGAGAAGAAAAGGGTTTATTAAATATAAAAATATATTTAATGTAATATCAAAGCATGTTTCTATATGACAATGATGAAGGCTGAATATTTCCTCTAACTTGGAAAACCACATCCATAGGGGATGGTCTTAAAAGATAGTGGGGTCTGCAGTTTTGAGTGGTTTAGAAAGATGAGGAACAGAAGAGAACTATCTATCTCCTGTAGCAAAGGAGAGGTAGCTGTCAGATCAGAGGGATGGAGATGAGTTGAGAAATGTAACTTACATAAAATTAAATAACTCTTGACTAATCTTTGGACCAGGAACGCCTAATTAATATCTAAAGGGAAATAAAGATCCCTGTTCTTGGCTTATATAATTTAGTCTAGTGAATGTCTCTTGAGGTACCATTTCCTTTCATTATTAAAATTGACCTTGTTCCCACAGCCAGTTGAGACCTTCCATGATGCAGCACTTACTCAGAAGATTAGTATTTGATGTTCCATTATTGAATGAGCATGCAAAGATGCCCCTTAAGGTAAGGATAAGAAATGCTTGTAGTTATTTGATGACTGGTTCCTCTGTTTTCTCTGATTTGATTTCCTATTATCACATGCCCATCTCTTTGATACATCTTGCTTGATTATTGATGCTGGAAAATTTCTCCCAATTATTGAAATAAGCGTAGACATTATAGAACTGTGAATATCAACTTGAAGTAAACAAATAATAAATGGCCATAGGAATCCTAAGGTTGATTTCCATGGAAATTAATGGAAATAGAAATCAATGGGAAAAATAAACCACAAGGAAGAGATAAGCCAAGATACTATTAAGGTGGAAGTAAGCCTAACTTAAAGTATCATTAGCAGCCTTGAGGGAAAAAAACCAAAAATAACAATTCTGAATAATCACATGACACTTTCCAAATGTCACTTTCTAGGACTCAAATGCAATTACAGTTTGTCACATTATATGGAAAAGCCACTGATACTTTCTCTGCTCAGATTTACTATTCTGATTATGATAAAGTCTCATTCATACACCGATTATCCCTGGATATTCAGAAAAATTAATTTTTCTCTATGAGAACTGTTTTTGGTTTACTAAGTCTAGATAAATTATTGAATTAGATAAAGTATATTATATCCTTGCTCAAAAAATTTTACAGTTTCTATTATCTGGAATAGCTTTTGTCATATAAAATTTTCTTGTCTTGAAAATTCCTTAGAAGTCTTATGTTCTTAATTTTATGCAATAAAAGCCTTTATAGATACTTCAGGGTTAAGCCAGGTGAATTAGATTTCAATATTTCATCATTTGAGGTTCCTAACTTGGGTGCCTATGGGGATGTGTTCATGTTTTGTAATTAAAAAGAAAAGTGAAATGAGATATTTCCCTAGTAAGAGATGTAACCAGCTTTAATAGCAATAATCCTTATAATTTATTTTCTTCCTCAGACACAGAAAAGAGTCCAAGTACTTAGAGTTGATTCATACAGACCATTTTCTGAATTTGACAAATACAGTTCAGGTATACATCATCCAAAGAGCTGCCTTGTCCTTGAACTTCCACTTTAGTTCCAAACAAACAGTATTCATAGGTGAAAACCTAAGGAGCAGCCTAGACGCTCAGTAAGGTATTCAATTGCATCTGTAACACCAAAGAAATACAGATAAAGAAATGATTCAAGTAGAGTAGTTTTGCAGCTCTATTTGAATCAAGTTTTGAGGCCAATCATCAACTGTGATGGTTAAAGACAAACAGGGAGCAAAAATAATCGCTTCCTGGGCCTCTAGGTCACTCTGACATCAATTCCTTTGTTTTGCACATGGATTCTGAGATAACAATGCATAAAATTGTGAGTGACTGACAACAACTAAAGGAGAAATTGGGGATATGTAGAGAGATATGTAAACTGCACTATAAAGAATGCTGCTTAAGATACAGCCATTTGTACAATTGGATGTTTTGTCCTCATGTTGTGATCAGTGTTAAATTTAATATTTATTTATTTTGAAAAGTATATTTCTTTCAGGCTAATATGAGGGTACAATCAACCAGGTCAAAATATTTGATTTTGTTTGGTAGAGTCTCTCTTGTGCTTATGCCCCCCTCACAAAAGGTGGGCCCATCACCCTACCCCGTGCACAGTCAGCGAGAGCACCCCGGCCCCTCCCCCGTCTTGTTCTCCCTCCCTCCATCTTGAGTTGAAACGAGTTTTTCTCCTATGTGGGCGTGCCTTAGATCATCTACGTAATATATAAAGTAATAATATTCTCCGAAATAATTCACATGGATTGAGCAATTTCACTTCAGCTGATCTTATGACAGAGCATTAGAATGGTATGAGGAGAAATGGAAAAAAAAATGTAGATAGAAAATGTTCCATTGGACGGCACCTATGGCTCAAGGAGTAGGGCGCTGGCCCCATATACCAGGGGTGGTGGGTTCAAGCCCGGCCCTGGCCAAAACTACCAAAAAAATAATAATAATAATTTCTCATTGCTCATTGCCTTCATAATTGTTTTCCCACATAGCTGTTGACCAATCATTATGAAAGATGCTGGAAATATTACTGCCTGCCTGGAGGGTGGGGAAATTTTGGTGCTGCCTCCGAAGAAGAACTTCACTTATCAAGAAAACTGTTCTGGGGCATTTTTGATGCCTTGTCTCAAAAGGTAATTGAATGTTTTACGGATTTATTTGTATTGATAAAATCATAAAAAAGTCCAAAGTTCTTGGTAAGGTACTATTGCACTAGGAATACTACCAAACTTACGTAGCTTTTTCAATCTCTTTTCTCGATAACACATGTTGGGAAAGCAGTTTGTATTGGTTTTATTCTTAATTATTATGGTGGCATGTTCTCTGTGATCATAACGCTCTTTGCGAATTTAAAATGCTAAGTAGTTCAGGAAAGTATGCCCATGTTTAAATAACACGATTCTGGTGCCTTTGGACTTTTTTGGACTCAAACTTTCCCCGGCCACATCTGCAATCTTATAAAGCCTGAAGAAATTATATAGACTGTAAAAATACAAAATATTATAAAATTATAATATTCCAATGACTTACTAACTTCTCTTGCTTTGCTGCTATGGAGATTTAAATGCCTCTGTTCAGTGTTGCTTCGTATATGTGATATTCCCTTGTAGCTGCCATATTTATAATAAATACTTCGTGTACTTCCAGATGACTGGAAAGTAGTAATTTCAGAGACAAATCTGAGGATTGTATTTTGTATGCTCAGGCCTAAGTTAATCAAAATCTATTTGAATTCTCAGGTAGATATTAGTAAGATGATTGCAGTAGTGTAACTTTAAGTTTGCTGCATGATGGGGGAGGTGGATCTGTGATCACATTTGGTGGCTACATTTTCTTGCTAAATTTCTCTTGGTAAACAGAATCCTTTAAAAATAATAGGAGATATTTTTAGAAGCATTGTAAAATTTACTTAAAATCTAACGTTTCTAGTAAGATAATAGAAACAGTTATCTTTGATTTTTTTTTTTTTTTTGGTATAGGACTTTCACTTCTTTAGTTAGATTAATACCTAGGTATTTTTTATAGCTATTGTAAATTATGTTGCTCTTTTTTCTTCTTTTTTTATTAAATGATAGCTGTGTACATTAATGTAGTCATGGGGTACAATGTGCTGGTTTTATATACAATTTGAAATATTTTCATCAAACTGGTTAACATAGATGTCATGGTATTTTCTTAACCAAAAATTTAACTAATTATGTAATTATCATACAAATATTTGTTCCTAGAAATTTTTACTGTATGTACTTTCTATAGAATTTTTTCTCAGTTCAGAATTTTGTTTTTCATACCTTTGAAAAGCAACATGGGATCCGTTAATATTTCTCACTCTCTGGAACATTATCCTTTATGTATTTTTCGCATATAGTCATTATACTGTGGTCCAGCACTAATCCATAACTAAGTGTAAGGAATATAGTCCTCATTGAAATTGTGTTTGTGTTATAAAAACATTTTATGAACCTTGAATATTCAAGTTGACATCATTTCAAATTCTATATTGAAGAAGCAAAGATTTTATTTTCCTGAAGTTGTAACCACAGTAAATGGAGCTGCAGCTTCTATGAAGTTTGTTTTATGAGAATTCAGGCTCTGAGTTCCATTTTCTATGGACAGAATCATTAGGGAGTTAAGTTGGCCCAGGGCGATTCAAACTTCCTTCTACAGCATTGTATGAGCTGTGGTGATAACTTTTGACATATAATAAAATAGTAATGTTTTTCTTTTTTTGGTTCTCCATTTGCTTCCCAGAAATATGAACAAGAACTTTTCAAACTGGCACTGCCTTGCCTGAGTGCCGTTGCGGGCGCTTTGCCTCCAGACTACATGGAGTCAAATTATGTCAGTATGATGGAAAAACAGTCATCCATGGATTCTGAAGGGAACTTTAACCCACAACCTGTTGATACCTCAAAGTATGGACTCTTTCTATTGCAGCAGATTTTTATTGTAAATGATGTGTGAAGTCTGAAATTGAATAAGGTACTAAAGTGAACATTCTCTAATACATGCCCCCCTTGAATTGGTATCCTTTTAATAGGGGTCCCTTTAACTTATCAAATGATATGATAATAATCATGATGATACTAATACCAGAAATAGAAGAGATGTACCTATCCAGGATACTCTTAACATAATCAGGACTCTTTGTGTATAACTACATGGGGACATCTATAATAAGAATCAAGAAAGTATATCAGTTATAGTTTTAGCTGAAAATGTACCCAGAATATTTATTTACACAAGCTCTATAGAGCATGTAAGGTGGGTTGATCCCCACAAGCCCTACAAAGCTGTTTTACAAGGAGCAGGGAATCATTTCACCCATCACTACCTCTCAGCAGGGTGCAGGGTGAACAGCTGAGGTCCCACATCAGAAAGGACAGCACGAGTTTGAAGGGCCGTGCAGTTAGAATGCAGTTTGACTAAAGCTAAAACAATATTATTCTGCATCATGAAATTCCTCCCATGTCCTTAGATGCATAGATTATTCTGCAAATAACATGTGCGGGTACTTCAGCTGATTGAAGTCTCAGCGTTTTGTTGTTACTGTCTTCAAGTAGGACCATGCAAGCTGCCTCTTCACGCCACATTCTCTTACTGATTCCGGGGTGACTCAGCAAGATCAGTGATTTAGCAAGGTAGACGCTTGGTAGTTATCATCCAAGGCTTCTGAATTGGCTTGGGAATTCCTCTTAGAGGTTTCTGAGCGGCCCCAGCTGGTTTAGCATCCGTAACCAACTCAGAATTTCAACCTGAGTGGGACGCCATGAGTTTGAGAATGCCTTAAATTTGCATGTTTGGTATTTGCTAACAGTCCTGTGAGAATAGCCTCCCCCTTCACTCCCCCTGCCCCCGTATTTGGCTTATCTGACTGATCTTTTGTATCTCTTTCAAAGTAAGTAAACCAAAATATCACACCTACGCGGGTAAGTGCGTGGTCTGTTAACATACAGTATAAATCCAGGATTTTAAAATAACATCAGAACAGGGTCATGGTTTTGGTGTTAACTAATTAAATACAATGAGTAACTATGGGCATGTGTGTTAAATTTACCTAGGCTTGCCTCTTTGGGGACTTCTTAACAGATGCAGATTTACATGGTGATATTACTAATTTCAATATGATTGTGATTTTTATATATTGCTTCTAAATATGTCCTTTAGTTCAATTACTAGTAACATTCCTGGAAAAGAGTAATAAACCACCTTAGTATGCTAGGCTTTATTTAGAGTTTTCTTCCTAAAGTTAATTGCTCTAGTAAGTTATATTCATTAATGAATGGGACATTATATATTTAATTTTCCATTCATAGATGTATCTGATATCCCTAAGTGTCAGACTTGGTCATCAGTTGCATGCCTTTGACATTGGTTCAGAGCTTAAATATTTATTTAAACATGAAAGGATTCAAGAATGAATATTATCAAAAGCATAAAGTATGAGTTGCTTAACTACTTTTCTCTGTAGTCAATATTAATGACACTTAGAATATTCTACATGGACTATTAGTATTTAAAATTATTAACACATCACTAGTGGTATGAGATTAATTTAAAAGTTTGGTACGTCTTAAAAATGAAGCAGATGGTGTTTCAGCCTTTCTTTCATTTATAGTTGTTGAAGAAGAGAGTGAAGTCACGGGGAGGACTTCAAAGAAGAGCTAGGAAGAGGAGTGTGTCTTTAAGCTTATTGAGTCTAACCATATCTTGACATAGGGTTTATTTTTCTCTTTTATATAATCTGTTGTCCTCATCTTTTAATATATTTTAATTTAAATATTTATATAATAATTATATGTATCTTATTTTGTTGTTTAACAAATAACAATATATGACTCAACATAAGATGGGCAGATAGAACCTTATCTGTGTGACTTTTTTATATTCTGAAATATGAAAAAAAATGATACTTTGTCACCACTATTTTTTAACAGTTATGCATTGAATGGGATCTAAGTATTCGTAAGCTGTGAGTAAGTTATTAATACGATGTCCCGTACATTCTGTGAAAATAGAGCTTTTTTTCTTTATTTTTTTCATAGCATTACAATTCCTGAGAAGCTGGAATACTTCATTAACAAATACGCAGAACACTCCCATGACAAATGGTCGATGGACAAGGTAAAGTCAGACTGACGTCACGACTGGTCTCTGCTCAAATATTTATGACCCTGACATAAGGTTAAGGTTAAGTTTTCCTTAAATTTTAAAGTGAGAGCTTTCTGTTAATGAGGAAAGAACATTCAATCACGATTTGCTAATATAACATTTAGCTACTTCTACCATCAACACAAGTTTGTACATGTACATATAAGGATATTTGTGTTCACAAAAAGTGTAATTTTAAGACTACAAGAGATCTGTTAATGAAATCATAATTGTATTTCCAGCCACATTGAACTTGGAGGTAAAAAGTGACATTCTCTGGCAATTGCAGGAGGATGTGGAATTCACCTTTCAAGAGGACTTTGGTTTTATGTGTGGTTTTAATTACTTAAAATCTTGAAAACTCGTAATCAGGATTTAATGATTTTCTTCATGGTACTCTTCTGTTGTTATTTCTTACTACCAAGTAGGTCAGCAGTTCCCTAAAAATAGGTTACATTGGCCAGGTGACGTATGTTATTTGTGTCTCCAAGAAAAACAACTCAAAGGAGAAACTGAAGTAGCCATATCTTTGAGATAATTCCTACATATGATGAGATTTTCTAAAGGAAGCATTGTGCCTTGGTATTAGCATGCAAGTTGAACCAATTTTAAACTTGACAGGATGGTTAAACTAGGTTTTTCAGAGAAATTGAGTTGAGATAGTCCAAGAATCTAAAATCTGCACACACTGATTAGGGGAAGTAAAAATCCAACAGCAAACATTCTAAAGGACACTTGTGTCACACAACTCAGTATCTTCATGCTAGAGACATCATATTCAGTTTCAGACGTTGCCCCGGCCACCTGATTCCTTAATCCCCCTAAGAAACTCCTTTCTGTTTGTCTTGATAAATGTGTGGTTCTTTGTCCAGTAATTTAATTGATTGACTAGGGAAGCCAGTGAGGGTCTGTTTTATATGTAAACTCCATTAACTACCAAACAGGTAGACTCACAATGAGGCCTGAGCTACTCCAGTGTCATTATCCAGATTCCATATGCAGACCTCAAATGACACGGAAATGGTGACATGTGGGCAGGAGCAGAATAACGTGAAATGAACACATTGGGAGATCATTGGATGCAACAGTCGGCAAAACAAGGATTAGTCTTTAGGGAAGCTTCTGAGATGAATACTCCCGTTTGCATATTTAAAATGAGCCTTTCCCATGTACACTTCATAGGCAAGGTCTAAGACGTGTCAGAACAAAGATCACTGGACCTTATATCCCTGCCATCTCCTCTTAGGGGCATGCTTTTTGGCACAGAGACCTGGGTCTGTTTAAGGTAGAAAGAGTGTACCCTAACTCCAGATAATTAAAAGCCTTTTTTCTAGATGATTACTGACAATAACATTGATTAAGGTAGAAATCTTTGTATTCACTTAGGCTGGATAAAATCAAACCTGAATTCTTATGTTGGTTCATTTTAAGTTAACTTCATCAAGCAACACAAACACTTACACTCTCTAAAATTGACACATATAAAACAATCTTTGATGTTTGTTTTCTTAGTTGGCAAATGGATGGATTTATGGAGAAATATATTCAGACTCCTCCAAGGTTCAACCATTGATGAAGCCATATAAACTATTATCTGAAAAGGTGAGGACTTTTTGTTTATAAGGTTTTAAGTTTTTTGGAAATTTTTTTCTTGGTTATGCTTTTTTATTAAAATGCCTTTTTTCCTTTAAATTTACTATTTTTACCTTTTCAAATGTCCTTTTATTTATCTTCTTAGAATTTGTATTTTCTCTCCATTCTTATTTTCTGTCAATATTTCTGTAGTTGTTCTCATTTGTCCTTTTATTTTTCCTTTCCTTTTTTGGTTTTATACTTTGGTCATACTTCTAAGGATTTTAGAAAACATTTCTCATAATGCTTAACAGTTTCTGTTTTGTTTTATTTTATTTTATTTTATTTTATTTTTTGAGATAGAGTCTCAAGTCACCCTGGGCATCATAGCACCTCCAACTTGGGTTCAAGGGATCCTTTTGCCTCAGTTTTTCTATTTTTAGTAGAGACAGGATCTTGCTTTTGCTCAGGCTGGTCTCAAACTTCTGAGCTCAAGCAATCTACCCACCTCAGCCTCCCAAAGTTCTGGGATTACAGGTATGAGCCACTGAGCCTGGTGCTTAGCAGTTTCTTGATGGATAACGATAAAGTAATACTTTATTAATGTACTTATTTTGAGGCTGGGCTTGGTGGTTCATGCCTATAATCCTGGCAATCTGGGAGACCAAGGCAGGTGGATAGCCAGAACTCAGGAGTTCGAGACCAGCCTGAACAACAGCGAGACTCTGTCTCTACTAAACATATAAAAACTAGATGGGCATTGTGACAGGCATCTGTAGTCCCAGCTACTCGGGAGACTGAGGCAGGACGATCACTTGAGCCCAAGAGTATGAGGTTGCTGTGAGCTAGGATGCCATGCTACTCTACCCACAGAATAAGAGGGTCTCAAACAACCAAACAAACAAAAAAGTACTTATTTTGATAAGTTTTTATATATTTTACTTCTTTGGGGGGAAATGTCTATTTCGACAAATTAAGTGAAAAGAATTTTACTTCATTGCGAATCACATGTGTATCATGTACGCTGGCACTTTTTCCTAATTGCATTTCTCTTTTTAAGTTTCTGTGTAAGATCCAGGAACTGAGGAGCTAAAGGAAATTGATTTCTATGCTATATCATAAGTAAGGCTCTGTCTCAGTAGCATTAGTAAAACTAGATCTCAACTTACACTCTGCTTTGTAGAATTGTACTTTCCTTTTTGTATTTTTAAGTAAGCTATGCTAATTATTTTTTTTAAAGTGAAAAAAGCATTAAATATTTTAAATTTTCATTTAGGTTCCTAATATCCCTGTTCTTTGTTTTGTTTCTCTAGGAAAAAGAAATTTATCGTTGGCCAATCAAAGAGTCTCTGAAAACTATGCTGGCTTGGGGTTGGAGAATTGAAAGAACGCGGGAAGGAGACAGCATGGCGCTATATAACCGGACTCGCCGGATTTCTCAGACAAGCCAGGTAAGAATCACCATGATGATCCAGTTATTTAATTTAGTTACTCAATAATTTTCAATTTAATCTGATTGTTAGGTTTTTCTTTCTTTATTGTCCTTTTTGTATAATGAACATATTTTTTAATTTTTATTTTTGGAATTATAAATTTTCAAATTATAGCTGTATTTGTTTAGGGGGTACAAAGTGATGCTATGATTTATGAATACAATGTGGAATAATTAAATCAATCAAATTATTGTCTCTATCACCTCAAATGCTTATCTTTTTTTTTTCTTTTTTGCTGGTTTTATATACATTTGAAATATTCTTGTCAAACTGGTTAACATAGCCTTCATGGCATTTTCTTAGTTGCTGTGTTAAAACATTTATATTCTACATTTAGTAAGTTTCACATGTACCCTTGTAAGATGCACCGTGGGTTTGGTCCATGTTAGGTTTTTCTAAACAAATAATGCAAAGATTATGAAGACTAATAAAATTTTATAAGGGAGAGAAAAACACATACTTTTCTTTAGTTTTAAGTGAGGTTCAATCAGGATTAAAGTCCTTGAGTTTATATATCAAGCCTTACTTTTACTGGCTAGGGTACAATAAAGTACCAAGTTAATTGTAAGGTCTTAAAGTTTTACCAACAAAGTTTCAATACAGTTGGGTTGTCTGGAGATCTTTCTTGTCATTCCCAGTCAGATCTGAGGGCTGATTCCTAGGGAACAATGGCGTGTTTAGACAGAGCCGATCCAGATATAAAACCTGCAGGGATGCACCCTGTAAGTACCCGTCTAGCTGCACAGCAGAGATCTGTGACCAGACAGGCCAAGAAAGAGCACAGAGGATCCATTGGTGGGTCCCATGACAAGGGAGTCAGCCACCATAGCAAGACTCTAGCCGTAGAGCTTCAGTGCTCCAGATGGCAAAAGTAAGCATAGCTTTTCTTACCAAAAGCTCAGCATTTGTCCCCCAAGCTCCATCAGAAGAGCAGGGCACATGGTTTGGGGAGTAAGAAAGAAAAGTTTATTACATTGCTGGCAAAGGAGGAAAAATGGGAGACTCTTGTCCCAAAATACAACATTTCCTGTACATAAGCTGAAATAGAACTCTTAAAAGAGAGGGGCCTTTTGTTGTTCAACTATAGGCAATGATTCTAACTGTCCCAAGACAAACCCATGAGCTTCATCTACTGGGAAAGTGGGGTGCTCCATCCAGACAGTTCAGCTGCACCACTTTCTGTAAGCCAAGAACAAAGATATCCCCTTGCCCTTCCTCAACCACAGCCCAGGGAGGGGATGCCATTCTCAGTTTCCAAAAAGAGTTTTAAAAGGATGGAAAATTTTTTGCCATTTTTTCCAGGCCATCCGTCCATTACATGTTCCTATTCTTGTTTTTAAACTTTCAGATCCACCAAGAGTACTTGCTTTCAAAGAATGTTGTGTGGGTTCCGCTTGTGATATTTATAAATTACTTATAAGGATAACTGGCACATACAGTAGAACCTCCATGGATGACCCTGCCCTACACTGACCACCTCCTCCAGTTGACCTAATTGTCCTAGCCTGGACGTGCACCACACATATGTATTAGTACAGTGAGCCAAGTTCCTTATGTTGACCACCTCTGTGTGTTACAGTCCCTTGGGTGGTCAAATTCCAGGGCTCTAATACAGGGTAGCCATAACTTTCTCATTATAGGTTAGCCATAATTTTCTCATTGTTTTATGCAAATCAAGAGCATTATAAATGTCCTTTGTTTACCATGAGCACCATGGGAAGACGTGAATGTTGATTTCGGGAGAGTTACCACTTTTGTATTTTGCGTATGTAAGACAAATCAAATGGCATGAATCAGTATCACCTTGATAGAATGTAGCATAGAGTGTATGAAGGCTGATAGGATTAGAAGTTACAGGGGTTAATGGGTTGACTTTGCTGCATTCCTTGGTAGTGATTATGTACTAAAGTCAGCACCAAAGAGCATTTTTGACAATCACAGGCACATCTCACAGGTTCTCAGCAGTTACCTCCTTAACCCCAATTTCCAATTCCTTGTTTTCTGTCTTATTTTTCACTACTACAAATGTAGGATCAAACTATTTAAACAAATGAAAAAATAGACTTATAATTTGGGAATGAGAGAGAGATGGGAATGAAACATTTGGAATATGTTACCCATCTAGAACTAAAATGAGGGATAGAGGAATGGTTCGTTCATTCCCTTAATGGGTATTTATTTAGCACCTCTTGTGTTCTCTGCATTTTTCTAAGGCAGCGGTTCTCAACCTATGGGTTGTGACCCCTTTGGACTATATTAAAGGTTCACAGCATTAGGAAGGTTGAGAACCACTGTTCTAAGGTTTTTCAGATTAGTGAACAAAATGGGCAAAAATCACTGTTCTCATGGAGTTTTAATTCTAACAGAGGATGTAAAAATAGATACAAAGTTAATTATGTACTCTTAGAATATGATAAATTTGATTCTGCTATCTCCGTGCCATATGACTTTTAAAATTATTTCATAACTTTTCTTGTGCCTCTATTTTTTCTAATTTTAAAATGGTAAAAAGCAACATCTACTTTTTAGAGTTGTTCTAAATATTAAATGAAATAAATAAACAATATGTGATTGCTAGTAAGATTAGTGTTGTTGTTAAAGCTTCTTGGTCAACTATGGTGAATATTCCAAGTAACCTGAAATTACTGAAGACCTGCCCAGTCTTCTGATTTCTGTCTGTGTGAAAGAGGCAAAACAGGCAATGAAAAACATAAAAATACTGTCGCTGAATAAACAAATATTTCATTACGTTCTTCAAACTGCCCTCAGGAACTTAATCTAAAGTGGAAGGGATGTAAATATCCATTATATAAGGAACATGGTCTCAGAGGAAATTAAATATTTGAAATTCTGTTTTAGCAACACATAAAGTTATTGAAACCAGCTCTGTTTTATTCATTTATTCAACAAAATTGATAGAATATATAGAATACTCTTTTTCATCAGTTTTGAGACATACACTGGCTATATTTCACTATCGACAGGATTGGGAATCATTTGGGTATCAAAGATGGCATGTGTTGTCTCTGGGAATACCAAGAGCCCAGGGCTCAGCTCATGCCCACAGGTTTCTGCTGCACTGTAGAAAAGCCTGTCACTCAGAGGAGAACAGACTCAGTACACTGTATTTTTGGAGGTACAGTTCTGACAGCAGAGTAGAGAATGAACCAGAGAAAGTTGAGGTTGAAGGCTGAAAGACAAAATCCTTGGGAGGATTTTGTAAATATCCCAGAAGAACAAACAGAAAATGCTAAGAATCTCAATTAAAGCCAAGACAATGGAAGTGGAGGCAAGTGGATGTCTCCTAGTGGTATTTTTGAGGTAGAGTAGAAAGAGTTTTGTGATTAACTGATAGGTCATAATGGATGAAGAGGAGTAATCAGAGATTAATCCAGATCATGGATTCTGGCATTAGTTAGGTTAAAAGGAAAAGATTAAACCAATTAAATTTAACAGAGTTTAATTGAGTAAAGAACCACTGGTAGCTCCTAGAACCTGGACAGGCTCCGTGGGACCTCAGGACTGCCATGTGGCCGGGTAACGTTTATAAACAGAAGGCAAGTGTTATACAGAAAATGCAGGTGAGGTACGGAGAAAGCTGTACCCAGGTGGTGGGTTCCATCTTGGCCTTGGCCTTATTTGAGCATGGTTTGGACGGTTGGCTGGCTGCCTGTGACTGAGTCAAGCTTGACTGCTGTGTTTACTTAGACTCATCTTTTGTTACAACGGCAAATTCCTAACTTAGATTTTCTGTTTGTTGATGTACCAAGTTAGGTTGCAGTTTATGATTAGAGAACTCTTACAGAGGAGGCGTCTACCAGCCAATTTTACTTTCACCTAACAAGCCTTATCCTCATTTACCTCAGATGGTGAACAGAATCTTAAAACAGGGAAGATGTTGTCTAAGGCTGCCCTCATTGCACTTGGTTGGGTACAGGTTTTCAAGTATTCAGTATTGCTCGTGAGGACATTATTAGTTTTCAAGTATTTCAGTATTGAAAACTAGTTAAAAATTAGTTAAAACTAGTTAGAACTAATAGTTTTCAAGTATTTCAGTATTGCTCATGAGGACATTAACTATAGTGTATTTCAGTCTCTGTTTTATTTTACAAGCACAAAGGATATATTTTTATTTTGCTATTAGTTCTGTGTTTACTCATTTCTTAAAAGAATATACACTATTATGAAATACAGAATTGGGCTCTAGCTGGACATAGCTGCTCGTGGAATGGGACAGAGGAAAGGATTGACAGCTGTGATTCAATGGGTAATTTTAAAAGTGAAAAGTAATAGATTGTAGGCAATTAATACCTATGTGATCTTTTCCCTTTTCTGTATTCACTGAAATAGGAAGTATAGTTATCAGCTAAATACCATGAAAAGGAGAGGGTTTGAGAGCTAAAAAAAAATGTAGCAGATAATATTCATCACTAATAAGATATAAACCAATAAGGGTGAACCAAAAATACTGTTGCAATGAGGATCCAATTGGAATGGAATTTGTAATTTTTATGCCTCTGGAAATATAATATAGTCCAGAAGCAGCATTAACCATCTCAACTGGATAATAAAAAACACTGCAGGCTCTTTAAAATGTAGGATATCCTTTTAAATTCACATTTAGTGTTTTCAATCTAAATTTACATTTTAATCGTGTAAGCCCCTATAATAAACTTAGCCAATGTAGGAATACACTTCTACATTGGAGCACATGCTCGCTTGGGTCATGGAAACCCAAGCATGATTTTAATCTAGTAAGTGTATGACGCATGTCATTATTAGAGGGTGAAGACATGGAAGCCAGGGTGAGTCAGAACTGGCCAGTAAGTTGAGTATTGCTCGTGAGGACATTATTAATTATAGGGTATTTCAGTCTCTATTTTATTTAAAAGCACAAAGGATCTGTTTTTTATTTTGCTATTAGTTCTGTGTTTACTCATTTCTAAAAAGAATATACACTATTATGAAATACTGACAAGTATTCAAATGTCAAGATATAATTTTAGCTTTAGCAGCAGGAAGCAGAGCTCTTTTCTATAGTCGACTTTCGTGTAATATGCCACTGGGTATGTTAGAGGTGAGAGTTCACCTCTGAGATGTCCAGTGCACCTGGTTCCATTTGCCTACCAGAACTAGCAAGTTTGGCTGAGTCAAAGAGCAAGATTGGGGGAGTGGAAATGAGGCAGCGGGGACTCCTATAGCAGAATAGAAGCAGAGTTTATTTAAAATGGAAAAAAAAAAAGAGTTTATTTTATTTAAAGTAAAGCAGAGATCATCATAGACTTCTCCAGAGAGTGGAAAAAGGTCCCTCCCTTGCAAGAGAGAGGAACCCCACACCAAGGCCTTGCACCAATGTAAGCACTTTCATCCTAACTCCTCCCACATTCATCTATAAGGATTCGCATGGTTCCCTTAGGCCTTCAGACAGGCTGACTTGGTTTCATTAATTGTGGGTAACCTCAGTTGTCACATAAATCCAATTTCCTTTGCTCTGTATCTATAATTATTGACTGTTATTTTAGTAGTGATAATATGGCTTCTGGTAGTCTAATGATGCTTGTGGCAGTATGGCGTGCATTGTTCTGTGACAGGGATCCTTATTTTTGTTTCATAGGGAGCTCATTCATGGGCTAGAGGTCATGAGTTCACAGTTATATTTCACAGGAGTAGCACAAACTTGGTTAACTAGATCACACCCACCCCAAATTCCTCATTTTGCTTCAAGGCCCTTTCCAGCTTTCTTCTCCAGAAGGCCATAATTCTCTCCCACCTCCCTATTGCCACTTTACCGTCCTTATTTCCCTAATCAGGGTAGAACAAGATAATGCCCAGGATGGTAATGAAGAACTTTCTTGAAATTGATGAGAAGATATCATTTCTTTTTTAAAAGTCTGAATTAATAAATTAAGTAAGACGTCACTAATCATCAGGGATTTCTTTGTAAACCATTAAATAGCATATGATACACTTTTATGATTAAAAAGTTGGCTATATTTTATCCTAACGTTTGACCCACAAAGACATTTGTGAATATTGACCTATCTGATTAACTACTACTTGTATGAAAAAGAGTAAATCTCATTGTAGCCAATGAGATTTGTAGCTAATGAAATTACAGAATTTGTAAGACATGATGGTGATATGCTTCTTTGCAGTAAGGTAACATTTTGGGATTTTGGATTTTGATTCATTGCATAATTTGTTGAGTTCTTACCATGAACTCTTGGGACTGTTAGTAATTCCTATGATATTTGGATTTATTTCTCAAACAGAAATGATTGTTAGACACCCAAATGTAATTTAATTTGCTAGTTGTGTTTGCAAAGTTATTTTGTGTAAGTAAGTGCCAGTTTAAGCTGAGAAAATATTGTATTTGCCTTGTATTTCTAAAGTTGTTAGAGCTGAAGGTACTTCAAAGAACTAGGCTGAGTAGAGTTAATAGCAGAGATTTATGAAAACATCTGCAAGCAGATGAACAGCCCCTAGTTAGGGGAAGGGGCCTCTTTTTTTTGTATTTTTATTAAGTCATATACACATAGATCATGTATAAAAAATACATTTATGGGGTACACTGTGCTGATTTTATGTACAATTTGGAATGCTTCTATCAAACTAGTTAATCTATTTTACCTCATTTAATTATTGTGTTAAGACATTTATGTTCTATACTTAATAGATTTGACATGTACCCTTACAATATGCACCATAGGTGCGGTCTCACCATTTACCCTCCCTCCATCAAAACTCTCTCCTTTGCCACCCTCCCCGCCTGTTCCCTCCTTCATCCTTGGCTATGGCTCTGATTTATCTTTCATATGAAAGTGTGAGTAATTTTAAATTGGTTTCATAATAGTACTGAGAACATTGGATACTTTTTCTTCCATTCTTGGGATACTTTACTAAGAAGACTGTTCTACCTCCATCCATGTAAACATAAAAGAGGTAAAGGCTCCATCTTTTTAAGGCTGCATAGTATTTCATGGTATGCATACATCACAATTTATTAATGCATTCATGGGTCCATGGGCACTTGGGCTTCTTCCATGACTGGGTGATTTTGAATTGAGCTGCAGTGAACCATCTAGTGCAAATATCTTTGTTGTAAAGTGACTTTTGGTCTTTTGGATATACACCAATTAGAGGAATTGTAGGATCAAACAACAGGTCTGCTTTTAGATCCCTGAGTGTTCTGCAAACTTGTTCCAAAAGGACCATATTAGCTTGCCTTCCCACCACAGTGCAGAAGTGTTCCCTTTTTTCCACATCCACACCAACATCTGTAGTTTTGAGATTTTGTTATGTGGGCTACTCTTACTGGTAGGGACCTCTTTCTAAGCAATTCAAGGTTAAGTATAAGGGCATCTCAGCAGGTGGTGGGTGTGCCTGAGATCCACAGGTCATCTGCTAGAGGCCTTGTAGAAGGTCAGAGGGTAATCTGCTGAGATCTTCTATAACCTGGAAGGAATGTTTTTAGCAGAGCCAGATAAACCAGTTCTATTATTTGCTTAATGAAAGTCCAGACCTACTGGAGTCAGAGAAAAGACTAACAAAATCATCATTTAAATCTCTCTCCACAGGGTTTTTAACAAGACTCTATTTTGATCTAGGTTTCTGTAGATGCTGCCCATGGTTACAGCCCCCGGGCCATTGACATGAGCAATGTCACCTTATCCAGAGACCTGCATGTAAGTACTAGTACTTTTAAAAATATCCTCCAAATGTCAGTTTTAAATGCACACTGTGACACTTTTCTGTATGTATTTTTCAGTATGAATTGTTTGAAAGTGGTTATCATATGATGGTTCCATAGCGATTATAGATTGTGTACCCTAACTTTTTGGTACTATCAAAGTTGATAAAACTTTTTCTAGGGTATTTCTTTCATCTAATTTATTTTTTCTTAAATATGATATCCATTAAAATCCTGACATAATACAGTGGTGTGTGGGAAGAGAATAAGCAAAGATTTGACAGGATCACCTTAATTTTCAAGTTGTTTATTCCGGGAAAGTAATGGCATTCTGCTTGCTCCATTCTCCTTTGTCACTGAGGAACCTAATTTGAAATGACAAATTTGAATGAAATAAAATGTGTTGCTTTGTACTTTCCCTAGGGAGAAAAATTTGTTGATTTGAAACAGAAGTTGACAGGTCAATGTGGTATTCAAACAATGATATTGACATTGTTAGTAACTAAAGATGTAAATACACGGTTGCCCTTTATTGTTGTTCCTTTACGAATGTATTAAAATGACATAGAAAACTGGAAAATCAGAAGTGAAAAGACTCTTAGGGGTAAACTTATCAAAATCCAGAAGGCCACAGAGAGATTAACAAAGCTAATCTGAGGTCTGTCAGCTGGTTTGGAAAGAGATTGATCCAGAAGCCAAGTTTTTGACTGTTCTTTGCAATCATAGGTTTCATAAGGTTCAGGTCATCTTTTAAAGCTTTGGAAATTAAAACAAGAACTTGTAAACAAATACATTTGCTTTTTGTTAAAGTCCGTAGCTATCTTGAAGTTCCATTGTTGAAATAATAAAACATATTATTAAGCATTATAAATTAATAATGGCCATTCCTGTAGAATCACCTCAGCTAGTTAATTACTGTATAATTTTGCACATTATTACAATCTTTGGAATTCAGATTCCAAATAAAAAAGCTATGTTTGATTATCTTTTAAGTGTATCTTAGCACCAATGCTCTATGATTTATTCATTTAAAGCATGTTCTGATGTTGTATATTTGAAAGCAACGCTGTCCTTTTTTATTATTTATTGACGTGATAGCTCCCAAATATTTTGTTCATTTAAGGCTATGGCAGAAATGATGGCTGAAAATTACCATAACATATGGGCAAAGAAAAAGAAAATGGAGTTGGAGTCTAAAGGTAATATCGTTTAAAAGCCTTTGTTAAAAAATACGCAGAGTTCAGCTACATGAGTATATGGACGGAATATTTAGTCTTTTAAGCACAAAAGGTCTTTATACCTTTATTTTATTAGAGTGGTTCATCAAATGTGTGTGTAACATATTCAAGGTGGAAATTCTGTAATTTCTGGCCTGCTAGTGTCTATTTTCTTCCGTCTCAGAATTTTGATGGCTCTCGTTTGCCCATTTTAGCACGTAGGTGTCTATAAGGTCACAAACAGATGACCTAGTTTTCTAGTTCACAAGCAGATCCTAGAAAAATCGCTGCATACCTTGCTGCTAACTATCACTAGGGTCACCTTTACAGTTCTCCCCTTGGGAAGCTGTGCATGGACTCCAGCGCCTAGTCCACCCTTCAGAGCACTTTTTCTAGGATGAATTCTTGAACTTAATTGTCAGACAGGTAACAACAGCAGCTCTGATGGCCATTCCAGAAGAAGAGTAACAAAATTGCTCTGAAGGGTGGAGTGGGTGTGCATCTGTGCACGACTTCCCAGAGGGAGTCCCTCACAGGTGACCGTAGTGATATTCAACAGTGAGAGTGTGTAGCCCTTTCTCTGGGACACATTTGCGAACTTAACTGTCCGACCTCTTATATCTATCATCCCATTATCAGATGCCCTGTTAATTACTAGACCTCCCTTCCTGACTCTCATTCCTAACTTAAGTACCTCTTGTCTCACTCCTTTTTATTTCCCATCTCAGGCTCTTTTGTCTAGTCCAGGAATATTGCCATCTCACACATGCTCTTCTCTCCTTCTGTTTCAAGTACTAAAAATGATCTACTATTCTTTTCATCATTTCTCAAGTCTTTTTTTATTTGCACAGATTTTTTTTTTCATTTCCTGTATCCTACTGATGCTCTCTTTCATTGTCATGCATTTGTCATTAGTCTACACCCGTGTTGCTTGAACTACATAATGGGTGTGCACACACTTTCTCTTTAATGACTTCCTCCTATATGGGTTTCTTCCCGCAATGGAAATCATTTTTTTTTTTTCAGTTTTTACTTCTTTTGTAATCCTCATTGTATGGTTCTTGACACCAAGGAAACTTCTATTTGTATTTCTTAGAATAGATTAAAAATAGAGGGAATAGATTTTTGAAAGATGGCATATTTTGTGGTGAGAGGGAAAGCTTGATATGGTAGGATGGTACCAGTGATACCAGAATTTTGCTCTTCCGTAGGTCTTTGGTCTTGGGGATTTGAGGAATGAACCCACAGACCACAGATCAGTAGCAAGACAGGATTTTTATTAGAAGATAGAAAGGAGTGCAGAAGAAGTAAAAGGCACCAGAGCTTCTGCCAGGGGGGAAAGAATACACTAAGTAGGAAGTCTCTACATGGGCTCTTTATCTAGGGGTATTCGGTCTTGAGAATTACATTTGGCCAGGACTTGGCAAATAGAAACACGTTTTCAACGTTAATGAATGTTATTGACAAAGGAGTGAATGCAGTCCCTCCAGTTCAGGGCAAAAGGTCAAGGTGTTCCCGTCATGAACTTGCCCAACCCTAGGAAAACTGGGGTCCCCTGTCCAGCTTCGAATGGGAGAATCTGTATCAATCCTCCCTCTCTGAGTAGAAACTCTAATTGCTGTTAGGGGAAAAGGATGACAACTCAATCAAACTGCTTCCTGCTGGACTGGGGGATGATAGAAGGGGACAGTTAGGGTTTCTCTGGAGGGAAAGTGATCCAGGGGTCCGTAATACAATCAGGACTTGGGCTGGAATTATCTTTACCATTTGTGGCCTGATGACATTGTCTCTGCAAGACACAAATCTGGTTAGCATGTTAAAAGGTAAGGGTGGAACAATGAGGGGACAGGGTTAATTACAACACTATTGGAGTCAAGTTGGAAATAACAAAGTCAGTGATTTCAAGAGAAAATTACATTAACACTTTCCTCGCTGGTTTCTAAACAATACTTTAAATTTTCTTTAGGCTCACAAGTGTAGGTGAGATGTGGTTCATGCCCTTCATGGCCCGCTTCTGTCGGAGGTAGTGGGTTCTAGAATTTTCTTGTGAATGATGTATCCAGGAATCTATTCTCATAACTTTAACACTTGTAGAAGAAGAACAAATGAGAGAAAAGGGACCTTCCCAAGTTGGGGTTAGGGAAGGTGAATTGGAGGGAAGAATTTCAATCATAACTAATTCTCCAGGAGAGAAAAACTCTTTTAGTGTTGAATGTGAAAATGTAGTTGGGAGGTTTTTAAGGATTTGTTGAAATTTAGCTAAAGAAGTGATATGTTTTACTAATTCTATAGTTTCTTGATCTAATAATAAAAAGTTAGTTAAAAAGCCTCTTCCATATAATAATTCAAATGGGCTACAACCGAGTTTCTGAGGTACATTTCTTATTCTAAAGAGAAAAATCTGAAGTAATTTAGTTCAAGGGAGGTGAGTCTCTTCAGTTAGGTTTTATAACTGTCCTTTGATTTTATCATTCATTTTTTTTCTGCCTTCCCAGAGGATTGGGGCCTCCAAGAACAGTGTAGATGATATTTTATGCCCAGGGCTTAGATATTCCCTGTGTAACTGATGCTTTGAAGGCCAGCCCATTCAACTTTGCAGACTCCATGGTGGCACCTGTGGCTCAAGGAGATGGGTGCCGGCCCCATATACCAGAGGTGGTGGGTTTCTTTGCCCAAGGCTCTCTTTCTCTGGGGAAATTGGAGACCCAAATGGTGAACTTCAGGCACACACAATTGGGCTTTAGCCTTAGAAACTTTGTACCCACAATCAGCTAGAAAGTTTAGTAGAACTTGGGTAGCTTTGTGGCATTCCTCTGCATCTGGTGCTCCCAAAAGAATGTCATTTACTTACTGAGTAAGAGTGGCTGTAGGATATGAGAAACAAGTCTTGGCCTAATGCTTGTCCGAACAAGTGAGGGCTGTCCCTAAATCCCTGGGGTAACACAGTCCATGTGAGCTGAATGTTAGAGTCAGAAGTGTTTTCAAAAGCAAAAAGATATTGGGAATTCTCATGAAGAGGATTACAGAAAAAGGCATCTTTTTAGTCTAGGACTGTGAAACAGGCAGCCTTTTCAGGGACATGAGACAATAAAGTATACGGATTGGGAACTATAGGATGGAGAGGAATGACTGCTTCATTTATTTGCGGAGGTCTTGTACTAGTCTCCAAGTTCTGTTTGGCTTTGGTACTCTTAGAATAGAAGTGCTACATGGACTATTGCAAGGTATAACATTTTCTGCTGTTTTAGATTCTGTATTATGGATATTAATGTCCCTTCTTAACATTTGCTTTTAGAGGATATTGTTTTTGACTGGGATACATGATGGGATTTTTTAACTGAATTTGGACTGGTTGAGCATATCTTGCTCTTCCCTCCTGTCCCTCAGTAGCCCATAATTCTGGGTTGATTTCTGTCTCTAATAAGGAAAGGCAGAGTATAGGTTCCTGTCCCATATGCCTATAAATGGTTGTTCCCACTTTAGTTAATATGTCCCTCCCCCAAAGCAGGGCAGGACTTTTCAGGCATGATTAGGAAGGTGTGAGAGAACAGCCAGTCACCCCAATTGGAGCTTAAAGGTTGAGAGAAAAAAAATGGCAACTGGCTTTTCAGATACCCCCTGTATAGTTACAGATTTGGGAGATGAAAGACCAGGGTTAGAGAAGAGTACAGAAAAGGTTGCTCCAGTGTCCAGAAGAAATTCTGTCTCCTGGCCCTCCACTATGAGGCAGACCTGGGGCTCTTGAGGGGTGATAACATAAGCTGGAACCCTGAGAATCTGCCCCGGGCACCCTCAGTCCAGTTTGGGCGCTGATGGAATGACTGTCCCAGGAGACACTGTCCTCTGAGAACAGGCTATCCTCCAGTAGTCACCCTTGTGCTCCGGATAGGGGCCCAGTGCCTTGCCCAGATGGTGGTGCTACTGAGGGCCGTTTTTCCTGAAGTGGCCAGCCTGCCCACATTGGAAGCACTTGTTCTTAGTTCCTCTGGCTTCCCTCTGCCCCTGAATGGTGCCTGTTTGTTGGAATGCCATTCCTAGAGTTGTTATTTTTTTTCTATCCCTTCTCTCTTTTTTTCTCCTCTTCCTTCTGATCTCAATTATAAAAGACCACAGTGGCCATTTTAAGAAGATTCTCCAGGGTGGCACCTGTGGCTCAAAGGAGTAGGGTGCCAGCCCCATATGCTGGAGGTGGCAGGTTCAGACCCAGCCCTGGCCTGGCCAAAAAAATAAGATTCTCCAGGTTATGATCTGAGCCTGGAGTCAGTTTCTAGAGTTTTCTTTGAATATCTGGGGTGACTGAGTGATAAATTTATCTTTGAAAATAATTTGGCCCTCTAAGGAGTCAGGTGTTAACTGAGTGTGTTTTCTCATCACCTCCCTAAGCTGCTGAAGAAAGGCTAAGGGACTCTCATTTTGCTCCTGGTAAATAGTAAATAACTTAGAACAGTTAATAAACTTTTTCTTGAATTGACACAAACCTTCCAGGATACATGTTAGAAAATGTTTACGCCACCAGTCACCTTGTTTCTCAAGGTCCCATTCAGGATCCTCAAAGGGAACTGCCTGTCATCCTGTGGGGTATCTGTCCCTTTCCTCAGGGGACATATTGCCATCAGTATTGGACATGAACCACAAGCTTCATCCAAGACTTCATGTTTCTCATTAAAAGTTAAAGTTTCATCTAGCAGTAGCATTACATCTCTCCAAGAGAGGTCAAAGCTTTATCCTAACCCTTGCAAAACATCTGTATACCTACCAGGATCATCAGAAAATTTTCCTAAATCAACCTTAATTTGTTTTAAATCTGCCGTTAGAGAAAACGGAATGAATACTCACACACTTCCCCCTCACCACCCACAGTCTCAACCAAGGGACATAAAGAAGGATATAGTTGTTTTCTGGGGGTCCCAATGGGAACAGAAGAAACTCTGGGAATAAACTCTTTCTTGGGGTTTTCTAAAGACATGGAGGAAGGTTTGGAAGAAATAGATGGGGGTTTTGAACTAGGTGGTGACAGCCTATCTCTTGGGAATCCCTGACCATTTGGGGGAAGTTACTACAGCCAGGAGAGCTGAATCTATCTGATAGGCTTTACACAGTTGGGAGTTGTCCCTGAGGAAAAAGAAAGCTTGCACATATGGCACGTCAGGCCACTTGCCTTCTTGTTTATAAAAAATATCTAATTGAAAAATGGTATTATAATTTAGATTACCCTCTGGTGGCCATTGTTCACCATTGGAGAGTTGATACTGATGCCAGTTCTGGGTGCAGAAGAAAACCATGCATTGTATTTTCAGAATATAGGATTCAAACATGTCCCAACATAACCCAGCGGGGTATTCCGGCAGCACAGGCTGAAAAATCAGGTATCTGGGAGCCTGGTCCCACCTGGTGACAGTTCTCTTGGCAAGAGAACATTACCCATCTGTGGGAAAGAACAAACGTCCAGCACTTTAATCAATCCCACCCTGGTTGTCAAAGCATCCTCTGACCAACCCAAGGAGCCTTCTGGCCAAACAAAAGGAAGCTTCTTTCTAATGCCTGGGGAAGAATCCCTGAGGAGGGTGGCCTCCGCAGCCCATGTGCTTGTCTGGAATTAGCCACAATTACCAGTGTAGCGCTTGTACCCACTGGCTCTTCTATGCTTATTACTTGGTGGCAGTACAGCCTGAGAAATCAGGTATCAGGGAGCCTGGTCCCACCTGATGCAAGCTCTGCCCTTTTCTGCGCCTGCCCCAGAGTAACAATCAAAGTGGGGATGAGCCTTGTCCTGGAGAACACGGCTGTGCAGCATTTGCACATTTAACCCTTTATAATTTTACAAGCTTCTTCTAAATTCCCAGTAACAAAGAAAAATAGGCTTTCTATCATGAGCAGGTCTTAAATGCTAGGTTTTCTGACCTCCTTTTCTTCCCCCAAATGTTAGCAAGGTAACAATAATTAAACTCAGGGTTGAGAAACACTCTAAAGGTTTTGCATTAGAACCACCGACAACTAGGCAAAGTCTTAGAGAAACCCAGAATGACTTTGAACCCTTCCATTTATGCCAGTAGACCAGAAAAAAAATCAAATAGCTGGGGTCATTTTCCTTACCTTGCCTCAGTTTCAAGAGACTGGACTGTAGCCAAGGGTTTAAGGCCATTCTTGCCTTGGGGAGTTGCCCTGGGCTTCCCTTTCCAGGCCTCTGGTTGCCCAGGGAAGCTGTGCAGGGGAGTTATTTTGCTCTTTGTTTGGAGCTGACTTCTAGTTAACATGGTTCAGCTTTTTTTCTCAAATATACAGAGAGCCAATTGAATTTAATTTTGCAATGAAAGGCATTAAAAACGACCTTACAACACACCTACAACATCCAATGCGCACTCACTACATCTGAAAAATACCAGAATGAGCCCATACAAACTTTAGTATATCAAGCAGTGGTTCCTCAACCTGTGGGTTACGACCCACAGGAACTGTATTAAAGGGCCGCGGCATTAGGAAGGTTGAGACCCACTGGTATAAAGTAATCCTTTATAACATTCAAACAAAGCCTGTAAACCACAAGGAGAGAGAGAGACACAGGGATCTGTAGAGGTAAACAGGAAAAGTTTGGGGCCATTGAAGAGAAGAGAAGATAGTAAGAGCTGGGAGAGCATGTTTTTCAGAAGGCCCTGTGACCAGTCCCTTCATGTTTGTGATCGTGTAGTGTCCCCTAATGGTCAGCAGGTAACTGCAGGCCTACCTGGCAGTCCTGGACCCTGGGCCAGCACTCCGCGTCAGAGCCAGCCCTAGGAAAACAAGACACTTTCCCTTCGCATTTTCACTGGGTTTATTTCATTGTGCAGGGAAAATTCAACATGCAGGACTCTTTTTGTAGCTCTTGGCTAAACTGCGTTGGAAACTGATTTAATAGGTTATGTGTTATTATCGTAATTCAAGCCACATATTTATTTTCTCGTATTTTTCTGCCTGGAATTCCCTAAGCAGTTGTCTTTCAGGATGATCCAGCATCCCACACATGTATTACTGTATGTGTTTTATAAACTTTAAATTTGGGGCGTGCCATGACATTCACTTTGCTATTGCTTTCTTAAGTATTCTTTCTATCAGAGCTTTCAGTCCAAAAGGATGGAGCATTTTTTTAATATTTTCGTGAACTTTTTATATAAAAACTGTTTTTTTTTTACAATTTTTTTGGCTGCGGCTGGGTTTGAACCTGCCACCTTCGGCATATGGGGCCAGCACCCTACTCCTTTGAGCCACAGGTGCCGCCCCTTTATAAAAAGTTTTATACAACTTTTGATTTCATAATTTTTTCCTCATCAGTTTTCAAAATTTAAATATTTTCTAGTATTCTTAAATCTAAAGAATAGAATACATGTGGTATTTCTCACCAGAAAAGTATAGTAGAAATTTAGACTCTTGCTAGAAGTTACTCACTAAAATTCTTTAATCAGTGAAGTATTAGATACTCAAGAATGATCAAGGTTTTTTTTTTGCCGTTTTTGGCTGGGGCTGAGTTTGAACCCACCACCTCTGGTATATGGGGCCAGCGCCCTACTCCTTTGAGCCACAGGTGCCGCCTGGGATGATCAAGTTTTAACTTAGCATTTCTCACCATGGTTTTGAGTATAGTATAACATGACTATGAAGTACTCTCAGATATGATAAGTGTACTAAAAAAGTCTATATTTTAAGACATTTTTTCCTTCTCTTGGTGAAGCAGAAAATGCAGCGTCAGGCCTGAAACAGCTGACTAGCTAAGTATGTTTCAGGGTCTGTTTTGACTCATAATTCCTTTGAACTGAGAAGAGAAGGGGGCCGCTTCTCCCTTCAAGGTTATTGCAGATGTGTGCACGTGTATGCGTTAATTGCCTCTTAGAAGGCATATGCAGTCTCTCTTTGAACAGTTTTCCTGAATTAATTGTAACATTAAAGATACCAGAGACAGGAGAGTCTTTTTTTTTGAGACACAATCTCACTATGTCACCCTCAGTAGAGTGCCTGGCATCACAGCTCACAGCAACCTCAAACTCTTGGGCTCAAGCGATTCTCCTGCCTCAGCCTCCTGAGTAGCTGGGACTACAGGCGCCTGCCACAATGCCCAGCTACTGTTTGTTTGTTCCATTTTTAGTAGAAATGGGGTCTTGCTCTTGCTCAGGCTGGTCTCAAATTCCTGATCTTGGGCAATCCTCCCCTCCTTGGCCTCCCAGAGTTCTAGGATTACAGCCATGAGCTGCATGCCCAGCTGAGGGAGAAGTCTTAATGAGTCTTAATGTGTGCTGTGTATTACTAAAGGGTAGGTGAAGTTTAGTAGTGTGGTCCTTTTACATATGTGGTGTGTCTCGTCTCAGATTACATTCACATTACCATGCTGTGTTCTTATCCTGACCTCCTAGGAGGTGGAAACCATCCCCTGCTGGTGCCCTACGATACCCTGACAGCCAAAGAGAAAGCCAAGGACAGAGAGAAAGCGCAAGACATCCTCAAGTTCTTGCAGATCAATGGTTATGTTGTGTCCAGGTAAAAGTACGCCGACCCTAATTGCACATTCTTCTCATAAGACTGAATATTTAAATCTCCCCATCAGATTTAAAGCTCAACATGAAGATAGTGACACAGTAGTTTAGTGCATTCAAAATGCACATGTACCGTGTTTCTCTAAAAATAAGACACTGTTTCCCCCAAAACAAGACATTGTCTTATATTTATTTTTTCTCAAGAAGACACACTAGGGCTTATTATCAGGGGATGTCTTATTTGTATTAAGTATAATGCAACAATCTACATTTATTCAAATACAGTTAAGTCATCTTCTTCTGGAACCTGACAGGGGAGCCGACCTTGTTGGTGGGGCTGGCGCTAGTGATGCGTGAACTCCTTTCCCCCAGCCGTTCACAAGTGCGCAGTAGGATGCCTGCAACTGCAGTTACCACATGCACACCTGCGCAAGTGTGAACATCTGGGAGAAAAGAGCTGTAGCAGATAAAAGATATTCCAGACTTCTTACCGCTCTGTGCTGAAATGCAGGGCGTGGCTATGCAGATATGCTGCATAGCCATGCCCATCACTAGGTCTTATTATCAGGGTAAGGCTTATATTTAACAAATGCATAGAAATCCTGCTGGGCTTATTTTTGGGGTAGGTCTTATTTTCAGGGAAACACGGTATTAGAAACATAAATGTGCTTAGCTGTTTGCCACATACCTGAGTTCCTGTTGCTGGTTATATTAAATCACCTTCTATACTTAGGCAAAATCCCTAGGCAGAAAAATCACAGTCTGTTTCTGCAAAGACAACATGTTATTGCATGGTCATACAGCTTTTTACTCCAGTTTCAAGTTAGATAAAAGTATTCCTTATAAAGTAAATCTCATTTTCTCCCTCAAGCCACAAGAATATTTGATAAACTTCAAAATTTATATATTTTCTTCCTTATAAAATTTTACCTTCTAAAAGACTTCCTATAAAATGCTTTTCCTATTTCATTTTTCTTGTTCTAGAGGATTTAAGGACCTGGAATTGGACACACCTTCTATTGAGAAACGATTTGCTTACAGTTTCCTCCAACAACTCATCCGTTACGTGGATGAGGCCCATCAGTACATCCTGGAGTTTGGTAGGTGCCAAAATCCTATTGTGAAGAGCCCAGTTTTCCTCTTCTTAATGTTCACAGCATCAGGATGTAGAGTGTCTTTCAACATTGACCTCAAGGCATACTTGAACCTCTAGCTAAACTCCCATAGCACGCTTAAATTATGTTGACCGTCCACCCCAAAAGAAGGAATTAAAAAAAAAAGAGCATATATACTGTGTTTTGAACTGATCTAAAAAATAATTTAATTAATGGTCTTTAAAAATGTTCTCAGCACGTCTAAGATCCTCTCATCACACCAGTAAATCCTAGCACATAGTTGAAAATCACTGGGATATGGAGAAGCCTGGACCACTGGGCTGTTGTAAACACATCCTCCTTATCCTAGGGCAGCAGTTCTCAACCTGTGGGTCGTGACCCACAAGAACTGTATTAAAGTTCCTAAAGCGGAATTAGGAAAGTTGAGAACCACTGGCCTAGCACTAAATAGAGTCCTGCAGTCAATGGACAGCCATGTTCTTAGGAAGTGGGTAAAGTCTGTGACCCCCTTCTAAAACTTTTACCATTTATACTTAGGAGGCAGAGGTGGGAGGATCAAGCCCAAGAGTTAAAGACCATCCTAGGCAACATAGTGAGACCTTATCTTAACCCCCCTCCCAAATCTGACATTGTAAGTCTTTTCTTCTTATGTTTATTGACATTGATTTTTTTCCTTTTGAAATACATCAGAAGGACATCAAAATTTTAAGATAAAGTTAAATCTTTTCTATGATATTAATTCATTTTTTAAAAAGAAAACCTCCACAATTCTGTGGATTGGCAAAATTTCTAAACGTTGTAAAAAAGCCTTTAGTTCAGCTTTTGTAAGGATGTGCATTTATGCTAGAGTAACTGCAGACAGAATACTTATTGCTCTCAGAGTGCAATTAGAGACCTTCTCCCCATCTAGCACAGGGCCACCTGAACACAAAAATAACTCATTACTTTTTATTTTTGGTTCAGAACAGACCATCAAGGCAGGCGCCTGTCACCCCTGTTATTTCATGATCTTCCTCAGTATTTTTGAATTAAATTTTTTTTTATTAAATCATAGATGTATACATTAATGCAATCATGGGGTACAATGTGTTGGTTTTATATACAATTTGAAATTTTTTCATCAAACTGGTTAACATAGCCTTCACGGCATTTTCTTAGTTATCGTGTTAAGACATTTATATTCTATACCTAACAAATTTCACATGTACCCTTGTAAGATGCACCATAGGTGTGGTCCCACCAATTACGCCCAGCCTCCCTCCTTCCCTTCCTCCCCCCTTTCTCCCCCTCCCCTCCCTCTCCCTTTCCCCTTCTTCTTGGGGTAAAATTTGGTTATAGCTTTCATAAGAAAGCTATAAATTGGTTTCATAGTTAAGACTGACTACATTGGATACTTGGAACTGGAACATATTATTCTTCTTAGCAAAATATCTCAAGAATAGAAGAAAAAGTATCCAATGTTGAATTAAAATTTAAGTGTTTTTTCCTTGAGACAAAATCTCATTCTGTTGTTCAGCCTAGTGTGCCCTGGCATCAGCCTTGCTCACAGCAACCTCAAATTCCTGGGCCCAAGTGATCTTCCTGCTTCACCCTCACAAGTAACTGGGACTACAGGCACTTGCTACAGCCACCCATCTTATTTTTCTATTTTAGTAGAGATGGGGGTCTCACTCTTGTTCAGGCTGGTCTTAAACTCCTGAGCTCAAGGGATCCTTCTGCCGCCACCTCCCAGAGTGCTAGGATTACTAGCGTGAGCCCCTGGGCCTGGGGGGCTGAAATTCAATTTGTCAATTACTCACCCTCAGGTCAGATCATCTTCCAGCCCCTGATATGGTATACCCTAATATGGTATAAGGAAGCAGGGTCCGTTCCCTTTTGAAAGCAGCATGTTCTTCTGGTGGTTATCCTTTTATTTTCTTTTTCACGCTCAAGGCTCTTTTTGTTTTTAACTCTAAATCCTGTCTTTCCACACCTTTCCTCTGGGCCCATTATTCTGTATCCATTATTCTTCTGTTTTTACTTAGACTTTAAACTTAGTTCCTGGTACAGCATCAGAATAAAGCTTGTAAAAATCCAAGCTCTAGGATTTTCTTGTCTCTGACCTCCTCTATCCCAAATTCTAGATTTTCTAGCCGACCTTTGTCCTTATCAGCATCTGCCCTTTCTTTCCACCTGACTCTTTCTCTACGGTTCTGTTACTTTCTTCTTAATCACCTTTTGAGCCAACCATACAAACTCATTTCTGATACATCATCATGGTGTAACTCATACAACCATAATTTTTAAAAATACGATTCCTGATCCACTCTAACAAGTAGCCAAATTAGCCTGAATTCATGAAATTCGACCCAAGGAAAAAAAAAGGAAGCAGTGGTAAGTCGTTGAAGTTCTCATAAGATCCACATATTTGAATGGATCTGGTAGGAAAAGCAACTCCCAGATTGAGTCTTCTTTTTGTCATGGAAGAGGAGGAAAGGGGGAACCTGGGCAGCTGTTTGGAGGAAGGAACAAGAAGATGTTTTTGGTTTTGATTGTTTTTTTTTTTTTTTTTACCATCACGGGAGAGCAGCAGCACAAATTTGAAAGGTAGAAATGGATTCAGGTATTACTCAAGCTTTGTTCAAATTTCTGAATGAGCTACCTAGTCCATCCTTTGTGTGTGGGGAGAGATGAGAATCTTCCGGGCCTCTTCTTCCACTTGGGTGATGCCATTCTTTCCCTAGGGGAGAGGGTCTTGTGAACAGAATGCTGGGGAGAAAGTGGGTTCCAGGGACAGAGCCCACAGAACAGCAGTGTGTACAGTCCCTGCTGCTGCTGGTTCCTTTTTCAGACGTCTGTGCCAGGGCAAACTGTGTGTGACTCTGTTAAAGGAGCAGAGAGAGGTGTGGTCGTCGACACCATCATTTATTTCAATTTCCATTTTTCATTGTTATGGCAAATAATATGTTAAGGCATATTCCCTTCTCCAGTTATTCTTCACATTACTCCCTTTGGAACACATCTTCAATCTACTTATTCCTAGACCTAAGCTAATTGTAATAGTAAGAATATACATATGCATTTTTCTAATTTTTTATTATTCTGTGCATTGCATTCTCTCCAAATCTTTTTGCATTTTACACGTAGCATTTTTGTTAAAATGTGTAGTAGAAGACACGAGATTTCCTATTTAATTCCTTAAACTATTAGCAGATTTGGCTGTGCACAAAATCTTGCCTTGTCATACAGGCAGTCCCTGAGTTAAGATTATCCAACTTACCCACAACTCGCACTTACAAATGAAACTTATTACAGATAATAGGTAAATGTGCCTGTTCCAACTTCCATACAGATTCATACCTGAGAACAAACCTATGGAATCTGCCTTGTTTGTAATGCGGGGACTCCCTGTACTTTCTGTGAGAAAGTCCCTTATAAAGAATCTGGTCATGTTGCATAATGTGCTTGGCAGAGAGTAAACCACAAAATGATACAGAAATGGACTTTGCAAGTGTTAAATAGACCTCATTTTCTTTCTTTTTTTTTTTTTT
>NW_003852560.1:3521260-3525841 GCF_000181295.1 Otolemur garnettii | reverse complement strand
CTAAAATTGGGTTATAGCTTTCCTGTGAAAGCTATAAATTAGTTTCATAATAGGGTTGAGTACATTGAATACTTTTTCTTCCATTCTTGAGATACTTTGCTAAGAAGAATATTCTCCGGTTTTATTTCTAGTTGCAAAAGGCCTTTTTCAAGCAAAGTCAGTTTGATTCTGATAAAATCTGGAAGCTCTGCTTACAGAGTTTAATAAAACCTGATATACAATTCTGAATTCTTTAGCTCTCCATTCTGTCCTGCATATCACTGTGGCTATTATAGTTCCTTATTACCTCTTCTATGTATATGAAACCTCTTCTGTATACACGAAGGAGGTAAGAAAGGCTAAATGCATTAGGTTAACCAATACTTAACCTTGAATTGTTTCCCAAACCGTGGAGGAAGACGAGGGTATTTTTTGCTTTGCTTATGCAAATTATCTTTTAACAAAGGTCCAGACTTCTTTATTCTGTAGCAGAATGCTAATTTTTCAACTTAATATTAAAATCATTATCCTTTTCCTCATTGCAGACCCGACGTCTTGCAGATTTTCAGTTTGCATATTAAAATTGGAATTTTAACTTTTCAGTTAAACTCATACCTAGCCGTCTTTATGAGAGGCCAAGGTTAAAACCTAACCAAGTATGTTTACTTGATGTATCTCATTTTCCGCTCCTTGTTGAGCTTCCTTTCTGAAAGAATACAGATAACCTGGGGTTTTTACTTTAGTCTATTCCCTTTCCCCCTACCTGTCAATAAGATCTCAAAACTACAAGTGTCTATCTAGCTTTTTTGTTTGGATTCATGTATTTTTCAAAATCTTTCCTTAAAAGTTACATTGCTGACGTTAGCCTTTATATTTTTGGTTGGGTTTTTCTATTCAGTTTAATGGGATACTATATTTAGCAATGCCTTTTAAACTTTGCATCGAAACTTTGAATGCTTAAAGCACAATGTGTACCTAAAATCTCTTCGTGTCTACAGATGGTGGCAGCAGAGTCAAAGGAGAACACTTCCCCTATGAGCAAGAAATCAAGTTCTTTGCCAAAGTACAGTATACGATCCATGTTGTTTTTGCTTCAATATGTTTGCTTACAAAATATACTTGTTAGATTGTTGCCTTGTTTCCAGTTGAACTTGTCCAGATAAATGTGAATTTTACTTGGAAGTAAATAAACCGTGGCATGAAAATAACTGCATGAATCATGCTCCCAGCACTTGGTCACACTCCAGCTGGCTCTGCTTTCTACGGTGGCTCTCAAATGACTTCATTCGAGCAGAGGTCTAATTCGAACTTCTAACTTTTGGACTTTACTATATGAAGAAAAGTATCTATTTCTTAACATTTGAACATTGTTCTGACTTTAAATTTTTAGACGAGTATTTCATTTATAGTGGAAAAAAAGTATTAGTTCATTGATAAATGGATACATTGCAGGAACCTGTAGTATAGAATCTTTATCGTGGGACCTTAGTCCTACTGATTTTATAGAGGTTCAGAGAGGATAAATTGTTCATATACAAAGTATATCTGATTGCTGTTATCCATTCAATTTCATAAGGATTTACCGAGAACTTGCTATGTTACTAGACAATTCATCACCTCCTTTCAGCTACAAAGGGAAGGAGATGAAGATTTGCGAAGTTTCCATATTGATTTAATTCACTTTCTCAGTATTTATGATGTGCCTTGTCTGTGTCAGGCCTGCGATTATGGCCTGGGGATTGTCATGAAGGCACAGTGTGCTTGGGAAAAGCTTTCCTGTTCATAACACTTGGTGGTTACCCTGCAAACTGAATTACTGCTACCCATTTCCTTTCAACGTCTTCCCATTCAGTGATTATTATAGGAAATTTGCTATAAATGCGTCTTCGTATGGATTCTAAAAGAGCATGTTTTGTGATCGATAAATATTTAGTTACTAGTATATTTTCAGAATTACGTCCTTTAAAGGATATTTCTTTAGATTTTTCTTTCCACTCAGTATAGTACTCAGAGTCTGTTCCAATCGTGTGAAGATCTAGAGTTTGTCCTGGAGTACATACTGTTAGCGATAGCGAGAACCGTATCAATGTGCACCACCAGTGTCTACTGGACTGTAATCCCTCTTGGTCGCCAGTTACCAGAGTGCTGTGTTCATGACCATTAAAACAATACATTTTGATGTTCCCTGTGTATTCAGTACTCATAGAGACTTAGTTTACAGATGCTTGCTATGACTTAATTTCTACTAAATCTGTATTAATTCATTCACCATATTAATTGAGCACCTTCTCTGTGCTAATCAGTAAATTCAGGCAGTGTCACGACTTCCAAGGAAGATCAGTGAAAATCAGTGTATTCCTCCATTATATGTAATGGTGCTATGCCACGTGGCAGGGAAAAAAAAGTATATTTAGGTAGACTTGAGTTTGAATATTGGTAATGCCAATTATTTAGTGGTTTTTTTTTTTTTTTTTTTTTTTTTACTTATTCATCCAACACATTTATCTAGGGCTTGCACTGGGGATTACTGGTAAACAAAACAGACCAATTAGCAGTTCTAGAGGCCAGGAAAGGATTTAAGGAGGGACAAACCCATAAGTATTTCTTGCTTTTACGTACTTATAGGCTTCTAGAGAGAGGGAGTCTTTGACCAAAATCACACACAGCAAACATAACATTCTAAATGGTGCTATAGATAATAGCAGGGAATATGGGATTTTATTTAGTTGAGGTGATAAGCAAAGACTTATCTGATGAAGTCGCACTGAGCTGAGGTCTTGGGAGGAGTGAAGGAATGGATTGTGGGGTGTGGAGGAATCTTCAGAACGAGGGGACGGCCATGTGGCATGAGCAGACAGAGTAAGGAGTGGGGCCAGTGGGATTAAATCTGCACACAATGGCAGGTGGTGGGCTGTGAGAAAGGCCAGGTCCAAAGAGCACTGTATAGGCAAGTAAGTTGCAGCGTGATTTGGGGTAAGTCACAGTCTGTACCTCCAATTAATCCTGGAAAGCAGAGGTGATGACATCAACCCTGCAGAGCAGTTACTGTAAATGACATGACACTGTGTCAGCTGCAGTCCTCACACATCATAGAGGGTAATCATGGCTTTTTGACCCTCTTGGGCACTGAACTATATGAAAAATATTGGAAATGGTGTCTTTTGAGGAAATGAAATGTCTATATGAAAGTATTGGAAATGGTGTCTTTTGAGAAAATACTGAGAATAATTCCAAATTGTGAAATTTGCTCTGTTCCCCATAATCACATCCCACCACAGTCCCCTCTGACTCACACAGACTGGAGACAGTAGATTAGGTATATGGGAGGTGGGCTCTGACGGGTGCTCCCTGGCGGGGACATCAGGAACCTAGTGCATGTGTCAGAACTGCGACTGCCCCAACACCTCAGCTCTCATTCATCCTCTGAAACGTTCCACTATGTAGATCTGTTTTCTTTTTCTTTCTTTCAGGTGGTTCTTCCTTTAATTGATCAGTATTTCAAAAACCATCGGTTATACTTCTTATCTGCAGCAAGCAGACCTCTCTGCTCCGGAGGACACGCATCGAACAAAGAGAAAGAAATGGTGACTAGGTAAACAGCCGCGAAACTCAAGTCTGTTGTTTGATGTAAGAGGATATGCGTTTGCAAAAAGAAGCCGAGGACCTTGATCCTGGGACGTGTGGAGAGTATCCTCCTATCTTCCCTGGTCTCGGTCCTTCTGGAATCAAATACTCAAGGAGGGGGAGAAGGGGGTTTCTGCAAGGGAGACACATATTCTAGATCCTGAGTTTCCTTCTGTCTTGCTGCTAAACGTAATCCTGAGTAGCAGGAATAACATATCCAATACTGAATGGGCAAGCAGAGAACAGAGAATGTATCACTGTATTAGCATTGGTGACGAATGGTGCTTTTAACAATTGTTTCTTTAACATTTCTACAAATCTAATATTTTGCCAACCTTCCTTTTCAGGAAGGTGAAATTCCATTTACACCAATGTAATTTAAAAAATGATGACCAATCTTGGCAGAAAATGATGCAAAACTCCATGCTTTCTGAATGTTTCCCCTCGTGCCACTCAAGTCAGCATCGTAGCAATGTCTTCTTTCTTTTGAAGCTCGAGTATTCTTTGTAGATTCATTGGTCTTTGTGCTGGGAATTTCAGGTCTTTTTCCTCGAAATTCTGCTAGAACGTCATATACGTGAGAATCAATTACTGAGCAAATCTGCCCCTGTATTATTACATTGCTCAAAAGTCCCTACCAAGATTTTAGATTGTATCTGAACAAAATTTCTATAGAGATGAGTAACCGGTATAAGACAACACTGGGACTTTCCTTGGATTTGACTTCCATGCTCAATGATAGTGTAGCGATATTATCAACATATTGGACAGAGTCAGCTTACACTGAATACAGCCTGTCACCAGAGGGCGGAGAAGAAATAGGATTTCTGAATCGCGAAACATTGGGAATGCTATTAAAATGGAATTTTCAGGTCATGACTTTAATGTATTGTCTGTTTTCCCACGTGGTAAGTGGACAGTCACATGATAGAGGATTACAACAATAGCATAAAAAAATTTCCTCAGTCCTTGCCACAT
>NW_003852560.1:3514898-3521065 GCF_000181295.1 Otolemur garnettii | reverse complement strand
ACTCATCCACTTTGAGCCTGTGGATTGTGAGTGCTCACAGGAGCTAGGAAAGCCTGAGGCAGCAACTTACCCCTTAACATCATGAAACCAAGTCTCCTGCTCCTTCCTGGGTCCTGGTAGCCTTTTTTTTGGTAGTAGAAACTGTATTCCCAGAGAGAGTCGTTAATTTGGATATCACTCAATTATATAAATCCGGAAATAATATAATCAGAGAAAATAGAAGTACAAATAATTCAATATAAATTCTTTTTTTCCTGCTCTCCGGTCTTGTGTTTATTACAGCCATTCAATTTTAGCATCGAACTGTTTACTGACTACAAAATATCAAAAGATCAAGTGGTATTTCTTAAATATGTACAAATTTTGTTTGTTAATAGGACCCTGTATATAGCCAGGGGAAAAATATCACAGAACCAGGCACCAAAAAAGATCCTATTTGGCTTTAGCAAACTGGACACAGTCAGGTTACACTGCATACAGCCTGTTTTATGCATCCCTCATAGAACGCATCAGAAGAACATCACTATTCTGCCCTAGCCCGTGTTAGTGTACCTTGTAGCCCTAGACTAAGTCTAGATTACCCTTCTCTAATGACACTGCGTGAGACTGTTTTTAATTAGAGTCGTGTGTCATATCACCACGTTTCAGTCAAGGATGGATACCATATAGGACGGTGATCCTGTAAGATTAGAATACCATTATCTTTGCTATACTTTACAGATACACTGAGATGTGCCAGTACCCACCATTGTGTTACACTTGCCCGCAGTATTTAGTGCAGTAATATATTATGCAGGTTGCAGCCAAGTAATGAGGGGTGGTGCCATGCATGGAGCCTAGGTGTGCAGTAGGCTACACTACCTGGGTTTGTGCAGGTGCATTGTGGGACGGCCTCACAATGACAAAATCAACTAATGACACATTTCTCAAACCATACCCCTGTTGTTAAGTGATGCACGGTTGTATTTTATCTTTAGTTTTTGTTTGCCTAATGGAAAAACACTGGTAAATTTTCCTTCTGCCATTAATATTTACAAAATACTACATGTGCTATTTAATGGAAAATAAGATAAATAATAAAAGTAACTTATTCTTGTTACAGTAAGTCAATACTGAACACAGGTGGAATTTAACCTCAGAGAGAAAAATTCATAGGTGAAAAAATGAATAAGGAAATAAATTATGGTTTGTGTGTATGTGTATATATATATGTACGTGTGTGTATATACATACACATACACACATATATATACATAATAATTTCAAAGATTTAAGGTAATAATTTCAAAGGTAATAACTTCAAAGATTTAAGTAGTCACCAATATCAATGTCAATGAACCCGCCACACACACACATATATATACATATACATATATGTATATATGTATATATATGAAATGCTGGCCAGGTATTAAAATTATAATGAGTGTGAGTATCTGATAACTTGGGAAAATAATCATGAAAAATAAATGTTAAAATATTAGCTCACCTTTAAAAAATCTAAATTTGCATGTAAATACTAGTAGGAAATAAACTTAAACGAGTTTTCTCCCCCTCAAGTAGTGTATTCTTTAATTTTTTTTTTTACTATTTTCACGTGTTTTTCAAATTCTTAGAATGAAAAGTCTTACTTTTGTAATCATACAAATATTAATAGGTTTTGAGGCAGCCAGTAGTACCATCATGATAACAAAAACTACAGGTTGAAATGGAATCACCGAAATTTACAAACGTCTGATTTCTTACTAGAGATAAATATCACTTCAGTGAATAAAGTAGATTTAAAAAGGATAAAATAGGTAAAATCTGATGAAGTAGGTAAAAAACTGGGCCTGCTACTATGAAAAAAAAAAACATGTTCATCTACACTGTGTATGGTTTGAATTTATATTTACTGTGTTTCCCTGAAAGTAAGACCTACCCAAAAAATAAGCCCTAGCAGGATTTCTGTGCATTTGTTAAATATAAGCCCTACCACATAATAAGACCTAGTGATGGGCGTGGCTCTGCATTTCAGCGCAGAGCGGTAAGGAAGACTGGAATACCTTTTATCTGCCACAGCTCCTTTCTCTGAGCTGTTCACATTTACGTGGATGTGCGTGTGGTAATTGCAATCACAGGCATCCTATTGTGCATGTGTGAACAGCTAGGGGAAAGGAGTTCACACATCACTAGAGCCAGCCCCACCAACAAGGTCGGGTCCCCCTGTCAGGTTCCAGAAGAAGATGACTTCACTGTATTTGAATAAATGTAGATTGTTGTATTATACTTAATGAAAATAAGACATCCCCTGATAATAAGCCCTAGTGTGTCTTCTTGAGAAAAAATAAATATAAGACAGTGTCTTATTTTCAGGGAAACATGGTAACTGATGGGAGAAGCAATAGTTGTGTCGGTCTAAGTTAACTTCAGTTGAAAATTGATATTTCCATGAGATGCTTAGATGCTTCCTGCCACTAGAAATTTACTGTGTCTAAAGTCAGTGTGATCATGTCTGGAATAGACCTCGTAGTATCTCAGTCAATGAATATGAGCGCAGCTCTAATGAAGAAAGCTGAGCAGTGCTGTGCAATTCAATTGAACTAAGACCACATTAGATGGATAGAGACGGGGCTGGAGATTAATGGAAGTTATGCCATTCCTGTGCCAGTAGGTTGACCTTAAAGAATTTGTAGGTCAGAGATTAATGAAGGGGAATATTTTCTAATTGTAAATAATTGCATAAATACAGTAGCTAGTAATTTAGAGGAAATGTAGGTTATATTGTTATAAATATTCACTACCAGAATAAGCAATCTAAAATTTTAAAAGTTATGTTATTAATTTTTTTTTTTTTTTACTTAATTCATTAGCACTAAGAAGCCATTGAGGCTTTTTTTTTTTTCTTTTTTGCAGTTTTTGGCTGGGGCTGGGTTTGAACCTACCACCTCTGGCATATGGGGCCAGCGCCATACTCCTTTGAGCCACAGGCACCGCCCAGCCATTGAGGCTTTTAGAGTAGTAGAATGATCAGAACTACCCTTTGGGAAGGACAGTCTGGCAGCAAAAGTGGGATTGGTAAGAGCAGGAGAGGTAAGAGGCCACAGCAGGTGTTCTGAAGCCACAGCAGCAACCCAGAGTGTGTGCTGCCCAGATATTCCTGAACCTGGCTGGGTAGGGCGTGCTTTCTGAGGTCTGAGGACAGACACCAACATATAACAACATAGTCCCTAACGCTAATGAACTTAGAGGTACAGGGGAGTGGACACATAACACACAGAGCTGATGCCACAAAAAGCTGTAACGTGAGTCAGTGGAGACACCTAGCAAGTTCTGGGAATGGAGAGAGGATGTAAATACAGGATGTGGGAGGCACGGAAGAGAGAAAGTCCCCGGGACTTGGCCACAGCTAGTAGAACGAAGGGGCCCAACGTGGCTCTGACATTTTAACTCCGAGTAATTGGAACATTGTTGGTGACACTAACAAGAACAGCGTATTTCAGAGAAAGAGTTTTGAGAAGACGTTGTTAAATTGGGGCAGGTATTTACTGAAGTATAGATACTGGCAAGTCATTCAGCTGGGAAATCCAGCAGACAGTTGGAAATAGGAACATCCGAGGCTGATGGAGAGACTAAGGCAGGAAATGACATTTGGGGGGATTATATGTACTTATGTAACGCTCAAATCTCTGAAGGTGGATGAAACTGCAGGTGAGTGGAGAGAGAAACACAAAGTTCTGAATACCAGCATGGGGAGAATTACCACCTTTGGAGGGCTTTCCAAAGGGAGTCTTTGAAGAACACAGACAATGATTAATTAGAAAAGGAAAAAATATCACTGTAAAATAAAATCCGGGGGTGGGACAGGTAATAATTTCAAAGATTTAAGTAGTCACCAATGTCAAGTGCCACAAAGAGCTGTCCAAGGAGTAGAGAGAAAAGTTATTAGATTAGTGGATTGGAGGCGTTGGTGAACTTCAAGGGATTGTCCCAGTGCAAGGCAGTGAATAAAGGCTGAAGACTGGTAGGTGCATGATGGGTTCTGAAGATTGTTGGTAATGACGCGAAACAGAGAAAGGAAGCAATGTTATTATGGGAAATACTTTTTAGAGAAAGCAAAGGCCAGAGTTTATAACAATCAAACCTTATGTTCCATATAGAAACTATGCTCTGAAATTGGCTTGCACAGGAGTGGAAAGAGATACGTCTGATTGGTCTTTTTTGAGGGTCTAGCCTTCTATACATAGATTTCTCTTCGTGTGGTTAGGAAGTAAGTAAGTCATTTCCCCTGACACATTCACAGGCATTTAATATAATCCGACAGAATGGGATACAGAGAAGTTCCTTTTCCTTTTATAGCAAAACATGGTAGGTCTGGGTTAATTGGGTTAAAACACAATCCTCGCATTATAAATTCAGCATCGTCAAGAATATCTCAGAACGTTTCGCCCTGGACACTAGAGTGGAGTAGGTGAAAGTAACACTTAAAATAGATTGGAGTACAGGGCTCTGAAATGTATATAATTCTAAACATAATCCCGTCTGTCTCAAAAGATAGTCCCTGTTTAGTTAGCAGGCGCAAGTTTCAACCATTAAACTCAGTAGATGAGGGCACCTGAAATAAATAGGTCATATTTTATTGTCTTTATTTTTAAAAAATGATGTACGTCCAAACATATATTTCTAACAGCTGTTTGAATAGATCATTGTTTTAAAAGTTCTCACTCTGGTATTTCCCAAAACCTCAGGTTCACTCAGGCATTTGTGAGTGAGTAGTTTCTTGGAAAAGCTATCATATGCCCTATATAATTAATTTCCATTGCTAACTTAATCCACATTGTTACAGGAGTGAGGTGCCTTCACGGAGGATGGCAAAACTTACTGTATAAGAGATCAATCTCACAAAGGTGACAGTCTCTGTTCAGCTTCGTCCAATCATTGCCCTCATTTTACCCCATAGCTAGTCTGAATCTCCAGAATATGTGGTGAGCTGTACATGTGTGTCCTGCTGGTCATGGGAGAGCCCTACAAGGGGGTGTGGGCAGTGAGGATGTAGACAGCCTTCTCATTACTAGGAAAACCAGGCTGAGTGTGGGTGGTGCTTCATGTGGTTAGGAAGCAAGGAGGTCATTTTCCCTGACAAGTTACAAGGGGATCTTAAGGTTATCATTTTGGTAAACTTTTGGATATGAAGAACCTGTGATCTCTGAGAGCTCAGAAAAGCGATGTGAAAATCAAGTCAGTTGTAATCTGGGAAGTTACATACAAGGGTAGAGATTGGCAACAGCTGGGAGAAGACCTCTTCTGGCTTGAGTTGGGAGTAGCACAGGAGTGCTGGGTGTCAGAAAAGTCTCCTAGGAGTAGCACAGCCAGAGCTGGACCCTGATGGGTGGACAGGAGGCAGTGGAGCGTGGAGGGAGGGAAGGCTGCTCTGAAATAAAGGGACCTGCCAGGAGCCCACCCCACTGAGACTTGGTGAAAAGATAGGACAGTAAGTAGCAGGGATGTCTCAGGTTCTGGTTCTCATCTGAGAGTTGGTGCGTAACAGAGCCTTAATCCTGAATGCAAGGTTATTGCAATCTGCCGTTGGTAATTACCGTGAAAGATACAAAGACGCAGGATCTTGCTCTAGAGGAGATAAGAAGCATGCATTAATAGCCTTGCAAGCCATCACCTCTGTAATGTTGGACTCTTGAGCGACCATCAGTTCCTACTTTGCTGGGTTTTAATTTACTGGATGTTTGGTTACAGAAAAGGAATATGATCAAGGTCGGGGAAGAAGGGAATTGCAAATAATAAATCATACTAAAACTTAAAGTTAAAATGTATGCCCAGAATACCATATGTCTGTTGTAAAATAAGGTCCATACATTTTTAAAATAAAACATGATTTGGGTGGTGCCCACATTTGGGCAGGTAAAATTAAATTTTCTTTTCCTGTGGTTTTTCAGTAGTTATATTCTTTGGGGGTTCGTATAGATTGCTTTATATTAATTAGCTTTGCTTTCAATTTTTTTTTTTGGTTTCTTATAATATGTGCTTTTTTAACCATGTTTGTTAAAGATATGCACTCGAAAACTCTTTCTTTAATACCTTTACTCCACATTCTGCTCAGAAAATCAATTCTTTCCGCGTGACATCATGTTGCTTTTTTCTGGCTCATATATCAGCTGTTTTTTTTCTTTTTT
>NW_003852560.1:3510091-3514815 GCF_000181295.1 Otolemur garnettii | reverse complement strand
TCCCCCTTCCCTTTTTTTTCTCTTTTGTTTTTCTTTTGTCTTCAGCCTATTCTGCAAACTTGGAGTTCTTGTCAGGCATAGGATTTCACTATTTGGTAAGGAGACCCTTGAAAAAAAATACCAGCATGGCCGTCACTTGGTTTTCTTTGCCATTTTTGCACTGTGTTGTGTGCTGCGACGTTGCATGAATGCATGTTTGCACGGCTGCCTGCATGGTTACCACAGGCCAAGATGAGGTCCTCGAGGTCGTTTATACCTGGCGTTGTCTATGGGCAAATTGAGGACTGTGTCTTCTTTATCCTAGTCCAAAGTATAACTGAAAATGAACGATTGTCTTCATCAACAGCCAATGAATGAAAATGCCAAGTTCTTCTCTATTTTATTTCAGGGGTAAAATAAAACCAGGCCCTTGGATTTGTGTTTGGTTTTCTGTGCTAGATTGAATCATGAGCTGTCATAAATCAGAATTTTAAACTGCACTTTTGTTTTTTTTAATGCTCTTGACTACAGATTTGCATGTCTACCGCATCCCAAACACTGGAGCTTCCTAGTCAAGACACTGAAGCCAGGGAGCTTCGGAGCTTCACTTGGCACAAGTGGCTTTTCTAGCACCGCTCACCCCAGAGTCAGTGTCTGTTTGTCTCTGAGAATTCACATAGCTGAAGGCCATGTTCCTGAGCACCTGCTTCCGGACAGCCACGCAGGGTGGGCACTCACTTTCCGCAGATTTTCCCTGCTGTGGGGCTTTAGGGATCTGTAGCGCTGGTAGCATTTACGGTTTACACGTTTCTTGCATCTGATTCGATAAACCGCCAAAGCAAAGTTGAGCCCTTTGCTCTCTAGGTTTTGAGACAGTGTCGGGGTAACGTCAGTAATAAAAAATTTAGTGTATCGGTGTAGATGTTACAGTACAATTCCATTTATAGGAAAAACTAAAGATTAAAAAAATTAAGTCAAGGGCGACGCCTGTGGCTCAAAGGAGTAGGGCACTGGCCCCATATGCCGGAGGTGGCAGGTTCAGATCCAGCCTTGGCCAAAAATTCCAAAAAAAAAAAGAAAATTAAATCATTTCTACAAAGCCATGGTAAATAGACTGAGACCGAGACATGAGTGTATATATAAGAGGGTGCCAACAAAGGTATACACATTTTAAGAAATGTTGTGTGTGTATTACTTCGAGGTTGAATTGAAGGCACCATGACTGGTCAAGTGTGCCTCAGCTTGCTGTGTATGTCCATTTTACCTGCATTTCTTACACTTTTAGGGAATGATCGATTTTACTTCCAAGAAGATCTCTTAAAATGTGCATATATACAAGGGTACAAGTGAATCTTTCTAAGAGTAGAATATGAACGTCTTAGCACAATAACTAAGAAAATGACATGAAGGCTATGTTAACCAGTTGGATGAAAATCTTTCAAATTCTATGTGAACACACCACACGGTACCCCAGAATTGCATTAATGTATATAGTTACCATTTAATAAAAAAAAGTGTATATATTTTGGCACTCCTGGTGTGTCTGTGTGTGTGTGTGTATATATATATATATGTACTGCTTGTGTGTATATATATATACGAATACACCCGCAAAAACACACAATGCAACTTTTCAGTTCTTTCAATTTTTTGAAAAGTAAGAGTTTCTGTCTATAACTAGTTAATGTTGTGTTTGGTTTCTAGTCTTATCATATACAATATTTGGTACTCTTAAATTTAGTAACGGAAAGGTATATTTCATATAAATTGCCTGAGTTTTTGCATTAACGTTTCAGTTATTCCAAATCAATGGGGCAGGTATCTTCAGAATAATCTCCAATTGACTGATTTTTTGTTTAATTTCTTTTTAATGAGAAAAATTTTTCAAGAGTATCTCTGAAAATATGTAGCACTTGAGGGAACTTATTTCTCAGTGGCAGTTTTATTCTTCATGAACATAATAGTTCTTTTTTTTAAAAAAATTATTTATTTGTTTATTTATTTTGCAGTTTTTGGCCAGGGCTGGGTTTGAACCCACCACCTCCAGCATATAGGGCCGACGCCCTACCCTTTTGAGCCACAGGCACCGCCCCCTATTTCTAACTTCCTATTTATTGTATATTCTTGTTTTCCTATATCATTTCCCTTTAAAAACTTTTTTTGAGATGTTTTATAGATAGAGTAAAACAATCTTAAAACAACTTGATGAAATTTTACATACATATTTAATCATTGCTCTGGTCAAGATAGAGGATTTCCCACAACCTAGAAAGCTTCCCTGGTGTCACTTTCCAAATTATAACCATCTCGAAAGTAACCATATGTCAACTTCCAGTCCGTGGATTGATTTTGCCTGTCCTAAATTTCCACTTTGAATATATAATTTTAATTTTGGTGATTAAGGATAAATGTGTGATGTAGTTTGTCCTGCCTATTACAGAGGAAGAACTAGATTGTTAACTGCAATGTTAACATTAATTCTGTCTCTGTGTGATCCTGTTATTTCATTTAAGCACTGTGTTTTAAATCTGTTAGCCTTTAATGAGAATTAGAGACCCACTATGTGTTTGTTGCTTTCAAAAGCATATTTTTCACATTCTTTATATTATTGTAGTGCCAATTGTTACTGCTTCAGTTTCTTTGGCCCTTGCCTGTGAAGTATAAACTTTAAGAGCCTTTATTCACTCACATGATTGGAAACTTTACATTTTAAGCATTTAAACTTTATATAGTACCGTGATAGCCTGGCTTTGTATGCTGATATGAAGTCCTGGAAAAAATAGTGGGCTTTGAATCAGAAAACCTAGATCTAAGACCTGTTTTTATAACTTCATCAGCTGAATAATTTGGACAATGGATTTAAATTTTCTGAACCTGTTATCATTTTCATTTTTTAAAGTAGGGCAAAATAAATACTAATCATTGAGGTCTACTGTATATCATAACTAATGTGAATAATGAATGTTTCAGTTTCCATGTAAACCGTAACCATATAGCTTTCACATGTAAGGTTATTTCAAGTCTCATTAGATGTATTAAGTTTATAAGCTTTTATTTAGATAAATTATGCACAGACTAAATTATGACACCTTTATAATTCACTTCTTTCTAGATAAATCAGAAACATTTTCACCCAAGTATTTACTTTCTGATTTATTTTTTATGCCATTATGGACTTTCCCAGAGATACCCAACAGCATATATGCAGTGATTGTTTATATAGTCATATTAATTTCTTATTTTTTATTTTCACTCTTCCTGCATTCAGGCAGGAAATCAACTGATTATCAAAATGTATTTCATTAATGTCTTGGTTTTAAAAAATTTTTATGACCTAATCTAAGAATAAATCAAGACAATTGATAATTGAAGTTTACAAGGAAATACTTGAAATTTGTTATGACGACCAAAGGTAAAGCTGTAGAGAGACATACATTAGCCTTAAAAATATGAGGAATTAGGGATCAGAGGGGAAAATTAATACAAAGGGACAAAATATTTGTCCTGGTGGTGATAATTGTGCTGAACAGGGCTCAATGGTCATGGAATCTTCATTTCACATTAACTGCCAAATTGTAGTGCTATCTCCAAACGTTACCTGTAGTTGAAAGATTTTTCTGACATATAAAGTCAGGATTCCCAAAACTTGGACTTCTAGATTTGTATGTACCTTTTGTTACCTTAGGATTATTTCTTCTAGTTTGAAGAACACTATGTAAGAATTGAGATCTATACTGTTTTTAGGCCCCATTTATTCTTTTCAAGGCATTTAAACTACTTCATTTTATACATCTTTTTTAAAGGTAAAGTTTTTAAAAGGGAAATCAAGCTATATTCTCCACAGAATTCTGGTGCACCAATTGGAATGCTTTCTGGGAAAAAAGAGAAGGAAAACAATATTTTGTTTAAATACAGGCTTCACTTCTGAGATTTTGAAATGCTAGTGATTTTATGTTGGTGCACCCATGTATTCTGGAAATTCAGTTTAGGACATAAACAGGACGTTAGCAGGCTGCCAAGCATTAAGAATCCCATTTGCCATATTTAAGGACCCCATGGTGACTAAAGAAATACTGCCTTTTTATTTTTATTTATAAATATTAGTTGTTTATTTTTTGAGACTTTGGGGAAAAAAAATAAAAAGAAGTTAACCTCAGAGTTAACCTTCAGTTCATACTGAACCTCAGAGTCAAAGCATTCTATGATAGACATACTCTTACTTGACAATGTGAATGTTACTTTCTTTGCATTATTATTATTGTTGCTTAATATTTTGATGCAGCAATCATCTGATTTCTTTTCTGAATGTATTTATCTTCATTCATTCTTTATGAGGTTTTTGTTTCTAGTTCCTATCTTAAACATTGTTATTGTTATTAAATTTTAAGCCTTTTTAATTTTGTGAAGGCAAAAGGTGGAAACCTAATGAATACATGCATATGTAAAAAATAAATAAAAGCACAGGATCTCCCCTAAAAAAAAAAAAAAAGAAAAGAAAAGAAAAAGAAATATTGCTTTTTATTTCCACTATTTTTCCTCGATTGCTATTTTCCTACTGCTACCTAGAAATTCCAATAGCCAATTTCAAGATGGAGGATACATTAAGACCCCCTACTACCAGCTATTTGGATCTTTCAGTCATTTTTAGAGGAAATAGAATCTGATAGCCAAGTAATAGTGATGGTGGCACACGTGTGGGCATGTCAGGGCTCCTGAAGGCTTTCTTTTCTTCTTTTTTTTTTTTT
>NW_003852560.1:3508501-3509772 GCF_000181295.1 Otolemur garnettii | reverse complement strand
CCGGGCTGGGGATTCAAACCCGCCACCTTAGGTGTACGTGGCTGGCGCCTTAGCTGGTTGAGCTATAGGCGCCGAGCCAAGGCTTTATTTTCATGTGTGAGAAAAACCTAATGCCTTCATGACATTCATCTTACACATTCATGGTGTGTTGGCTGTGTGTGAGGCATCCTTTCAGGAAGTGAGGATGGAGAAACGAAGATTTCTTATCTCCACTACTGCCCTAAGACCAGTCTGCAGACACCTGTCCCCTGTGTCCACTCCTAGCGCACACTAACCACTCTCCCTGCCTTTCACACCCTCCATACTGCGCTCCACGTGGTCCCGTCATGCGATCATGTTGTGCATCTTCACAAAACAGTGGTCTCTCATCTCGCACACCTGCACGTTCAGAATAGAAATCCTGTTTCTTAACCTACCCATGGTAGTGTTTCCCATCGTATTCCCTGTGTACCACTCCATCCTCAATTTCTAGCACATTCTCTCTTGCTCACTGTGCTTCTGCGGCTTACCTGGACTTCTCCCCACTTCCTGAATGTGTTGTTTTCCTTTCTGCCTGGGGTCACTGCACGTGCTCCACATGCTTCCTAGATTGGATTCCCACATGTACCACTCATCTCCTCAATCCCTCACACCCCCCACGTGAACGATCCATCCTTCAGATTTCAACCCAAATATTACCCTTTCAGAAAAAGCTTCCCTGGACCCCAAATTATATTCTTTCTTCTGACTGTTACAACATTCTTTGGCCTCATGTACCATTCCATGCCTCAAAGATTAGTCTGTCCTAATCTCAGACAGCATGCTTTCTGGATTAACACTTTTCCCTTCCAGAACACTCTCAGCTCTGTGAAGACTTAATGTTGTATCCTTAGTGCCTAGAAGAAAGTCTGGTACATGCTATGTATGAGGCATTTTATGAACATCTGATGAATGAATGAATGAACCAATCAGGTCCTGCCTTCAAGAAGCCTACTGGCTAGGCTGGGCATAGTGATTCATGCTTGTGGTCCTGGCACTTTGGGAGGCTGAGGCAGGTGAATTGCTTAAAGCCAGGAGTTCAAGACCAGCCTGGGCAACACAACAAGACCCTGTCTCTACACAAAGTTAAAAAGTTAACTGGGCATGGTGGTATGCACCTGTAGTCCCAGTTACTAGCGTGGCTGAGACATGAGGGTCACTTGAGCCCAGGCATTCAACGTTATAGTGATCACGCATTCTGGCTTGGATCACAAGAGTAGGATTCCCAAAACTTGGACTTCTAGATTTGTATG
>NW_003852560.1:3487027-3508280 GCF_000181295.1 Otolemur garnettii | reverse complement strand
TTACTAAAAATGTAGTATCTAATTATGCTATGGTTTATGAGAATCACATTTTCTTAATTCCTTAAGAGGTCCATGAAAACACTTAGGGCACTTACCCTGAAAAGTAAGTAACACATAATTAATGACCCTGTAAATAACAAAGATCATTAAAATCAAGCAGCAATGATTTTTTCGGTTCCAGGAACTGTTTTAAAAGGCTGGTGCAAAACATTTATCATTTGCAGCATACTTTTTTCTACTTTCCAGTTTTCGGGTGAATTTTTAACATCCTAATGAGATGCTAAATCCTCCAGACACTCCCAAGAGTTACTGCAGAATTTCTGAATCAATGAGATAAGATTTCCAGGGTCCCTGCAACAAAACCAACATCGTGTCATGTAATGAGCATAATGCTCCAGCATTTCTTCTATTTGACCAAGCACTCAATGTATCACATCATTAATACAACTTTAACATTAGCTAGAGGATCATCGAACAAGTATGATCACAAGTTTAATATGAAGTAGTAGCCATCGTTGAAATATTTATTTTTTTTCCAGGTGCATAAATTTTAATATATTATGTTTACAAGAGATTTAAAGGTAAATGCTAAATAATGGAGTGAATCTTAGCAACTGATCTTTCTCCCTGATCATTAGTTAGTGGGCAGTGTTGATACTTCTAATATCTACTCCCGAAAGCCATTGATTGATTTAATTAATTGATTTTAGCAGGTGGCTGCTATCCTGTATCAGAAGATATTACAGAATGAATATGTTTGTAGTATGTCTATCAAGGTTCAGATTGTGCTAGCGTTTCCTTGGTAGGACACAATGAAATGTGAGGGAAGTTCTTTCAAGTGCTCAGAAGCCCTGAGGACAGATCATATCTGAGAATGGAATGGTTCAGTCATGCAAAGTCTGGTACTGTTTGTTGATCTTTGTTATTTGTAACTGAAGGATTGTTAAGATCTTTCTCTCATTTAAAAATTCTATTGTTCTATGATTGTATACGTTGAAAGGACAAAGGTTTCCTAGGTTAAACTGGCTATGTTCACTATAAAAATCTATTTTTAACAGAGAAATAAGCTCATAAATATTGGAATCAGGCACCTATGAAGAAAGAAATATCAGAAGATACTAGTAGAGCAATGCAGGTATTTCTTTCAGTTGAATGGTTATGGGAGAATTTCCTTACTTGGAGACAAAGGAGCAGAGAATGTTGTGATGCAAAGTGTGTTCTTGGTTTAACTGGAGCTTTGCACCAAGTTAGGGAGTGAACGATTTCACTCTTTTCAAAATTGCAGACTTTTAAAAGTAGCAAAGTCATCAGCACCCTTCCATTTCTCTCCATTCCCTCATAACAGAGAGAAAATTTGATCCTCTAGCCTAATGTCACTTCATTATTCATTATCAATTCATTATCAATTATTCATAAGGATTCTGCAAAGATTAATACATTCTTCCAAGGAGAAAATATGGGGCATCATTTCAAAAGCTTTGTTAAAAAAAAAGGAGAGGGACATAGTTGTTAGAGGGCCTTTACCTAACAAATGCAGTCAATGTAACCTGGTTTCTTGTGCCCTCAATGAATCTCCAACAATAAAAAAAAAGTAGAGGAGAAAACCAGTAAGGATGATGCTATTACTGTCACCAGAGGAAAGTCAGCATTCCAAGAATCCTCATTCTGTCCGATTACAAGACAGACTGGCACCTGATATGTCAGACTGGAGAGAGCCTTGAGAATTTCTGACTTACAGAAACCTTTATTTAAACCATAAAACAACTTGGGACTAAAGTCTAAGAAAATTATTTACATGTATTGCTGTTACATGTTAACTTTGCTCTTTTTAATATTCAGAGAGTTGTATCATGAGTTTGTTTTTTGTTATGAGAGTTGTGTTTTTTAAAACGCAATGTTTTCTATTATTAGAATCAGATGCAATCTGTGATTTTAACTATGGACTCTTTACTGACATACGCACATGCACTGAAATATGCACACAATCTTAAGGACAATAAGCAGTCCGTAATTGTTTCTCTGAGTGTTTCGAGTTCACGAAAGGTGTGTTGGAGGACAAGGCAGTAGCTGGAACCTTGAAGCAAGTTGAGTTGTAAAGTATCACACTTTCTTTTTTTGTAATACTCCAAACAATTAAGCAATTGCATAAATGCAGGCACATGAAAATGTCATCGCAATTTTAAAGTCTTGTTAGCCTTGCACATTTCACCAGCCCTTCCTGTTCTTACTAAGAGCATGGTCGACATGTCTGATTATGATTATGGCACTCTAAATAGCCTTAAGAAGGGCAATACTCATGTTCTTTTTATTCACTTAAAAGCCTTACTTATTGCATACTCTAACTCTTCAAGGAGAGCCATCATCTTAGGCTCCTATACATGGTAAGGGAATTGATGGTCTGCAAATTAAAATTTGGAAGACTCATTGCATACTATTTTTTTTTTTTTTTGCAGTGTTTGGCCGGGGCTGGGTTTGAACCTACCACCACCTGTGGCATATGGGGCCGGCGCCCTACTCCTTTGAGCCACAGCACCACCCTATACTTTTTCTTAAGGTCCCTTTTCCACCAGTTTTTACACTGAGGTGTTTCCATCGAAAGTTGTGTTGCATCTAATATGGGGTACATTGAAATGTGAAGACTCGTGGAGCTTACCGTTTGTTATTTTAACAATCTCAGAAAGCCCACATTCCCAGGATTCGGCCTCTCCTTATTCACGTCCCACAACCATTTTGAAAATATTTAATCAAGTGCCTCTGTACACCACGTGCTGTTCCAGGTAGAACAAAGCAAACAAAACCCCCAGCCTCTCGAGCCTGCAGGATAGGAAGTTTAAAATACTCCAGCCACCCTATGGAAAAGGGCTCCAGCAGAATCAGTACAAATACTGGTCATCTGTACTAAGTGGTGGGTGAGCAGAAGAGAAAGGGGCAGAAGAATCGTGTGTCCTAGGACGAGAGTAAGAGGCCATCCTCCCTGATTGGACACCGAGTAACAGCTGCCTAAGACTCCGGCACTGGGTCCTGACGCTGGGTCCCTGCGTCTTCCTGGGTCTTTCTGGGTCCCTGCGTCTTCCTGGGTCTTTCTGGGTCCCTGCGTCTTCCTGGGTCTTTCTTCCTTATTTTTCTCCTCTTGCATCTTCCTTGTTCTAGATGCCTCCAAATGGGGGAGGCCCTGGCACTTTTTTTCCTTCTGTGCTTACACTCATGCTGGGTAATTTCATTCAGACCATGATTTATAAAGTCATCTGTATGTTTCGGATGCCCCAATCTATAGCCCCATCTCAGATCTCTTCCCTGCACTGTGGAATTTTCTATGAATGGCCTGTTCCGCTTTTCTGTCTGAATCACTAGCAGGCCCATCACACTTAACATGGGCAGGGTCGTGATCCTCTCTCCTCCCTCCATAATGGGCGTCTCTTATTGTCCTCACACTGTTAAACGCGACCACCCCCCACCCATTCCCAGGTGAAAAATCTTAGCATTTCCCTTGACTCCTTTCCCTCCCTCCTCACCTTCAATCCAAACGCAAACCCTTAGCAGACGTCCTTAATTTCCTGATCCCTGGTATCCTAATCTGAATTCACCATCCGCAGGCAACTGCTTCACCCCCTGCAGTAACTTCCCAGTTCACATCTACTCTTGCTGTCCCGGAAATGTTCATGTTGTGTCACATGCTGCTCAAAACCTCGGAATGTCTTCCTGTTGCACTTAAGAGAAAAAATTCCATGTGTTGTTTCTGGTTTCCAGGCTCTGGAACCTGTCTTCTCTCTACCTCTCATCCTACCCTTATCCCTTGACAGTGCCCGCCTTGGCCATTTCAGAGAGAGCCTCAAGCCTTTGCAGGAGATGTTCCCTATGCCTGGCCCTTCCTCCCAGACAGGTGCACGGTTTGGTCATTAGAACCTCCTACTCAGATGCCGCCTGGGAGAGGAACTTGTAGCCACCTGCCCTTTGCCCTATCCAGTTGCCCCGATCCCACTTCTCTTCTCCTTATTTATCATTGTAGTCTGACATATGCTGATTTTTTTGGTTTGATGGCTCATGGTCTATATCCCCTATTAAAATGCAAATAGCATGATGACTTGGTTTATTACTGACAGTTGGAGAGTGCCTGGTGTTTAATGTGTTTGTCCAGTGAGTGGTCAAATGAGTCACACTCCTGAGGGCCGCAGTAGAAGCGCTGGAAGCCGGGACCTGTCAGTAACCAGTACTGCCTTCCTGCTGTTGGGTCTTCGTTATTATCAGAAGTCCTGAGATCGTTCTTAATAGAACTCAGGGTCTCATTCATAACTTATGTTTTTCCTATGTACATTATATTCCTAAACTGGCTTGCCCAGGTCCTGAGACGATTGTTCGTTTCCATCTATGTTTAAGTTACTTATTTTAGGATGCAGTTTTGGATAAGGAGTATTACATATTCAAATGTCAGAAAAGCTTACGTTCAACTAGGAGTCGACAACCGGAGGGAGTTGACTCTGTGTGTGCCTGTGTGTAATGTAAAAATAAATGAGGAACTGCCAGTGTCAAACCACATTGTAAGTGGCTAAATCATTTTGTTACTTTGAATTTATCCTTTTCTTTATTTGCTTTACTGTAACCCTGTCACAAAGAAAAATATATGCAGTGCTTCTATCACTCATACTTCTGCACCTCCTGATAAAATATAACAAAGTGAGGGAATTTCATATTGCTTTCAAGAACAGTTATTCCCACTTCAGATATCTCCCAAGAGTATTTTATTTTTTCCACATTATGGTTTGGTGCTTCTTTTTTTTTTTTTTTTTTTGCCAAAGACAAACAGCATTCAGGCATATTAATTTATCTTAATGCAATGGAATTCAGGGAAATCCGTCTTCATGCTGTTGAATGAAATTTGAAAGCAGAGAGCCTTGGAGTCATTAAAGTGGAATTAAAATTGTCAGACTTTTAGCTTAGCTCATTCCACAAAGGCTCTGAGCTGACTTTGAAAGTTTGCATACAATATGATTTAAAATAAGTGAGGAGGGGGAGGATCCTACGCCTGAAGAATTCAGTTAGGACTCCTTTAGCCGGGTGCAGTGCTTTGGACGCCTCTTGAGCATGTCAGCTATTTGATGAGACATGCTTACCGCTTTTCGACTTACATTTGCATAACCACTTTTGAGGAGAACTACTGCATGATTTGAAACTCGATTATTAAAAATATCTGAAAATATTATTGAGTTGTGCCATTGACTCATTTCTGCAAGACAAATATTAAAATCGAGACATTCCTGGGACCATTTATACCCATTTTGTTTCCTCTTCAGGGAATGATGCAACGTCGATTGTCAACTGTCTCCATATTTTGGGTCAGACTTTGGATGCAAGGTAAATAAAAGACTATGATAATGATAAACATAGATATATATAAAAGACTGTTAAGATGGACTCGGTGTTTGATTTTATTTGTAGTTGTATCAGAGTTTAGATGAAAAGAAAAACTTCTAAATTATTAATATAACAGAATTTTTACGATCAGATAAAGATTATTTACTTTCAAGTAATTTCAAGCAACCAGGAATACAACTAAGGGTCAAACTGTTAACATATCCTGTGAGGACAAACATCAATCAATAACTTTGAGGTTTTATTAGCTTCCAAGCATGGTAGGTCTGCTCAGTGTTTATAATAATAAACATTTGGCTTTGTAGGAAACACGAAAATTCTAGTCTCATTGTACAGATGAGTAAAGATTAAGATTGATAAGCGTGTCGGTAGACTAATTCCCAGATTCTGTGTGTGTTCTCTACTCTGCCCTGTTAACAGCTTGACCAGAAATCAAGCATGTTGACCCAATACAAAATTCATTTATTTAGCATGAATGATTCAGCATGTAAGCCATACATTTAATTCATGTACTGTCCAGGACAAATCTAAGTAAACCTTTAAAAATGTCTCCTAAAGCGAATTCTCCACGATGCTCTTTGATCATCTATTCTTGTGTTTAGGATTTTATTTGAAGTGTTTTCTATAATAAACGCAGAAAGGGACACCGTTAGACACCTCCATTTCCTACTAGAATCAGTGGCTTTAGTGTCGTTAGCTCCATACAAAGTTCAGCCTTCAGAGGCTTAGCAAAGACTTGATTGCTACCCTCGAAAGCACAAAATATCTACGATAATTTGGTGTGTTGGTTTACCCAGCATCTGGCATTAAATGTTTATTTCGTACCATTGTTTCAGCACACACCTGTTGGATCTGAGATGAGCTAAATTGGCTGGGAAGCCGCATTCTGTTAGTTATAAAATAACTATTCACAAAATCTGAGACCACTACTATACAACTTCAAGTATATTGAAACAAATTAGAGTTGATTTTAAAAACGTGGTTGACTAGGTGGTACTGTCACGGTGGAGTAAACATAGGTGGGATGGCTTTTTATTTGTATTTCACTGGCTGCTGTCGGAAGGTGGTGTGAGTTCTCCCTTCTGTCCTCCATAGGACTGTGATGAAGACAGGCCTGGAGAGTGTTAAAAGTGCCCTCAGAGCTTTTCTGGACAATGCCGCTGAGGACCTGGAGAAGACCATGGAAAATCTCAAGCAAGGCCAGTTCACCCACACCCGAAACCAACCCAGAGGGGTCACTCAGATTATCAACTACACCACAGTGGCCCTGCTGCCAATGCTGTCATCATTATTTGAACATATTGGCCAGCACCAGTTCGGAGAAGACCTCATATGTATGTAAATCGATTACTTAGAATTTCATTACTGAAACACCCAGTCCTATAACCAAATTGTAAGGCCCACACCTGGTTTATACCCGGCTTACACATTAAAATGCTTTATTTTACAAAACATTCTGGCTTGCCATTTGATTAATAGAAACCATTCTTATAGACTTAGAGAGAGGATCAGGAAGGTGCCCGTTGCGGACAACAACTTCCAAAAATTGTTGATATTTTTGTTTGTTTTTTGAGACAGAATGTTACAGTGTGACCCTTAGCAGAGTGCCATGGTGTCATAGCTCACAGCAACCTCAAACTCTTGGGCTTAAGCGATTCTCTTGCCTCAGCCTCCCAAGTAGCTGGGGCTACAGGTGCCTGTCACAACGCCCTGCTATTTTTGGTTGCAGCTGTCTTCGTTTAACCAGAGCCTGGGTCAGGCTCGAACCCACCAGCCTCAGTAGCTGTGGGCGCTGAGCCAACTTCCACATTGCTGATGTCCAGGTTCCAAATTCTACTATTTCCACATTGCCTCTTTCCATGTAAATTTCCTAATGCAGTCGGACCATATGACATAAAATATTAAATGTATGCAGATTATTTCTGAGTCAACGTAGATTGCTTTCTCTGCCTTGTACTGCCCACTGAGACAAAGTCCGTGTCTAAATAATTGATCTGTTACGGTGGCTCAGATATCTTGTTTAGTGATTTTTATGGAGGATATAGTCGGCTGCCTTTGGCTGGAATTCTGCAGTTATTAAACATATCTGCAGAGTGTCTAAGATGAAGTGAAAAAAAAAATAACATGAGCTGTTCTGACCCCCACTATCCTGATAGTAACCTAAGACCAGATGGGAGCCCTAGCTGAGCAGACCCATCAACTCAGACTCTCACTTCAAAGTATCTCTAGGTCATGGGCAGCTCTGAGTGAGGGCCACTGAGTTTTCCAGTGCATGCCACTACTATCTTTATTTTAACCAGTAAAACCTTTGTTTTAACCAGTAGGAGCATTGCTCGTAGCACTGCGTGTGTGTTTAACCTGAGGACAAGGGTTAATTTTCTACTCATGCTGTGGTATATCTACCAGCAAATGGTAGCAGAGTTGGAATCAGTAATTTGAGGTTCTTAGATTTTTTTGCCCATTAAATGTATCATTTTTGGAGACTAGATTATCCATAAGACTTTGATTTTCTTTTTTTTTTTTTTCTGAGCTGCACTGTTTATTTTGCTGCTTGAAACCTAAGTGACAGTATGCCACTATAATTACGGGGTTTCGTCTAAACCTTTACTACACTGGCAGGTACAGAAATAGACGGACACATTTTTTGGAGAATTGACATTTTGCAAAATGCAGCAAACATTTTAATTTATACGTGAGAAAAGAAGTATTCAAAAGGGTATGCATTTCAAGAAAACTTTGATTTTCTGTCTTCAAAAACCACCAGAGGAACTGAAGTTATGCCTTGAATGTCAGGTCATTTGAGAAGTAACTATCAGACTGTATCCTCCAGTATTCTCCTCATCATTCATTTGAGTTATGATGAAAGATACAGAATCCTCATATGTCTTTGGAACACAAGTCAAAATATACCTATATCCCTTCTTCCCCCAGAGAATTCTTAGGCTTAGTTTTATTCTTTTTTTTTTTTTTTTTTTGCAGTTTTTTGGCCAGGGCTGGGTTTGAACCTGCCACCGCCGGCATATGGGGCCGGCGCCCTACTCCTTTGAGTCACAGGCGCTACCCAGGCTTAATTTTATTCTTAGAGAGATTCTTTATTCTTATTCCTAGAGAAAAAATTATAAATAAATTTATTTTTGTTTGTTTTTTATAGTTTTTAGCCAGGCTGGGTTTGAACCCACCAGCTCTGGTATATGGGGCCAGCGCCCTACTCCTTTGAGCCACAGGCGCTGCCCTATGAATAAATTGTTTTTGAGAGTTTTCTAAAATTATCTCTGCGTGTTTTCTTATCCCCTTAAAGAAAAAGATTTTGAGACAAAGGTTTTATATTTCTTTTTATAAATGTTCATTCTAATTTTGCTTTTTAAGCTCATTGTGAAGTTATTAGAGCACCTTTCATATGGAATTTTGTTTTTAATGTGAACTTTCTCAAGACAATTTATAAATAGTTTTTTTTTTTTATTTGTTTCAAGTGAGATTCTCTTTGTTTCCTTAGTGGAAGATGTCCAGGTCTCTTGTTACAGAATTCTGACTAGTTTATATGCTTTGGGAACCAGCAAGAGTATTTATGTGGAGAGGTAAGTTTTTTACCATTTAATTTTATAGTAGTAGCTGTTTTAAGTTCTGTGACTATTTATTTCGAGGATATTTTAATGACTTTTTCCTTAGTTATAAACTAAGCCAAATTGACTTGTTAAACTCCTTGCGAGTAATTAGGCAGTCTTTCAGATAAATAAGAATTGATATGATAAAAAACCCCTGGAGTTATTCAAGAAAGTAAAACAATAATGGTAAAGGCCATACTTAATGTAATGCGTTAAGTTTGGCGTGTTCATGAGTCTTATGAAAGAGTCTGCTTAGAGGTGGTGCCTGTGGCTCAAGGAGTAGGGTGCTGGCCCCATATGCCAGAGGTGGTGGGTTCAAACCCAACCCTAGCCAAAAAAGAAAAAGCAAGTGTCTGTTTGATATAGTTTCTCATTATGTATCAGAAATACCAAGTATGAAGGTGATATTAAAACCCGATTTATTTTTTTCATGTTCTCAAGTTCAAGGAGGGAATATTTAACAGTCTCAAATGAAATGGACAGGTAAATTGGGAGACAGTGCTTCCACCTGAATTTAAAGTGAGCGCTCACTGGTGATCTCAGTAATAAATTCCAGTGGCTTAGAGAAGAAAACAGGGCAGTTTTTTAAAAGGGTACAGTTCTAAATACATACATACCTACATAAGAGCTGCGATAAATGAAAAAACATTCTGATAGAAAATTGGATATTGAATAGGTGTGATTTGTCCCCCTGTTAATCCGTAATTAATTACAATTTCAAACTCTTACATCCAGCATGACAAAATAACTTAAAAGTTTACTTTAAAGAATAAACCCGTGAGACTAGCCAATAAAACTGGTGGAGAGGAATAGAGAGTAATGAAAGGTTTCTCATTTGGCTTACAAAACTTCAACAGTTAGGGCGGCGCCTGTGGCTCAGAGGAGTAGAGTGCTGGCCCCATATGCCAGAGGTGGGGGGTTCAAACCCAGCCCTGGCCAAAACAAAAACAAAAACTTCAACAGTTGTACATAAGTATAGACCAGAGGAAAAGTATAATTGGGTTCATGGTAAATATTTAAAAAGTTTTACCTGCATTGTAACTAAACACTATTTTCATATTTTTGTATGGTTACAAAATATTTTATACTAAGGAGTTATGATAGTATATTGAATGCTTTATAATAGAGTTTGACACATGGGTGCTTTCACTTTCTCTATAACATAAGTAATATTAGATCTGTGTTCATAGATGACTGTGGATTCTTACACGTATTTTCCTTGGCTGTATCCTCAGAATTTGGGATTCCGGGTTAAAGAGTATGCCTGCATTCAGAACTATGATCTTTATTTCGCTGTCTTTTCAGAAAAGATCCAGTTTACATTCTTAAGTTCTATATATAGAAAACTTATATTCTTAAGTAGTCTCTATATAGAAAACTTATATTTTTAAGTTTTATAATGCTAATTTTCTTATTTTCTCTCTCTCTCTTTTTTTAACTATTTGCAAATGTAATTGTTAAAAATGGGATAACATTTTTATTCGTAAATGAATTTTCCTAATTACGAGTTACCTGTTTTTTTTTGTTTACTTTGCTTTACCTCTTTGAGAATTACCTTTTCTCATCTTTTATCTGTTTCAATTAATGTATTGTCATACATTATTACAATTATTATTGTCATACATTGTTACAATTATTATTGTCATACATTATTACAGTTATTGTCATGCATTGTTACAACATTTTTATCTAAATGATTAACCTCTAGCCTAGTATTTCTTCTGTTCTTGTGAGTTTTAGCAGTTGCATATATTTATAGTGCTTATATAAAAAACATATCCAGATATCACTTATGAAGTGGGATTTTGAACTTTTATATAATGAAATTTTATATAATCTTTTATAATCAAATCTATCAATTACCTTATGCATGTTCATAAAGTTTTATAAATTGAAAAATACTGTATTTTTAGCAGGATTTTTAGAGTTTGCCAGTGGATACCACTACTATCTTTATTTTAACCAGTAAAACCTTTATTTTAATTGGAAAACTCTAAATTAAAAGTTAGAGTTGTACAATATTAATTTATAATTAATATTAACTAATCAAAAGTTTTATAAATTTAAAAATACTGTATTTTTAGCAGGTAAAAAGTCAAATGTTTATTCCCCCAGGATTTTCATGCTTTCAGCTGTTTAGATTTAGCTGTTTGATTCTGTTGTTCATTAAATAAATGTTTATCAAATTCCAGATGCTGGGATACAACAGAGAACAAGATAGTTCCCTACCTCATAGATTATATGTCTGGTAGGGGAAAGCTAAAACCAAACAAAGTACACTGATAAATATCAAGGAGTTTATAATATGCTGAAATAACTTGTATTATTTTATATTTAATAAACCACTTAATATTCTGAACAGCCTTAGATTAAACAGATACCTAAGGAAGAGAGAGAGAATTCATATCCATGACAAGGGAGCCTGGGGTCATAGCCTGCCCTAAAATCAGCACCTCCCTTCCTTTTAAATGATAAATCAATTTTAAGGGTTGCCAATAATTTTTAGCAGTATCTCTTAACACTTCATAGCTACCCTGAAATCACTCTTATATGGTAAATTTTCAAAAAAATGTGTTTGTATGTTAGTGGTTCATTTTTTAGTTTTCCTCAGTCCTTTTTTTTCATATTGTAAGAACTCTTCTGCACTAGGTCATTCTATTAAAAAAAAAAGAAGAAGAAGAAGGGCGGTGCCTGTGGCTCAAAGGATTAGGGCGCCGGCCCCGTATGCCTGAGGTGGCAGGTTCGAGCCCAGCCCCGGCCAAAAACTCTAAAAAAAAGAAGAAAAGGAAAGAAGGAAAAATGGAAGGGAGGGAGGGGGAAAGCCAAATAAATAAAGGAATAAATGTTCAAATCTGTGGAGAAAATGACAGGACTTTCCTTATTATTTTGTTTTGCACTGGTAAACTTTTTGCTAACAAAACAATTTAGCTTTTAAAAAATATTTTTATTGGTGGAGATTCTGCTATTGAAAACATGTGATATATTGCAATATAGAGATTGGACTTGAGGGTTAATTTTATTAGTAGCAGTATTTTCCAATTTTGGACTGAACTTGCTAATTTGAATGTGACTTCTTCCGCTGTTCACTTGGAAGCCTTACCATGTAAGTATTTTCCACTTACAGGCAACGCTCCGCCTTGGGAGAGTGTCTGGCCGCCTTTGCTGGGGCCTTTCCAGTAGCATTTTTGGAAACTCATCTCGACAAGCACAACAGTTACTCCATCTACAACACGAAGTCTTCACGGGAGAGAGCAGGTAGCACCGAAGCGTGTGCAGTGTCTGAGATGCGAAGCTAAAACTTGGTGACAGGATTCATTGCCTTTATTATTGACAGTGACATTTCTCTGTAGTGACTTGTAATGAGCTGTTTCAGTATAATTTTGGGATGCTGTATCCTGTGCCTTTTCTGAAGAAAATTCATTGAATTTCTTCTACCTTAATGAGCCATAGACAAATTAACACCTTGAGATTTAGACAAAATCATCGGCAAATATAGAGAAGTCGGTCAATCTGATTTCCAATTCAGTTCTTCCTTAAAATTCATCAGCAAGGCTGGGGCTTTCAAATTCACCCAAATTGTGGATTTGTGGTCTTCATTATTCCTTATTCACCAAATAGGTCTATGTTATTGGAATAATTTTTTACCATGAGATTTCTTTACTAGTTTGGTGCAATTTTTATCATTTATAAAAGTTAAAAACATATAAATCTGAGATACTTAATCCAAAACCCTAATTTGCACTTGGCCCTAAGTGTGTGTCCCTTTGATGTTCATGTCTGCTTGTATACTGGGTGTCCACATGTGGCCACACTTGAGGTTGCTTTCAATTTGGGAAACTCTGATCATTTTCTGGGTAGATAGGTCCATGTTTTCACTATCCCAGTGGGAAAGTTTTTGTTTTTTTTTTTTTGTTTGTTTGTTTTAGAGACAGAGTCTCACTTGGTCATCCTCGGTAGAGTGCTGAGGCATCACAGCTCACAGCAACCTCCAGCTCTTGGACTTAGGCCATTGTCTTGCCTCAGCCTCCCAAGCAGCTGGGCCTACAGGCACCCACTACAACACCCGGTTATTTTGTTGTTGTTGTTGTTGCAGTTTGGCCAGGCTGGGTTCAAACCCGCCATCCTCGGTATATGGGGTTGGCGCCCTACTCACTGAACCACAGGCGCTGCCCTGAGAAAGCTTTTAGAACTATTGTTAATGATTTCCATGATTGGCCTTTGAGAACCTATTAGCATTATCAGCTGTGATTTGAGTCGAGTGGAATAAATAAATATGGACAAATTTGAAACTAGACAAAGTGGAAACTAGTCATTCTAATAAGCACTTTTAAGTACTCAAAGCACGTTCTCAAAGCCTGAAGATTATGCACCTGCCCTCTCATAGAATTGTTTTCTGTTTGATTTCCTCTATGTCTGATAAGGTTTATCATATGTTAATCATTTTCCAATAGCTCTAAAGAGACTTGGGTGAGGACTCTTTGCTGTTCGTAGGTATACACCTCTGCTAAAGAGCTCATTTCTCTCTGTAACTCATGCTACACATGAGGGAAGCTTCTAGTTACACTCATTTTATAGTGAATCTTATCACATAAGGAGTGTTATAATAACGTGAATAATCATTACCAATTGACTTTTACAATTCTGATTTCATATAAAGACGAAGCTGAAGAAAATTAGGTTGAATGTCCCTTAGCAGTATTTTTTCCTACGTTATTTCCACAATATAACTGTTAGTGAAAACAGTTAAGTTTGAATTACTGATGTTCTGTGTCAACAGAGTTGTTCTCTTAAACCTTTTAATTAGTTAATATTTGTGCTGTGAACCAGGAAAGAAGCACATTGGTTATTTCATTACAGATAAGGAAATACACAACAGGGGTAATTTACCTGCTACATTGTTTCCGGAACGTATCATTTACATAACAAGAAAAGATATTAAGGATTTCATTCATTTTTTTAAGTCATTCAACAAATAATTACTGGGGCTATAGACTGTGGTAGATGGAGGAAACTTGGTATTAAGATGAGTTAGACTCGCTTCTTTCCGTAAGGAGTTTTTAGATGAGAGAGAGAAAGATGAACGTGTGATAGAATTCAGAATAAGGAACGTTGCGTACACGAAAGCAGTTTTCTCTGGGAACACCTGGAATGGCCTCACAAGGCTGAGACAAGAGGAATCTTGAAATTAGAATGACTGAAACTTCCGTGCATTAGGGGAAACTTCCAGCATTTTGATGTGGCTGGAGGTAGCTTTCAGGAAAGAAAAGGGTGAAAAATGTAACAAAAGGGGCGGTGCCTGTGGCTCAAAGGAGTAGCGTGCGGGCCCCATATGCAGGAGGTGGTGGGTTCAAACTCAGCCCCGGCCAAAAAAAAAAAAAAAAACTTCAAAAAAAATAAATAAATAAAATACAATATATTTTTTAAAAATGTATCAAGAATGGAAAGCAAAAAAGAGGGCAGGTGAAACTTTTATATCAGGTAAGGAGTGAGGACTGCACCAGTGGCCCAGACAATTCTTTCCCCAGCTTTAAAAAAGAGAAAGGGATGTGATTAAATCTTTAGAAATTCACTGTGACAGCACTGTGGAACAAGAATGGCTGGGAGTTGGCAATTAGAAAATGAGTGTGGTTATTCGAGGAAGATGATTGGGCAAGGCCCCTTGGATGGGGCACACCAGGAATGGTTGTGAGGGCTCCATTGAGGGCTCAGGGGAGACTCCAGGGAACATCCTCATAGCCTTGAAGTTCTCTCAGGTTGCTCCCCGGGGTGACAGATCAGATAACGTTGTCCCCACCTCGCTGGTACAGGCTTAAGAGATAGCTTGGAGGGGAAATGGAAAATTCAAATTTAGACCCGTTGTGTTTCAGTTACTTTTGAGATATTCAGGATTAGACCAAAAAAAGTTGTTTTTTATTTAATTTGGCTTTGAAAGATATTACTGATTTATGTAATAGCAGAAGCCCAGAGGAATGACAGAAATTCTCTAAGCAGACATCTAAGCTGAAAAAGAGAAGCAATTTAAAGATAGATCCTTAAGGAAAACCAATATTTAAAAGTTTAGCAAGGAGGCTGGGTGTGGTGGCTCATACCTATAACCCTAGCACTCTGGGAAGCCGAGGCAGGTGGATCACTTGGGCTCAGGAGTTTGAGACCAGCCTGAGCAAGATAGAGACCCCGTCTCTACTGAAAATAGAAAAACTAGCCAGGTTTTCTACATGGCAGTCACCTATAGTCCCAGCTACTTGGGAGGCTGAGGCAAGATCGCTTGAGCCCGAGATTTGAGGTTGCTGTGAGCTATGATGATGCCACAGCACTACCGAGGGCAACAGTGAGACTGTCTCCAAAAAAAAAAAAAAAAATTTCAGCAAGGAGAAGGGATTCAGTAAAGGACAAAATTGAGAAGGGAGCCCAAAAGGCTGGACACATTGGTGTTAAGGAAGAGAAGAATTTTAGGGAAAGGAGATTTGGTCAGTGGTGGGAAATGCCTCTGCACAGGCAGGAAGAGGAGGGTTTTAAAGCGTGAATTCAGTGAGCAGCAGAAATCAGGAGCTTCCCTCCTATGGACAGAGAAGGCCTGGAACGCCAAGCAATCCAAAGATTTGGACATCTGCACCGGCTGCTGGGGAGGAGCCAGTAGAGAGGAAGAGGGTGAAATACGGGCAGAGCAAGGCATAGGGAGGTGTAGGGAGGACACCAGGAATGCAGGTGGAACAAAAAGGGACTGGAAACTCCTTCCTCTGAAAGTGGCCAATGGAATGAGTGTGGGGCCAGGCACCGCAGACCTTCAAGGCTGTGGAGCTGAAGCTGGAGGAGGAGGCACTTGACCGACTGTTTGCTGTGAAGTTGGAGGATGCCCGTCTGCCAACTGTAAGGGAGTGGAGAGCAGCGTTAGGGTAAGACCTAGAGAAAGGAGAGAATCTTTGAAATACCTGCCTTGGAGAAAGAGAGAAGGAGCCACTGGAGGGTGTGCTGCGTCTTTGCTGAATTTTGAATCCCCCAAATAAATGGTTGCCTGTGTCTGTTAGAAAAAAAAAGAAAAAAACAGAGCGTATGTGTCAGTTCTATGTTGTGTGTGCTCCTCCAGCTCTCAGTCTGCCAGCCAGCGTGGAGGACGTGTGTCCCAACATACCGTCCCTGGAGAAGCTCATGGAGGAAATTGTGGAGTTGGCCGAGTCGGGCATTCGCTACACGCAGATGCCGCACGTCATGGAGGTCATCCTGCCCATGCTGTGTAGCTACATGTCCCGCTGGTGGGAGCACGGCCCTGAGAACAACCCCGAGAGGGCCGAGATGTGCTGCACGGCGCTCAACTCCGAGCACATGAACACGCTGCTGGGGAACATCCTGAAAATTATATATAACAATCTGGGGATCGATGAGGGAGCCTGGATGAAGCGGTTGGCAGGTAAGGGCGGGAGGAAAGAGACCCCTTCAACTGGCTTTATTTCTAAAAGGACTTGAAGAGTAGAAGACGAGAATTTTCCTAGTGTATTATCAATAGTTTCTTCTTTGCTTAAAAAAATTCTTATTATTTCCGTCATGCTTTTAAGAAATATAAGCTATAGGGGCAGCACCTGTGGCTCAAAGGAGTAGCGTGCTGGCCCCAGATGCCGGAGGTGGTGGGTTCAAACCCAGCCCCAGCCAAAAACTGTAAAAAAAAAAAAAAAAGAAAAGAAAAAGAGAGAAATAATAGCTATAAGCAGACATGGGGTTACTTTCCATAGAGTCACTCCTTTTAAATAAACATTTTCCTGATTTGACAGGAATTTTAAGATAGATCCTTAAGGAAAACCAATATTTAAAAGTTTAGCAAGGTGGCCGGGTACAGTGGCTCATACCTATAACCGTAGCACTCTGGGGAGCTGAGGTGGGTAGATCACTTGAGCTCAGGAGTTCGAGACCAGCCTGAGCAAGATAGAGACCCCGTCTCTACTGAAAATAGAAAAGCTAGCCAGGTATCAGGGTAGGCGCCTGTAGGCCCAGCTACTCAGGAGGCTGAGGCAAGAGGCTGAGACTTGACAGTCTCTGTAAGATTAATCAATAAGCATAGCAATAAAAACTAATGATTCTGCAGACAGACAAAAATAAAACGGAATTTTTAAAGAGCCTACTTTCAGCAATCTGTCTTATGGGGGTGGTGGAGGGGTGCTATAAATTAAAAAATAATCAAATGCCAACAGTTATGTTTATTTATCATTGCATTATTTGTATTGAAAAACTGGAAGCAATCTAAGTACCAGTGATTAGATGATGACTAAGTAAGTTAAGTACGTTCGTATGCTAGAGTATCATACCATCTTTAAACATTAAGGTTTCAACTGTGTTTAGGCCTTGGAAGTGGTCATAATATCACAAAAGGTGAAAAGAAGAATTCTTGAAGCAATGAATTCGGAATTATAATATAACATGTATGTTTATGAATTTATCAATGAAAATGATAAATATACCAATTTAGGTAGGTGATTACAACTTGATGTCAATTTTTCTCTTTTACACATTTCTCCAATGTGTATGTATGACTTTTAGAGGGAAATTTCATTTTAAAAATGGCCTAAGCAAGGTTAGAAATATTAAAGACTACAACTATTATTAAAGAAGAGGGCAATATTAAGCATAATTTGACTCTTCCATTGGGCCAAGGACAATCACCTAGTTACAATGAGAAGGACGTATATGATCTTGTACAATAATAGACAAATGTCTCTATTTTAGTATAAAGGCCTGGGGAGCATTTTCCACTGGGGACTTTACTTGTGTGTGTGAAAATAATTGATTTCAAAAATGACCTCTTTTTTTTTCCTACTCTAAATTAGCTATTGATCTTTTTTTAAAACAAGGGAGCTCATTGATTGAATTTAATAATCATTTTTTTTTTTTGAAGCAACTGTGCAGTTAAAGTTTGGACTAGAACAGTGGCTAAGGCCCGAGCAAGGCACCCAGGTGCTGAGGCAGAGAGAGGTTGTAACAGTGCTACCATCGGAATCGCAGTCCATCCTCGTGTGAATGCCTGTCTGTGTGAGCGGAATACCAATGTCTGTCTCCCTACAGTGTTTTCCCAGCCGATTATAAATAAAGTGAAACCCCAGCTCTTGAAAACTCATTTCTTGCCATTAATGGAGAAACTCAAGAAAAAGGCGGCGCTGGTGGTGTCCGAGGAAGAGCATATGAAAGCTGAGGCCCGGGGGGACATGTCGGAGGCCGAGCTCCTCATCCTGGACGAGTTCACCACGCTGGCCAGAGATCTCTACGCCTTCTACCCTCTCTTGATCAGATTTGTGGACTACAACAGGTATGGTGTTCCCAAGTAATTTCCTAATTGCCCTGATTCGATCATAAAACTTTTCTTGGCTCATATATTTCTATTGAGTCGTTTCCTTTGGTCTTTGGCTGTGAACTTGTTCATGATCATTACATACTTAAATGTTGATGAATATAATATAATTAAATGTTGATGGCTAAGTTAATTTTTTTACTCAACATCTTAACTTGAAGTTGGACATCGCTTTCTGAAGCAGCCTGCCTTTTGCATGTAAAAGTTACCAGTTTGACAGTTTCGATGTTTAAAGATTTTTGTTGTTGTTATTGTTCAACTATTATATGTGCTGAAGGCATTACGAGCTCTTGTGATCCCCACGTTTAAATTTTGGACAATGATTTTTGTTTTTCTTAATTGACTGTAAGGGGTAAATGAGAAACCACCTTGTTATGTGATCCAGGGCAAAGTGGCTAAAGGAGCCGAACCCAGAAGCAGAGGAACTCTTCCGGATGGTGGCCGAAGTGTTTATCTACTGGTCAAAGTCCCACGTGAGTAGGAAAATACTGACCGAAAGGGCCCAGTGCTGTTCAGTTCACGAGAAAGGCTCTTTACGTGTTAACCAATTTTCCAGTTCCCCTCAGTAACCACCCAGAGTGATGCTTCTCAAACCTGTCTGCTAGGTTTCCTGTGACAGTTGAGGAGAGAGAATAGGTTTCCCTGGAGAGTTTGAGGGACTATACACCCACTTTTGAGTTTAATAAATTATCTTTTAAAAACACATCGTAATTTTTCATTGCATCCATAAACATGATTTATATTTTCCCCTACAGCTTATGATCATACTGACATTACACAGAGCTGTGCTGTTTTACTACCCAGTTTTCCCCATCACCGAGCACTTTGCCCTCCAGCACCAGGAGTGCTTAGGCCTCAGTTTGAGAAGTGTTAGATTAGGGCAGTGCCTGTGGCTCAAAAGGATAGGGCGCCAGTCCCATATGGCAGAGGTGGCGGGTTCAAACCCAGCCCCAGTCAAAGAAAAAATAGCAAAAATAAAAATTAAAAAAAGCAGAAGCTGGGGGAAGGGAAAGGCAGTTACAAAGCCTTAAAAAAAAAAAAAGTGCTGGATTAGAGTGGTCATTTCTTATAATAAGGCACACCTGTTTACTTGTAAAGCTACTATTCTCTTAAATTTGTTTATCTTCACACACTTTCACTTCTCCAGGGATTTAGTGTGACTCACGTTTTAGAATCCATTGACTTTTAAAATAAAGCTTCTGCAAAAAACTAAGAAAAAAAAAAGTAAAAAAATAGCATAAAGCTTCCGCTAAGAATCTTTGTGGACAGAATTTCTAAAGTATATATTTAGCGAATTTTCACTATTTTATATGTTACTATATATTTTTCAGGGCGGAAAATATTTGAGTCACAAAAAGAATTTTACAGTATTCTGTCATTCATTTTCAGTAACTGGCAGAATGTGGGTAAATGAGCATTTGTTATGATCCCAAATTATTTCAGAAGCTTAGAATATTTATGTCAATTATAAATCTGGACCACTTTGTAAATGGGAGACTCTAAGAAAGTAAGAAGCTCAACCTTAGTTTCAGCGTCTAAATTTCCTTCCCAGTTTATTCTATCGCATTGTTGTATAAATCAAATTGCTTTAAACCTGTAATATTTTTTAAAAACTGAAATAGTCATATTTAGTGTTTAGGATAATAAATACTTGTTGCCTATATCTGAGGAGTCTTTCAAACTTAAGAACAAACTTTATGTAAATACATACCTAAAATACCCCCCTCATTCACCTAACACATATATTTATAACAAAAAAAAAATACCTAAAACAACACTGAACACATAGTAAAGATACACGAAATTATGGCTTTTTTAACATGTAAATTTGCATCTTCACATTAACATACGTTATCTATAATGTCCCAGGAAATCATTTTAGATTCTTTATGTTTCTCTAGGTAAAAGCAAATGTTTTTTGTCTTACATAACTCATATTATGGAGATATATTCGCTCATTCTGGGTTTTCTGAAGAAAAATTTGGAATCCAGAAAAAAAATCAGTCCATCTTGAGTTGCCAAAGAGCAAAGATGGATTTCCGTGTTTTTCTTTGATTTTCCCTTTGGGGTTACTCCACTGAGGATGCCTAATGGGCAGAAAGGAGCAGCTCAGGAATTAGTCACTTAAGAAAACTAAAAACTGCCTATTTCTTCTTAAAGAACTGAGAATCTTAACTCCATCCATCACTAAAACCAGCTTCTTTAAATTTATAGACAAGACTAAAGTATGGAAGGGGAGTATTTATCATAATCGGTTGGTTTTTAGATGAATGTTAATTAAGGATCTTTTCAAGAATAAGAAAAATGGGATTATATGGTTTTGAATCTCATAGGCATATTTAACGCAGATCTGTTAATATATGCTGTAGTCTTCCTCAGCATATATTAAAGATGAATTGACTTTCCCTGCCCTTATATATTTCCATCTAGAAAAAAGAAGTAATGTTAAGATATTTTAAAATGTAGATAAAGTATCTATGTGGTTCCGTGGAGAGTCTTTGTTAATCTTGGGAAGCGGTATGTCCTTTTCACCAGCTAACCTGGAGTTTGAGTACACGTTCCACTCTTTGGTAGATTGTGATCCTGCAGTTAAATTCTCTAAACCCAAGTTTTCCCATCTTTGCAACGTACGTATTTATATCTGGTTCATAGAAGTGTTACTCCTAGCCAGGCACCCTCGTTGTATACTCAGCAAATATTTGTCTCCTTTCTTGATAAGTCTTAAATATTAAATTAGTACTCACCTCTGTAGAAACATTTGACTTCTATGTAACCTCTAATTACATGGGCTTTTTATCACAGTGGTTTTAACTGAAATTTCCTTTGCAACTTCTCAGAATTTCAAAAGAGAAGAGCAGAACTTCGTTGTACAGAATGAAATCAACAATATGTCTTTCCTTATCACGGACACCAAGTCCAAGATGTCAAAGGTATAGACTGTTTCGCTGTTCTG
>NW_003852560.1:3484776-3486754 GCF_000181295.1 Otolemur garnettii | reverse complement strand
TTTTTTTTTTTTAGATTTGTTCTGAAGATTTGTAACTGGAACCTGCTAGATTTAATAATGCTAGTCACTAACTTAAACACACGTATACAGCTTTCAGGGTACCTGGGATTTGTTTTAAGGAGGAATGATAAGACACACAGACATGAAAATGACTCTCGTGAATGAAGAAGTTTTTATTCACAGATCCCTAGAGCCAGGAGGCATGACTCGCCATACAGGGCCACGTGTGGAACAGAATTGAAGACCAAGAGGTGAACCCAGTTACTTATCATCATTTGATCTTTGATAAGCCCATCAAAATTATAAATTGGGGGAAAGACTCCCTATTTAACAAATGGTGCTGGGTGAACTGGCTGGCGTCTTGTAGAAGACTGAAACTGGACCCACACCTTTCACCATTAACAAAAATTGACTCTCACTGGATGAAAAACTTAAGACATGAAACTGTAAAGATTCTTGGAGAGAATGCAGGGGAAACACTTGAAGAAATTGGCCAGGGAGAATACTTTCTGAGGAGGAACTCCCTGGGCAATAGAAGCCACATCAAAAATACATTACTGGGATCAGATCAAACTGAAAAGCTTCTGCACAGCCAAGAACAAAGTAAGTAAAGCAAGTAGAGCCCTCAGAATGGGAGAGGGTATTTGCAGGTTACGTCTGATAAAGGTCTGATAACCAGAATCCATAGTGAACTCAAACTTATTAATAAGAAAAGAACAAGTGATCCCGTTTCATTGTGGGCAAGAGACTTAAACAGAAGCTTCTCTGAAGAAGACAGGTGCATGGTCTACAGACACATGAAAAAAGGCTCATCATCTTTAATCAACAGAGAAATGCAAACCAAAACCACTTTGAGATACCATCTAACTCCAGTAAGAGTAGCCCACATCACAAAATCCCAAAACTACAGATGTTGGCGTGGATGTGGAGAAAAGAGGACATTTCTGTGCTGCTAGTGGGAATGCAAACTAATACATTCTTTTTGGAAAGAAGTTTGGAGAACACTCAGGGATCTAAAAATAGACCTGCCATTTGATCCTGCAGTTCCTCTGCTAGGAGTATAGACTACACTATAAAACTATAGTAATTCCTCTGCTAGGAATCTATGCAAAAGACCAAAAATCACTTTGCAACAAAGATATTTGCACCATATTTTTCACTGCAGCTCAATTCATAATTGCCAAGTCATGGAAGAAGCCCAAATGCCCATTGACCCATGAATGGATTAATAAATTGTGGTATTTGTATGCCATGGAATACTATGCAGCCTTAAAAAAGATGAAGACTTTACCTCTTTTATGTTTACATGGATGGAGCTGGAACATATTCTCCTAAGTAAAGTATCTCAAGAATGGAAGAAAAAGTATCCAATGTACTCAGTACTTTTATGAAACCAATTTATATTTGCTCCCACTTTCTTATGTAAGACAGATCACAACTATAGCCCAGGATGAAGGAGAGAAATGGAGTGGGAAGGGTGTGGAGGGTGGAAGGATAGAGGGAGGGTAAATGGCGGGACCACACCTATGGAGCATATTGCAAGGGTACAAGTCAAATCTATTAAGTATAGAACATAAATGTCTTAACACAATAATCAAGTAAATGAAGCAAAAGCTATATTAATTAGTTTGATGTAAGCACTCCAAATTGTATTAAAAAAATGCACAGGATCCCACATATGCATAAATGTATTCATGATCTGTGTGTATATGCCTTAATAAAAGGAAAAAAATTAAAAAGCTGAAAATTTGAGAGATTAGTGATTCTACTTACCAAACTTATTTAATTTTTTTCTTTTGTTACATTTGGCTGTGTATGTATTTGCAATTTCATCACAAAAGTATCATAAACTTTCTTCCTAGAAGTAATGTTTCTAGTTAAACAATGAAGTCAACACAGACACTAGATACTGTTAGATTAAAGGAAACACGTTCATGTGTTTCTTTGTGTGGACAAATTTGAGAATGACTGTGTGGCC
>NW_003852560.1:3463366-3484634 GCF_000181295.1 Otolemur garnettii | reverse complement strand
GCAAACCAGAGGAGAAATGATCCCTGGCATCCAGGCAGGGGATAATTATTGTTCATGGAGTGGCAGCTCCAACATTAGAAGAGAATGTGAAATAGATTGAGGCCAGCAGACTGACTTTGGATATGGTAATCAGGGAGAACCACATTTTGACTTAAAGGAAAACGTACGTAGCTCATGAGGCAGCGAGAGGCCAGTGCATATGCAATGGGCCATACTGTGCTTAGGAGAGTGACCACGTGTGTGCAGCGTGGACGTCCTGCTCTGCTTTTGTGAGGGATGTGTTTAATCATGGTGATGGCAGCATCAAGGGACTATTAGTGTCCTTGTAATCAAATTGTTAGTTTAGGCCAGTGGCTCACTCCTGTAATCCTAGCACTCTGGGAGGCCAAGGAGTTCGAGACCACCCTGAGCGGGATCTAGACCCTGGCTCTACTAAAAATAGAAAAAATAGCCAGGTGTTGTGGCAGGTGCCTGTAGTTCCAGCTAGTTGGGAGGCTGAGGCAAGAGGATTGCTTGAACCTGAAAGTTTGAAGTCACTGTGAGCTCTGATGATTCCATGGCTCTCTACCAAGAGTGACAGAGTGAGAAAAAAAAAATGACAATCGTCAGTTTGCATGTGATGGACCTGAATGCATCCTAGCGCTTTCTCTTCGGAGGACCTTTCTCTTCCCGCCCCTCCCAGGCCCTTGGTCGGTTCTGACAGAGGGCTTGGCTGTTGTTCTGCAGCTCCTATGCGACTTCTTTAGACTGTCTGTTCTTCAAGGACAGGAAACTTATTTACTTGGTAACTCCAAAGCTCAAGACAGTACTTAGTGCAGAGATGCTACTCAGTTAATATGGATGAGTTAAATTAAATCTTGACTTTAAGGAATTCAAAATTTGGTCGTCAAATCAAGGCTTTTTGGTGGGTCTGGTTTTACTTTGCTTGGACTGACTCACCGTGGCAGTGGCACAAAACGTAGAGTGTTGCTGCATTGTATGCTAGCATTACTGAAGTTTTTAATTTCATAACTTGTTCTAAAAACACAGATAGCATTTATTACAGATTCTCTGTGTTTATTTATAGATGCAGAAAAACACAGTGGATTTTCCTGTTGCTTTGTGGAATGGTACCTCATTTTTTTTTCTCAAGATTTCATTTCCTATTGAAATGTTATCATTAGCCTTTACCATGTAAAACTAGGATGAATTTTATAATTATTATAGCTAAAACATATAAAAGAAAATATTATTATTATTATTTTTTGAGACAGAGTCTCATTATGTTGCCCTTGATAGAGTGCTGTGGCGTCACAGCTCACAGCAACCTCCAACTCTTGGGCTTAAGCAATTCTCTTGACTCAGCCTCCCAAGTAGCTGGGACTACAGGCGCCCACTACAATGCCTGGTTATTTTTTTGTTGCAGTTGTCATTGTTGTTTAGCAGGCCCAGGCTGGGCTCCAACCCGCCAGCCTCGGTGTATATGGTTGGTACCCTACTCATCAAGCTACAGGCGCTGAGTGAGAAAAATCTTTTCTTTTTTTGAGGGTTTCTTTTTCGGTAGGTGATTTCAGAGTAGGAATGTTAGAAATATTTTTGTAAATTTGTACTTAAAGTCCATGCAATAAACAGAAAAAATTAAAAGTGTGCCTTGTTCATACCATGGGGTAGGACCTTCACAACCTTGAGAGGTAGACAGACCAGGGGCTGGCTTTGCCATTTGGAGCTATGATCCCTTGACTCATCCTAAACCCCATTGTCCAGATAAGGAAAATGTCATGATACTTGCCCTGGTGGATCTTTGTAAAGATGAGAATAATGTATACTTTGTACCTCACGGATCATAAGCACACAACAAATTTTAACTAATACTGTTGTAGTAACAAAATGATAATGTTCTCCCATCTTCCTCTTTCATTCTCTGCTCTCCGCTCTCTGCCATTTCTTCCTCTCCCTTCTCTTCTCTCTTTAACATGAATTAAATTTTTACTTGTATATCCTAAAAATATGATAAAGTATAAAATGCTACTGACTATCTAACAATGACACACAGGATAAGTACTTGGAGAATTTATTAGAGGAGTAAATGGCTAGGGTAGCCAAAGATTTCCTAGAGAAGTGAGGATTTGAATTGAAAGATGGGTCGTTTCTCGATGGGTCATCAGGAAAGATTGAAGAAGCCAAACTAATATCCCGTTTCTTCTGGCCCTAGAACTGTTTAGTTGAAGGCTAATAGGAACTCTTAAGAATAAATAGTCTTCTGGAGGTTTTTCTTGCCTTTTTACTGGTCCTTGATTGGATTAAAGCCTATTTTAGGTGAAATTGTTAGTCTTGTTTACGTGTGTGAAGGGAGAGACAGAGATGGATGGATTGGGAAAGGAGTCTGGTGATCTCACTTCCTCCTTCTATACGCCCATGGACTAGCCGTGTTGTTACATATTTATATCTGATCCGAATGTTAGGGCACAGATTAAAATAGTATGAAAATTCAGTAGCTTTGGCCATTCTGTTTACATTATTGAACAGCTCTTATGAGCAAGGCCCAGTGCTAGGGTTTTTTGTTGTTGTTGTTGCTGTTGTTGTTTTTAATTGCTGGGAATCCATTGAGGGTACACAGAAGCAGGTCACATTAATTCCTTTTGTTAGATAAGGACCCTCTTATATTTGTGTCCCACCCCCAAAAGGTGAGGCACATCCCTTGACCCTCTCACACCCTCCCTCCTTCCCTTACTCAGCTCTCCCTATCCCTTAATAATTAGAGAAATGCAAATCAAAACCACCCTCAGATATCATCTAACTCCAGCAAGAATGGCTCACATCACAAAGTCTCAAAACTGCAGATGCTGGTGTGGATGTGGAGAGAAGGGAACACTTTTACACTGCTGGTGGGACTGCAAACTCATACAACATTTTTTGGAAGGCAGTGTGGAAAATCATCAAAGGACTCAAGCTAGACCTCCCATTTGACCCTGCAATCCCACTGCTGGGCATCTACTGAGAAGAAGAAAAAAACCTTTTATCACAAGGACACTTGCACTAGACTGTTTATTGCAGCTCAATTTACAATCGCCAAAATATGGAAACAGCCAAAATGCCCACCAACTGAAGAATGGATTAACAAGCTGTGGCATTGTATACCATGGAATACTACTCAGCCACTAAAATAGACGGAGACTTCACATCCTTTGTAGTAACCTGGATGGAGATGGAACATGTTATTCTTAGTAAAGCATCACAAGAATGGAGAAATAAGAACCCTATGTACCCCGTGATAGGTTTTGAATAAGAAGGGACAAAACAAGTTTGGCCATGTCCTAATGGAGCTCCAGAGTCTGCTGGAGGAAAGAAATACCAAATAAAAAACCAATCAGTGTGTACACAAGAAAATGTGATTCCTTGTAGGTCTCATTTCTTCTTAATAACAGGGATATTACACATAAATGTTCAAAGACTCACTGACTTCTCTTTCCACTTCCCCGATCACCCGTGGGATAGGGAGGGATTACTGTTTGTACAAGTACGAAGTCACCTGGTACAAAGTCACGTGTCTAGCGTGTTTCAAAATTGAGCAATTTACAGTCGCCTTTAGTGATTATTTAAACTGTTTTTGTTAGATTATCACTTAAATATTTATAAATATTGAAACAGGTAAAAGCTCCTTCTGCTTATACAAAGGCAGATACCGAAAGAACTTTACAAATTAAAAATTAAGGAAAACCCTAACACCAACAAAATTTAGATGTTAGTATATTGGAAGGTGCTTTGCTGAAACTAAATCACCAGTGTTAGCTAGAGGTATGTTTGCATGATTTGTGTCAATTTGTTTAATTTTTAAGATGATGGATTCCCATTCGGGTAATTATTTTTTATCATTTTGGTTATGTTTATTTTTGGAAAACAAGCTTATTTTAAAGCATTGATTCATTATTTTCATGGATTAATCAATTTAATAGTATAGATAGTTATTCATCCAGCCTGTCTTTTTCTAACAAACTTACTGAGAATAATCTCTTACATGTTGGTACATATTAAAATGGAATCCATGCAATAACATCATTTTAGAAAATAAATATGATTCTGCTGAGGTTGAGAAAGTTATAGGTTTGATATATCAACATGATATATGTGATTATATATATTTTATGATATATTTTTAACATAACATATAAGCTATTATTATTGTTGCTAAAACTCCATTGTTTCATTAGTTTCACTGTGCTGAAAAGTTTCAACATTATGAAACTTAGAGTTCACCTTTCAAATGAAGCCAATCTCATTTGTATATCAAATCCTGTTTTCCTTCTTTCCCAAGGTGATTACAATATGTCATTATCATGAAACTATGTTGCAAGTTTGAATTATCGCTACAAAATAGTCAAAGTTTGAATTATTGCTACAAAATATTCACCGTGTATAAAGTAGCGGCTGTGTGACAATTATTTTAATTTTAACCTTAGAACTTGCCCTCATAATAGAAAAAGAATCCTCCTCACCCAGTGAAAATTAGACTCTGTCATTGGAGGTGACCCTGTGGCACCAGCGTAAGTCTCAGAAACATCACAAGAGATCCCTGAAGTAGTGTGGCAGCATTCAGGTGTAAACTGGTTATTTAGAGAGTCCTGAATATTTATGAGAATACTGATTAGTATATTATTTCTTTTTCTGCTAGACAGGGATGAAGGCTCTGGGAAGGCGAGTTGCACACTATATAAAAGAAAAATCTATTTTATAATGATTGTATGTGTATTATTACATATCCATACTATAGGTGTATATATATATTTCAAAGCCAGCATTTGTCAAAAAAAAAATAATAAACTCTTTATTCTTAAACTTCTTTCTTATAACCCTTGAAAATTAGAAAGCAAACAATATCTGAAATTACCCTTGGGATTTTTTGTATTTTTCTGCTTCCCTAGAATTGCACTGCTCATTTCCCTTCTAAAAATTACCTGGACGATTGCTTCTCGGCCTTTTGGCTAAGATCAAGTGTAGCGTCTGTTCTTATCCGTTTAAAAATTACATGGGCATGCATACCGGTGAGTTATAATGACCTAGGGATCTAAAAAAGTAGGGCTTAAAATTAGCGAAAGATGCTAAGAGGGGAAGAAAAAATCATTCTCAGAATAGTGAGATCTTTAACAATAGGGACCCACGGAAAATGAGGAGGGCCAAGCAACTGCCAAGTTAGAGAAGGTTCCGAGTGGCACATGTGGGAAAATCAGGCACCATCCCAGCGCTTCTCTCTGTCCCGCAGGCAGCAGTTTCTGATCAGGAAAGGAAGAAGATGAAGCGTAAAGGGGACCGGTATTCCATGCAGACCTCTCTGATCGTCGCGGCGCTGAAGCGGCTGCTGCCCATTGGGCTGAACATCTGCGCCCCTGGGGACCAGGAGCTCATCGCTCTGGCCAAAAATCGATTTAGTCTGGTGAGTCTCCTTTCAGCCCAGTAATGATCATCCGGCCTCCTGACTCTCTGCCGTGCTACTGCTTCATCTCATTCCCCAGTGTCAATATTTCATTTGCATTCAATGTTTTACCAAGCAGTTTTCCTGCACAGGCCTCAGGATGGATTCAAAGACTGCAGACTTTTTTTTTAAAGGCCATTTTTATTTCTAAGTTATGTTAATCACTTCCAGGGCACATTCAAGAACCAAACAGAAAAGACACAAACAAACCTCTGATAGTGGGGGGAAAAGGGAATTCACATGAACTCCTGTCTAGAATTTGTGATGAGAGATATATTGACATTTAAGAAGGGTGATTTTTCAATGTTAGAAGTGTAATATATTGTGCCGATTGTGGTTAGATAAGGTGTTGACTTTTAAATCAGCCACTGTTTTCCTCTGCAAGCTTCGAGATTTAACTTTTTAAGATTTCTTTAGGTCTTTTGTTTTTTTTGTTTTGTTTTGTTTTGTTGCCATTTTTGGCCAGGGCCGGGTTTGAACCTGCCACCTCCAGTACATGGGGCTGGTGCCCTACTCCTTTGAGCCACAGGCACCGCCCCTGTTTTTTCCTTTTTATAGCTATGCAGACGAGGATTTCAAAAATCCAAATTGGAATTACTATTTTATGTTTATGCAGACGGGAAGGTGTATTCTCTCTATTCCCAATTCATGGAGAATCACGGAAGCGTCTCTCCTGATGTGCAGAGTTTGACACATTCAGAGGAGTGAACTGAGGGGAGATTGGGGGACTGGGGCCTTGATGCAGCTCTCCTGGCCGCTCTGTAACACTTGAGTCTCACGTGTGTGCTCCTTCCTTACCAGACCCTGGAGAACATCAATAAGGGTTAAAATGACTCTGGAGATTTGGAAGAATGCCGAGACAATACTTGCCTTTGAGCCCTTTCTCTTTATGTTTTTTTTTTGTTTGTTTTTTGTTTTTATTTTTGTTTTTTGAGACAGAGTCTCACTATGTCACCCTTGGTAGAGTGCTATGGCATCACAGCTCACAGCAACCTCAAACTCCTGGGCTTAAGTGATTCTCTTGCCTCAGCCTCCCAAGTGGCTGGGACTACAGGCGCCTGCCACAGTGCCCGGCTATATTTTTTTGTTGCTGTTGTCACTGATGTTTAGCAGGCCTGGGTCAGGTTCGAACCCGCCAACTTCAGTGTATATGGCCGGTGCTGTAACCACTGTGCTGTGGGTGCCGAGCCCCACCCTTCCTCCTTATGAAATGCAAACTTAATCCCACTGAGATCCAAGGTACTTGCTATGGAGCTAGAGTGGGTTGTTGTGTTTCAGCCTGTAGCAGTATCAAGAAATCATCTGAAGGAGAATGTCCCAAATTTGTGGCACGAACTTTGATGAAGGTGTTTGCCACACATACACTATTTGGAAAGAGGTGTGCGTTGCTTCTGTTGACTTTTGAAACTTGATCTCTTTAGATAACATATATTTCTTGACAGAAAGATACGGAGGATGAAGTGCGAGATATAATCCGGAGTAATATTCATTTACAAGGCAAGGTAAGCCCATGTTTAATCTTAAAGCACGTTTAGTATCTATAAGTTAGTTAATTCCTCTTTAGAATAATGCTACAGATGATGTTACTTTAGCCATTAAAGTCATGAAACTATATTATCCTAATCACTCATTATCTTACTTGCAAAGCCTTTTGTATTAATATCTCCCCCAAATAATAAATTATATACATTTTTATAGACCAGATAGTCGAACAAGGGGGAGAGTGTCACCAGTGGAAATAAAGATGGGATATATTATTTGTACAGCTTGGTTTGAAGCTCATCTGGACACAGAACCAGGTATCTCTGAGAAATTGAATTTTATACCGAGGGCTCAGGAATTAAATACATATATTTAAAAGTCATCACTATAAAGAGATATCAAGAATCGTGGTAATAGAGGCAAATAAGTTTACCCACAGAGTGGATATATATTAACGAAAAGAAATATAGATAAAACCAGTATAACATCTAGTATTTAATGGTGTGTGAAAGAATTGTACTTTTCACAGTGCAGTGAGCAGTTACCATTATTTGGACAATTTTTCATTCATTTCAGAGAATAAATAATTCATTGTTTATAGAAACCATCATGTAATTTAAGAGGTCAAACTATTATGTTGATGCAGCTTATTTGCGTCTATTATGGTGTCCCTTCCAAGAATTTTTTTTTTAATTATGAAAATGTTCAAATGTCAAAAAGTAGTAACCATATAATGAATTCCTGCCTTTCTGGGTATTAAAATGTCTCTTTCCAAAGAGGCAACCCATATTCTTTTACATGGAGTGTGGTATAAAGGCCAGACACACTTTCACAATATTTACTGTGCACACATATCTAGTGGAAATGTCATGTGAATTTTAACATGTCCTCACTCATACGTCCGGCAATCCCTCTCCCGGTGCAGGAGATCAATTCCTATTAGAATATGTTCTCTTTTCACATAGCCAAAAGGGTTTGAACATTTTGTAAAATGTTCATAAAGCCTCCGGTCGAACCTCAAGCAAAGAGTTTACACTACAAACATTTTTCCCCTTTGGGGAGAGGCACTAAGTATTTTTACATACCTGGGTGTTTCAGGAGATTACGTATCCCCAGAACGGGTATTGGGGATCCCCAGGGGACCGCAGACCACATTTGGAGAACCACTGACCTGGTACAGTCGCTACTTAATTAGGGACAGGAAATATTCAATACCTCATAAGAAGGGGTCTGTACTAGTCTCAGGAAAGGCTCAAATAAAGATGGTTATGACTTGGATAAGCAGAAAGAAATTCTTCCATTATATTCTAAAGGTCACTTAGAGGAACACTTTGGACAATTTAGATTATGTATTGGGAAGAGAGGGAGAAAGGGAAAAGCAAAAAAGGAAACGAAAATAAAGAGTCAATGAATATATGTTTATCCTGAAATTTTATTCTGTCCATTTTTGTGCTAGGGGTTCAGCACGCCTATTAGGGAGCTGCACGGACTTCAAAAAAATTAGTTCTTTTGTTCCTAGTTCCTCCTTGAATATATTATCTTAAGATTGTAGGACTGGTCATCTTGGGGCTGGAGGAGTAATTTTATGTCACAGAAAGTAAAGATTCTACTTTATTCAATATATTTACATATTAACCAGAACTCAAAATGCAGTTTGAAATCTAGAGGTACGATGTATTGCCTGCTTGTGGAAACAGTATACGGAGGAGAGCGTGTGATTTTACCAAAGGACGTGCTGTGTACAAGTTATTCACGTATGAAGCTCTCTCTCTGTTTGCCTGTAGAGAAAAATTATTTTATTTTATTTTTTTTTAAAGACAGAGTCTCACTATGTGGCCCTTGGTAGAGTGCCGTGGCATCACAGCTCACGGCAACCTCCAGGCTCCTGGGCTTAAGTGATTCTCTTGCCTCAGTCTCCCGAGTAGCTGGGACTACAGGTGCCTGCCACAACACCCAGCTATTTTTTTTTTCTTGCAGTTTGGCCAGGGCCGGGCTCTAACCTGCCACCCTTGTAATATGGGGGTGGCACCCTACTCACTGAGCCACAGGCGCTGCTCTGTTATTTTTGATATCTCCAACTATGCTTTCTCGGGCTAGGAATTCTGAAGTTTTAGACGTATCCATTTCTGCTTTAAAACATGCAGTCTTCCATTTTCAAATGGAGATTATTAAGCAGAAGAGAAGGAGAAGTGGATTGCTTTGCCAGGTTTTTCCTTTTTTTTTTCTTGCAGTTTTTGGCTGGGGCTGGGTTTGAACCTGCTACCTCCGGCATGTGGGGCCAGCGCCCTACTCTGTTGAGCCATAGGCACTTTGCCTGTTTTTTAGTGACACACTCACCCTTCCTAATTTCTTTGAAGTGACATGCTATGCTCCCTGTTGAGACACTTGTATTTGTCAGCTTTGTGACTCTTCATACTCTGCCTAAAAAGCGTGACACTTCAGATAGGTATTTCACCAAGGAAATTTGACGACATTAAAAAGTCAAATGGGTATACTCTTTAAGGATGAGAGTATGATTTCAAAGACCCCAGAGTATTCTGTTTCAGTGAGAGCAAGACCTGTTGTAAAGTCCCTGCATTTATAGGTCAATGTGATCCTGTTCCAGTGCCTGTAATAGCAAACATGGAAATCATTCACTAGTCAGAGTGTGAGTGAGGAGAGTAAGGTCCAGGGTGGCTGTACGCCTTTCCTTTTCCTGACTGTCTCCAACTCACCCAGAAGCCCTCGTCACCACCCCACTGTTTCAGGAGATCTTCCCAGCCACCTGCAAAGTAGGTCAAATCTCGCGGTCCTTGAGATTTCTTTCCAGTAGCACTCACCCCAAGTGGGATGTTTCTTCAATGTCTGTCTTCCCCACTCGATGATGAATTTCATGAGTGCAGGGACCTTATCTGCCTCTCTGCATAGTATTCTTTTGTATCTTGGCTTTTTTTAATTGCATATATTTAAGGTACACAACCTGATGTTCTGATGTACACTTCCTAGTGAAATGTGCTGTAGTTCAGCATATTAACATAGCCATCTCCCGAGGAGCCTCTGAAATCCACTCTCTTGGCAAAATTTCAGTATGCTATACAATATTATTAACTGTAGTCACCGTGGTACATTAGTTTGAACTTCTGCCTCCTGCGTAGAGTTTTTCTTTTTTCTGGATACAGTTTTTCCCTCTGTTGCCCCAGCTAGAGTTCAGGGCAACCTGTGCTCAAGCCTGTGCTCAAGCGATCCTCCTGCCTCAGCCTCCTGCGTAGCTGCCACTGCAGTCATGAGCCACCACACTCTGCTAATTTTTTTTTTAATTTTTTTGTAGACATGAGGTCTTACTATGCTGCTCAGGCTGGTTCTGCATAGTGTTTTAACACTGGGATCCATTCAATAAATATCACTGGAGCCATTCTTCTCCTTTTTAGATTGCAACCTGGTATTTTACACACATTTCTCTTTGTTCTGCAGTTGGAGGACCCTGCGATTAGATGGCAGATGGCTCTATACAAAGACTTGCCAAACAGGACTGATGATCCTGCAGATCCGGAGAAGACGGTAGAAAGAGTATTGGACATAGCAAACGTGCTTTTTCACCTCGAGCAGGTCAGATTCTGTATTGATTTCATCATATTTGCCTTGACCACATAGAACATTTTTAAAAAGAGGATGTGTGTTAATTTATTAACTATAGGTCAGAAAACATATGTTCAGCGTATTTGCCATAAAGATATGCGAACCAGTTGTACTTAGTAGCCAATAAACACAAGGGCTTATAATTTTTGTAACAATATGTAATAATGAATTTGGGGAGATTAAGGCCATTGTCTTATTGTCTTTTTCAAAATATTTCTACAGTTATCCAGATTACTTAATTCTAAATCATTCTAACAAAAAACTCAAGAGTTATACTTGATTTCAAATATTTTATGCCGATACTACTTTCATTATTTTCCAGAACAATGTGTTGGAGATATTCTCATTTACTGGTTGAATATTTCAAGTGTTTTCTTTTTTTATCACTTGCTTAATCTTTCCTTTTACTAGAGGTACTCTTAAAGTAATTTTGTTTGAGATCAGGAACAAATTACATTTGGAGAAAAGCAATGCCTTGATATTAAACTCACATGAGGAAAGTGTTTTTAGATAATTTTCCAGTTGTATCCTGTGTTACATTACAAAACTCAGTGTGTGTTTAATGTTTCTTATTTGGACAAGGATTTCCAAAACAATAGCCAATGTAAGTGATTTATAAATGTCATAGAGTTGTGTTTTCAGAATTATATCCATGTGTAGATATTTAAGAAGATTATTAATTGTTAATTAAATGGCTGTTAGATGGTAATATTTGAAGCATTATCAATCAGAGGGTCTTATTTTTATAAAAGGGACCCTCTGGCTTAGGAAATTCCTGCACTGCAGAGACTTCTCACGAAGTGCATTCAGCAAATGACCCCAGTGTGAAGGAGCTCCCTGTGGACCCAGGGCTGTGACCTGTCACTGGGCCCTATGATGGTGTCTGCCTGACCTGGTTATCTTATAAGGAACACACAATAACAGGATGACCTGAGACATCTCAGGAAGTTTGCCACCTCAATGTTTTGAAACACAGTTTTTAACTTTGTATCTCCTGTGGCCATATTGAACATATTAATATAGCAATTGTAAACATTTTTCTAGGATTCCTGTTTTATAGTATCTGTGCTCCTCCCCCTGCCCTGGCTAGTTAAATAACATAAGGCTGTTATCCGATGTAGGATCTTTTTAATTTCCTTCTTACTCAAATGCTCCACGTAAGGGTCCGGAACCTGTGGCCTCCAGATCCCCAAGGAAAGCCACTCAACCAAATTCAAACTTCACAGAGAAAAAAAAAATTCCCTTTATTTGTTCTGTAAAATTTGGATTCAGTCAAAAGATGGGACTCAAGGATCCAGAAGGCCACGTATGGCCCCAGGCTGCAAGGTTCCTTACCCTTATAATATTCTCAGGAAATATCAAATAAATTCAATCAGCAGATGACCAGGCTCACGGTAATGCCATTTTAAGTAATTTATATAAAATCATAGAGTTGTGTTTCCAGAATTATATCCATCTGTAGATATTTAAGAAGATTATTAATTGTTAATTAAAAGGCTACTAGATGGCTATTTCTGGCAGCATTCCTCTGTCATAAGTTTGTAATTCTTCCTGGTTTCCATACCCATATCTAGATTTGTTGGAATGAATTTAGATATATTAACCAAAATCTGACCACATCAAGATGGTCAGGCAGTTTCAAGGTACATCTTGGTGTTCACTCTCAGATCACAGGTCTTACAGATAACTGTTTACTCGACTTATAGGAAAGTCCACTATATATGCCTTTAACGTATGATAAATTGACCGGCCAAGTGAGAAGCTTCATGATGGTGGGAACGTTTCCTGCTGTGTTCTTTACTGAACATTCAGTGCCTGGGCTCTTAATGTGTGTTTGTTCACTGTCACCTGTGCTGTCTATACATAAAAAGTTCCCATTTACAGATTCGGATCTCCAACCACAACTTCAGATTGAAATGTGTTGGATCTAATAAATAACACTATTATTCTGTTTTTATCTACCATGTTGAAACTTGGTAACTAATTGTTTTTTTTTTTTTTTTTTTTCACTTAATACACTCATCAGCAAGAAAACCGAAGCGGGTATTTGTCCAAAATATGTTTATCGATCCTATGGGAAGAAAAGGGTCCCAGATAGAAGTGCTTTTTGATTGAAAAATTTGTTAAAATCTCTAAACCACTATTGTCTCAACACCGTTAGTATTTCCTTTAGTCACTATTACATTTCTATTTTGATCCTCTACTGCTAAGAGTCATAAATTTGGTTTTGCTTTTTTAGCTAACAGAACATTTTTATTTCTTTCAGAAATCTAAAAATACGAACTGGAGATATTACAGTCTGGGAAGTACAGTGACCAATTGCCTAGAGATTACTAATTCATTTAGAATCCTGTGTTGGGATCTGTTACTTTCTAATCCTTATAATTGATCTCTTTATCTTCTAGAGTTACAAATACCATTAGTTAAATACATAGCTTGCTTGCTTCTTTATTACAACTTCTGAATTCTCATTTGTCGTTATCTAACAAAATCGTGGTACATGTTAACATTTTTGCAAAATTACCTCCTCTTACTCCTAATACTGTGTTCACAAGCCCTGTCATCTCTTCATTCTGTTCTACTAAGGAATAGTAGATTTTCATTAGAATTTTGACTCTATCTGAGTTTATTGCTGTAGCTCTTATGATAAACTTGATTAGAATGGCTACATAAATAAGAATAGGGTAATTTTTTCGGAATGGGCAGAAAAGATGTTTGAGAACCATAAGGAACCCTAAAGAAACAGAGAGAAGTTTGAGAGGGAGGCATCGTGATTTTATATAGAGTGGTTTATATTTCTTCCGTGGTGGAGATGACACAGCTTCTGAAATACACACTATTGGGAAAATAGGATCTTTTTACTGAGGAAATGATGTAGCCTTTAACACTATCTAAACTCTAGCTCTGGGTAACTCTTAGGATACAGATTTTGCCATAATGATTTTATGGTATTTTTGAAATCGGGATTCCAAATGCAAGTTACTTACAAGGTGCAGCTGTTTAATAGTGTCTGTTTGAGGGTCAACTGGGATATAGATATTTATTTATTTGTGTCCTTCTGTTCCAGGTGGAGCACCCTCAGAGGTCTAAAAAGGCTGTTTGGCACAAGCTGCTCTCTAAACAGAGGAAGAGGGCAGTCGTGGCCTGCTTCCGAATGGCGCCCTTATATAATCTGCCAAGGTCAGAAAGTTTATAATATTTATGATAGATTAAAGTTGTTTCTCCCCTATAAGTGACAAGGTACCTGGGATTTACAGTACCTAGTCTAAGACGGGCAGAACAGATCAGTGGGTTCTTCTTGTGTAATATTTGACTAATTTTGTTGGGTATTTTCGGAGACCTGTGATCTGCAGTGTTATCCTTAAATGACTCACGTGCTGAGGATTATCTGTCTGGTCACATACATGAGGCCACACAGAGTAATTAGGAATTCATCTTCAGTGTCACACTTTCCTTAATTTGGCTCCCGGCCTCTCACCTTCAGATCATGTTCTGGGTTGACGGACGGATGTTCACAGAATGCTTAGAAGTGACCTACTGTGTTTATGTCACAGTAACTGTTAGTGATTGCTATTGTTTTTATAGTTATCAGCATTTGGGTTAAGGAGCTGTTATGTTATGGGACTGACTCTGGGAAATGATGTAAGTAAATTTGACAGGCCCTCCGCTTTCTCTTGGAGATACAGCACACAACTTGTTAACAGAGAATTGACCTGATATATTTAAGTCCGGCTGGATGGCCTGGGTACCATTTCTGCCTTCCTGCAGTTCTTCTAAGAAACTGTGCTCTTTCCCACTCTGAAATCCATACACCTTGCATCATTTCTGGGTCTGTCAATCAGGACTCAGCTTAGCTACATCTCTTTTTGGGGAACATTTCGGACCAAGCCACGTCCTTGGACTCCTTACAAGCTGAAGGCTTCCTCCTCCGTTTCCAAGACACTTATACATACCTATAGTTGGAGCCATTTCCAACAGTGTTGGGGCAATTTCTCTGATTCAGACTTTGAGATTCTTCAGAGTTTTGTTCTCTTCTATAATTTCAGCATTGGGAAAAGTGACTGGCACACTGACATTTGGTGCATGTTGGAGTGAATGAATATAAGGCAGGGGGAAAAACAAACAAAAAACCAGGAGAACATCATGTTCTCTCTTTTGCTAAGGCAGCTGGATTCCCTGCAATCATGTCGCACACATGGAGTCCTCAAACCATGTGCTTCTTCTAATTCTCTGACACAATTATGGTATCACCGTCTAGACGAGGAGTCCTCAAACTATGGCCCGCGGGCCATATGCAACCTGCCTAGGACATTTATTGGCCTGCCGGGTGTTTTTGCCGCCGCTGCCTGTTTTGCTTAGCAGCTGACTCATCCTGGGGCCTGCAGTCTGGCCCACCAATGGTCTGAGGGACAGTGAATTGGCCCCCCATTTAAAAAGTTTGAGGGCCGCTGACTAGTCAAATAGAATATTAGCTGAATTCATCTTCTCATTCCTTTGCGGGTCACTCCTATACGGTCATTCTCCAGGTCTTACCACTTTTCCTTTGAATGACTTCACACCCCCCCCTTCCCTCCAGAGCCACCTGTGAGAGTCACTGGTTCTTTGCCTTGTACCAAGTTGATGGCAGTGGATTTGAAATGCACGTCTACAGGGCCACAGAGTTCTCTCTCTCTGGCATCAGAGAGCATCCATTCTCTCTAGTGTGCCATTTTCAAAATGATATTCCTTATTCCAGGGGTTCTTCAGCCTGACACTTTTAAGAGATATGCTTAAATGCACTTAAAAAATAATCAGGCCTTGGGTAGCGCCTGTGGTTCAGTGAGTAGGGCACCAGCCCCATATACCAAGAGTGGTGGGTTCAAACCTGGCCCCGGCCAAACTGCAACAAAAAATAGCCAAGCATTGTGGTGGGCACCTGTAGTCCCAGCTACTTGGGAGGCTGAGACAAGCGAATCGCCTAAGCCCAGGAGTTGGAGGATGCTGTGAGCTGTGACTCCATGGCACTCTACCAAGGGCAATAAAGTGTCTATCTCTAAAAAAAAAAAATAATAATAATAACAATAATCAGGACTCAACTTATTGATGAGAATTTCTACGAGAGCCTGGCATGTGTGCTGTTTAAAGCTGCACAGGGGAGTCTGGTGTGCCCAGAAGACTGAACTCATCCTTTGGCATGCCTTTTTCACGTGTAGGAATTGATGGTGGTTTCTAGCCATTCCAGCCACTTTGTCACTTCCTCCACTTGGTTTTCAAGGCCCGTCCTGCACCTGTGTGTCATGTCTCCTGAGTCCTCAGCCCACTTGTATTATTATTAAGCTCAGCTTCCCAACTCCAGGGATCTCAGGACGTAAGAAGCACTTACCCCCGTCTCATTCTGGCACGTTTGATACTCTTGTGATGCTCCCTGATTGCCATAAGATTCGTTTCTCTCTTGTTCACATCTGTCATTAGCTCCATGTTGAGTTTTACTGTTTCTTCTAGTCTTCACTGATCTTTTACCTCATAGCTGGCCATTTATGATCAGGGGTCCAGGGTTTAATCTCTGGCTATACAATCCCATAAAGGTCGCTTAGTGTGTTCTGTTGTGGAATCCCCAGGGCTGGTTTCTGATGTGAACTTGAACACAGAGCAAGTCTTTTTTGGCACTTACTGCATTCCTCACCAAGAGCCACTGGCTGGGATCACTGCTGCTCTCTGATGAACACCTGTCCAACACACTTTTCATCTTTTATCTCATGCTAAGTCTTACAAAACTTAGATGTAGATGAGGTTATCCTTGTTTTACAAATGAGAAAAGTGAGACCTTCCTGGGGAAAGCTGACTAACTTGATCAGTGTTATAAAGCTCAGACATGGCTTGACCAGAGTTCAGGTTGGAGCTGATGTGTTCTGAGAAAGCTCACTGTATTTGCTGCAAAGTATTATCTTTTAGGAGGAAAATCAAGCACAGAAAGTTTATGTTATCTTTTTTAGTATATAGATACTCCAGAATAAAGCACTACTCAATACCTTTTTATGTTTTGTAAACCCGTTTTCTGAAACTGTGCTTATCTTTTAGGCATCGGGCTGTCAATCTCTTTCTTCAGGGATACGAAAAGTCTTGGATCGAGACAGAAGAACATTACTTTGAGGATAAGCTGATAGAAGATTTAGCAGTACGTTTTTAATGGGGTGATAAAATGAAAAAGGGTCTGGACTTGGTGCAGCAGTGTTGATGTGAGCAGTTATCATAGACCATTGAAAGAAGAAACATTATTACATTAGGTTAGGAACCTTTTAAATCTTAGTTGTGACTACACTCAGTGCTTATGGAGAAACTCACTGTCCCTATTTCCAGATGTCACCAACATCAAGTAATTCAGAATTAAAATGAATAACACACCTATTATTAGGTAAATATGAATCAGTTATTCTTCGAGGTTCTTCCTCAAAGCATCTTTAAACACCTCTTAGAACCAGGTTCAATTATAAACAGCTGAAATGTAAAGACGTTATCCCCCCAAGATAAGCTAACGCTTAACAAAAAGTTTCTGATTTTTAAAAAGAAACAGCTCAAATAATGATAGACAGGACACAGAAGAGATCGCCATGGTAAATATGGTGGATGAGAAGTAGGAGTGTTGTCTGACCGTGCTGAAGAGGAGACTGTGATCCTGAGAGCACAGCACAGGGGGGCAATCCTGCAATCTGGTCTGAGTCAGGGCCCCTTTTAAAAATCTGATCCAAGCCATTTTCTCAGGAAAATTTGTAGTCATTCTCATAGAACATTACAGGCGAGGCAGAGGTCATGATTCCCAAGCTAAAGGTCTCATGTCTAAAGGTTATTTTTTAAATTTACAGATTATTAGAGAAGGTAATGGATAAGCTCACCCAGTTATTGCATACCAACCTGAATGTCCCCATATTTTTAAGATGAATTTTATTTTTCTTTAAAAATCAAAACACATAGAGAATATTTGAAGGCCTTGTAAAAATTTGGTGATGCAAATTTGGTGGTACAACATTAAGTCTTAAACTAAGAAAAGACACCATACATAGAGAAAATCAGTCAGAATGAGTAAGTCGGATATATAAAACTCATTAAATCATGCAACAAAAATCGGGATTAGTTAATTTTGCCATCAGTATAAATTTTTAATAATGTTCCTCACTATTAAAGTAGTGTTAAGTTTTAAAAGTATCTGAAAATGAAAAAAATATATATATATCAGTGGTTCAAGAATTAGCTCATTTAGTATTCTCTGCTTGTCATTCTTTGTGTAGGCAAAAAGAATGTTCCACTTGAAAGGCAGTTTGCATTGTTATGTGGACTAAATTTTTATACTTGGGTGACAGCATTTTATTCCAAATATTTGTTAAATTGAGCCCTCTGTAATGCTAAGATTTGTCTAGCAAATATACTCTCAGATGGTTATAATTCTGCTTATAAGAATGATATTCAGGATTTTAAAATTATTTAAGTTGGACGGTGCCTGTGGCTCAGTGAGTAGTGCACTGGCCCCATATACTGAGAGTGGCGGGTTCAAACTCGGCCCTGGCTGAACTGCAACAAAAAAATAGCTGGGCATTGTGGTGGGAGCCTGTAGTCCCAGCTACTCGGGAGGCTGAGGCAAGAAAATCACCTAAGCCCAGGAGTTGGAGGTTGCTGTGAGCTGTGTGACACCATGGCACTCTACCGAGGGCAATAAAGTGAGACTCTGGCTCTCCCAAAATAAAATAAAATAAAATAATTTAAGTTATTCCTGCCTATAAGCTTTTTGGTCAAATTATTAAATATCTGTTTTAAGCTGCATAGTTTTTCATTGATAATGTAATAGGTATATGGGGGTCATGATGGAATTTTTAAGATACACAAAAATCAAGAAACATAAAATTTGCATGGATGGAAACAAAGGAAGTCCCCCCAGCAACACCAGTAAGTCCAGCAAGGTGAACCTTGCAGGCTTAAATCAGAAAGGACGCTGGTGACTGTGTTTCCAGATATAAAGGGCTAGAATGGACCATAACATAGTCTGTCTCCAAACCTTCCTAGTGACCCGTGTTAACACCTATTACATTCATGTTACATATATTGTATTATCTATCTTATATACACACAACACACATGCATACATTCACACTTCCATACAAATACATATAGAGCTTGTATCATGCATGTAAAGTCCACACACAACAACAACAGGAAATTGGTCCTGGATCTGAGTGAACATTTCTTTCCAACGTGAAATTTTGCAAACTTGACTTTTTTATAGAAACCTGGGGCCGAACCTCCGGAAGAAGATGAAGGCGCTAAGAGAGTGGACCCGTTGCATCAGCTGATCCTTCTGTTTAGCCGAACGGCTTTGACCGAGAAATGGTATGGTTGGGAGGGTTCAGATGGAAGTAGAGGAGAAAGATGGAAACTCATGTCTGAGTATTCTGTGCTTCGTGTACTCGTGTTCCAGTCTCATCTGGTTCTTGTTGGAGGACAGAGTTGTTCAAATGTGACCTGTCTGCCCTGCAGCCATGGGTGGACGTTGGTCCAATTTTAGGCGTTAGTACCTACCTATGAGTTCTAGTTTTCCTTCACAAGTTTGCGACTAGCTGATTTAGTTGATTCTGGTTTTTCTTAGAAATGGTGTTCCACTCCATCATAAACAGCCGTTATAAATAAAACCCAAAAAAGAAAAAGAAAACAAATCATTATCCAGTGTCAGGAACGTGTGGACGCTGATGGTGACCCAACGTTTCCTGGGTACATGGTATATTGTTTGGTGGGTCTTGGGTCACCTTTAGGGGCTGGGTGAGCCATCATTTCAACTTGGAAATAGCTCTGATCTATGTTAAGGGCATTGCCCATTTCTTTGTTATTTTTTTTGAAGCCTTCTGTGGTCTCAGTCAGACAAATTTACCAAAGCCACAGGGGGCGCCCTCTATGGAGTTAAAGGCACTGTTGGGCCCAATGATCAGTGTGCTCAGCAGCTGCCCAGAGCAGGTGCACTGCCTGGGTTGGCTGTGTGGAGAGGACCTTGCTGAGCTTATGGCACATTGATCTGTCAGGTGAAAGAAATCCCGCTTTCCCAGGTGCCTCACCCACTCCCTGCAGAACCTGGAAGATAATTTGATGTTCAACCCATATCTGCATAAATTTTCTCACCACTTCTGAAGAGTTCATTTGACCTCTTTGCATGCCATAACGGTATACATTTCTCCCTCTTAGCTGTTGTGATCCATCTTTCTCTCACTATTTCCCTCCCTCTCTCTCTCTCTCTCTCATTATTTTTTAACTAACAAAATCATCTCATCCCTAAGCATAAAGCAACTCTGTCTGGCATTGTCAGGTAATGAGGTATTTCTCCTAAGTGAATTTTTCTCATGGCTCAAGTTTAAAACTGCTAAAATAACCTTGAAAATTTTAGGTATTTTTTTATGCATTAAAGTTTCCATACTTGTGAAAAGGCAATCATAAGCATATTCTGACCTTTCTTAATTTTTAAGATGCATCGTTATGGTCATCTTATGTTTTAGCCGTAACATAGTAATTTGGGGAGTCTCTCCATCGCTTGTCAAATTTCACTCCTGAGCCTCATTAAAATTTGCTTGTTTCAAATTTTGTAGTCTGAAGAAAATTAAAGTTATTACATTTGGGTGTAAATCAAAAGATCACTTATTCTCTGAGAATTGAAGGCCCTTCTTTGAGGTAAGATGGGATGGCAGTTTAGGAACCCTGATATATTTGCTTTCTGATTCTAGAATATTCCTGAGTGATTACTGTTGTCTCTGATTTGTGTTCCTTTAGTGCTTAAAAGGTGTACTTCTTAGAAAAAAGATTATTTTATGCATTGATGATCTCTTTACATATGATTAGCCTTCTACTTTAAAATTGATGGTTGTTTACTTGCTTTCCATAGCAAACTGGAGGAAGATTTTTTATACATGGCTTATGCAGACATTATGGCTAAGGTAAGTAAGTATCCTTTCTGATTTTAATGTTTGATTTTATTACAAAAAGTCCCTGTCATTTGGAAAAAAGATAAGAATGTATGTATTTGTGGATGAAAACTAAACATTGATGAAAAACAAAAAGAGCATTAATAACAACTTTTCACTATTGCATGAATCTCTGCTCTAACTTCCTCAACAGGTAACCATTGCATCCCACTTTAGATTTTTATTTACGGGGAGCTCGCTGATTTTCCAAACATTCATTCATTCAGCAGATATCCACCGGACATCAAGATACTGGAGATGACATGTGAATAGGAAAGAAGGGCACACACCACACCTTCTTGGAGTTTGTCTCCTCATAGGGAAGACAAAATTTAAGACAATAATTACAGAAAAACTCTGATCTATTTAATGGTAGAGGAACTATCAGAAGTGTTGAGAACAGGTTGCATTGCATGGTTGTGAGAGCTGCTTAAGGAAGGTTTTGTTAAACCACGAGTTGGCCATGCAAAGGCAGTAACAGCTGACATTGCCGAATATTTATTTCATTTGCTCCTCTCAAGAAAAGAATGAGCAAGGGAATTAGTATAAAAGAGGACTGAGGTTTAAGTGAGGTCTCTAACCTGGGTACCATACACTGAGATGGGAGCACCAGAGTAATTACAGGCCTGGAGTGAGGTTTGAGTGAGGTCTCTAACCTGGGTACCATACACTGAGATGGAGCACCAGAGTAATTACAGGCCTGGAGTGAAGAAGGAAGATGACAAAATCAATCTTCAACAGTTTTTTTTTTTTTTTT
>NW_003852560.1:3449000-3463346 GCF_000181295.1 Otolemur garnettii | reverse complement strand
TGCTGTGATATCATAGCGCACAGCAACCTCAAACTCTTGGGCTCGAGTGATCCTCTTGCCTCAGCCTCCTAAGTAGCTGAGACTACAGGGGCCAGCAACAAGGCCCAACTATTTTTAGTAGTGATGGAGTATCACTTGTGCTCAAGCTGAACCCCTGAGCTCAAGGGATCCTCCCACCTTGGCCTCCCAGAGTGCTAGGATTACAAGCGTGAGCCACTACACCCGGAAATTCTTGCACATTTTAACGTTGCCTGTGAGCCACTTCTGTGGGGATGTCAGACATGTGATGAGACACTCCTGTCTGACATTAAGTGTTCAGTATGTAATTGTTGAATGAATGAAAAAGTACGATAAATCTTTAAAATTTATCATAGTATGGGCAAGAAGGATTTTGTACCCTTCATCCCACCCCTAGTTCATCTCCATGCCCAGAGGATTGTGACTCTTCCAATTAAGTGTATTTTTCTGATTTGTAACTTCCATTTCACAATTTCCCTCCTACACCTCCCTGACAGACTGAGTGCCTCCCACGTATTCAGAAATACTTAGAGGGATGGGGCAATCTAATTTTGAAAGCTGTAGATTTCTTCTTTCTATAGATCCTGATTAATAACCCTTTCTTCTGGTTACCATGATACTCCAAACCATAATGGTAACAGAAGCTGAGATTTTTATTAAAAGTTTATTATTTTTCAGACACTTTTTTCTAACTGGCAAATAATTTATATATATTAAATCGTGAGCTCCTCTTGAGAACCCAGGCACTCTTTTATTTATCCCTTCTTAAATATGAAGAAATGGAAACAGAGAGAGATGAAGGAACTTGCCCAAGACTGCTCACCTACTAACTACAGCACTGGGATCTGATCCAGGCACTATGCCTCTGGAGCCCTGGTTACTAATCACCATCCTCTCCTTAGCAAGCAAAAATTTCATCTGTGGGCTGGGTACAGTGGCTCATGCCTGTAATCCTTGTACTCTGGGAGGCCAAGGCAGGAGGATCCCTTGAGCTCAGGAGTTGGACACCAACTTGAGCAAGAGTGAGACCCCTGTTTCTTCTAAAAATAGAAGAACTAGCCAGGTTTTGTGTTGGGTGTGCGTAGTCCCAGTTACTTGGGAGGCTTAGGCAGGAGGATCGCCTGAAGCCTTGGAGTTTGATATTGCTGTGAGCTATGATGCCATAGCACTCAAGCCTGGGTAACAGAGCCAGACTTGTTTATCTCAAAAAAAAAAAAATATTTTTCATGCCCGTAATCCTAGCACTTTGGGAGACTGAGGAAGGTGGATTACTTGATTTCAGGAGTTTGAGAACTGCCTGAGCAAGAGCAAGACCCCATCTCTAAAAATAGCCGAGTGTTGTGGCAGGGGCCTGTAGTCCTAGCTACTTGGGAGACTGAGGCAAGAGGATCACTTAAGCCCAAGAGTCTGAGGTCGCTGTGAGCTGTAATGCCATGGAGCTGTACAGAGGGCAACAAAGTGAGATTCACTGTCAAAAAAAATTTCTTTTTTTCAGCTGTGGGAAGTAGATAAGAATATGTGCGTGGTTCATCACAAATCCCGTATCATTTCTGAGATACCTCAAAATAACAGAATAGTTACTTTTATCATTTTTATAATATAAGGTGTCCATAAAGTTCATATGCCATTTAAAAAAATTGCACACAAAGTATATAGACACCCTTAACTTTGTATAAGAAGCAGTTAGAATTTCACTTTAGTCCTTTGAACCAAATACAATAAAAAATGAACTTAGAGGTACAGTGGCTAGGATGCCAGCCAGTTTCAAACCCCACCCAGGCCTGCTAAATAGCAATGACAACTACAACACAAAATAGCCGGGCGTTGTGGCAGGCGCCTGTAGTCCCAGCTACTTGGGAGACTGAGGCAAGAGAATTGCTTAAGCCCAAGAGTTTGAGGTTGCTGTGAGCTATGACACTACAGCACTCTACCAAGGGCGACATAGTGAGACTCTGTCTCAAAAAAATAAATAAATAGAGAAAATAAGGCATGTGCCTTTGCTAGTGCCTTGTAATGGCAGCATGACAAGAAAAAGAGAAAATAAGAATCCTTATCTTTAAGATTTACAGCTTGGTGAAATAAGACAAACATATGACTGGGTAGAGGGTGTGGTGTGACAGGTGCTTCATCATTTTCTCTGTGTTATTTGTGAATAGGTAACCTAATATTTTAATTTTGTAAAAGCACAATATATATTTATTTATATAAAATATTTGGTAACCTAATATTTTGTAAAAAGCACTATATATAATCTTCTTTCTAGTGTGAATATGGTCATGAATTTATTGATCAGGTCATGTCAGTATTACATGTAATATATAACATTATTTACGACAAGTTTTTTTTGCTATTTTTTTTAATTAAATCATAACTGTGTATAACAATGCAATCATAGGGTACAGTCTGGTGCTTTGATACACAATTTGAGATATTTTCATCAAACTGGTTAACATAGCCTTCATGGCATTTTCTTAGTTGTTATGTCAAAACATCTATATTCTACTTTTAGAAAGATTCACTGGTACCCTTGTAAGATAAACTACAGAGGTGATCCCTCCAATCACCCTCCCTCCACCCATCCACCCCCCTCCCCATAGTCTTAGGCTATAATTAGGTTATAGCTTTTATATGAAAGCTATAAGTAAAAGTATCCAATGATGGCAAGTTTTAAACATTCAACTTAACAATATTTAAACATGATTGATGGCAAGTGACTACAGATGGTTTGTGTTCTGTGTTAAGTAATTCTGCTGCACTTTCTGCCTCAATGTATTCCTTTCCTCTCTTTTTTTCTACACGTCTCAGAGTTGTCACGATGAGGAGGATGATGACGGTGAAGAGGAGGTGAAGAGTTTTGAAGTAAGATGGATCTTTCTAGATGTGTCTCTTTTCCACCGTGAAACATTGTTCCATAGCTTGTAACTGACATTTCCGTTTCTCGCTTCATGGCTTACGGCAGCTTCTTGTGTCAAGGGACTGCATGTCAGAGCTGGATGGACGAACCTGAGTCCTAACATTTGCTGAAGTTAAGACCAGAAAACAGAGAGAAGTTAGATCATGAAAGACAGCCCATATGTTCAGAATGAGTGTTCCTCAGAACTCCGGAGATGAGCCCACGGTAGATGGCTCTCATCCCAGCGATGTTATGGTCTGGAATTTCCAACAGACATGTAAAAAAGTACTGATTGAAGGGCAACCTAACATTGAGCATTTACTCAAACCCTGGGTTTGATGTGCTTTCTCAGCTGAAGTCTTAACGATTCGGCCTCTTGTGACGTCTGCCCAAGGAGGTCACTCATTCCATGTACATATGTAAATGGTGGCACATGACGCAGTTTGCTTGCATGAGTTAGGAGTGCCTATGTCCCCAGGGCTAGATTGTATTTTATGATTATTTTCTCAGAAATTCTCAGCTTTTAAATATCCGGTATAATTTGAAATGCTGCTTCGTGTTAAATTAGCTGGAAGGAAAGTTACTATTCTTCTCCCTCTCTGCTTGTCCTGCACTGTTGCTTTGTACAGGAGAAACTAGGTATTGCAAACTAGACTTTTCCTCATGTATCAGCTCCTTTTTTTTTTTTCTTTCTTTCTTTCTTTTTCTTTTTTTCTTTTAGAATCTTAGAAAGAAATTCAGTGTAAGGAAATAGAGATTAGATTCTTTTTTTTTTCCTATTAAGTAACATGTCTGGCCTTCGAGCTAGAAGTCTGGAAACCCATCAATAGCCAGCAGTGAGAATTTAAATGAACTGAAGTGGACCCCACAAACACATAGCCCAGGAGGGAGCTCAGTGCAGTGCCCGTCCAGGGACAGTTTTACATGAGCATCTCTGTAACATTGAAGTCAATGTGCGAGAAATATAAAAACAATTTAATTTGAGGATAGCCCATTACTGTTGCTGGCTGAGAAAAAGACCATGAGATTAATTTTTCTATGGCACTATAATCTTTTCTAATGTATGTGTGTTCTAGTCTCCAATCCATCCTTATTGATAAGCCACTGAGGTAAATTAGAATGACCTGTGAGAGGCAGATGATAGTGTTTTGCTGGAGTGCACACCATTTATGGTCTACCAGTTGTCTTCCGAGCAGTTGTTTATTGCTATTTTGCTTCTTGTCCTCATCCTTCCTTAAGGTCACAGGATCCCAACGCAGCAAGGTAAAACTATATATGTGTGTGTATTTGTCTGGGTCTGAGTTTCAGTTTCTTGTGATTTCCCTTTGTTAGACCCAACATCTTGGATTCTTTTGTGATAAAAGGCCTTGCAGATCTTTCTACAAGTTTGTTACCTCTAATGCAATTGGGATCTCTAAGGGATCTCATTACAATCCCTTCCTGAACAGGGGTTTATTCTTCTTAAAATCGAAATGACTCAGAATTTACAATTTTATCCTCCGTGTTGACTTTGAGCTGCAAACTATGCTGGGAAGAGTCCAGCCCTTCAGGTGATAAACTTTTAGCGTGGGACTTTTCATTTTCAGCACAGCCTCCCAGCCTTACCCTTCCTGATTTTTTTTATACCCATCTAATTACTTGAAAACAATCTTGATAAATGGCACTGGTGGTAAAACTGGAAAGCAGGCTGCTTTTTCTACCATGCTATTGATACCTTCAATTACGACCTGGGGATTATGTCCCATTATTTCAATATAGATCTCATCATTTCACTAAAAGGAAGACTAGCCAAATACTTGGAAAACTTGCTAAGAGAAAACATTTTGATCCAAAATGATAAAACATTTTACTCTGAAATGGACCCTGCTAAGCTTATAATTTAATATGTTCACGTGGCCACTCATTAGGAAGATTGATCACAAACATTCCTGAAAGAAAATATCAATAATCTTATTTTTAAAAAGAAAGTCTTTTCAGTGTGTAAGTGTAAATTCTTCCTTTCTGCCTTCTTTAAAAATAAGAAGAAGAGTATTTGCTAATAAAATGAATTTTTAGACTGTCCTAAAAAACCTATTTGGAAGAAAAATTTGAAATATTTTTAATTTGCTAAGAACTTGGGAGGAATATACTGTTTTATATCATGATCTTTGTAAAACTTTATTTTTTTTCAGATTAATATAAGGGTATGTATGAGTGGGTTACCATTTCGTTTGTTAGGAATCCCAGGTGTAGTTGAGTCTTTCACCCAGGAGGTGTGCCATATATCCCTACATTGTGGCCGTTAGGTGGGAGATTACTGACCCCCTCCCCTTTCCACCTGCCCCCTTCTTGATCTAATTGTGTTTTCCCTCTTGTGTGGGCCCATACTTGTTCATCTACCAGTTTCATATTAGTACTGAGTACGTGGGATTCTGGCTTTTCCATTCTTGAGATACTTTATTAAGGAGAATGTTCTTCAACTCCCTCCAGGTTAACACAAAAGACGTAAAGTGTCCGTATTTTTTATAGTTGAGTAGCATTCCAGAGTAGACACATACCACAAAATATACCGTGGTTTATTAATCCATTTATGGGCTGAGGCCCACTTGGGTCATTTTCACATCTTTGTGATTGTGAATTGAGCTGCTATAAACATTTCAGTGCAAATTTTCTTATGGTGTGTTGTAACTGGTACAACTGAGACAGAAAGTTGGACCCCACCTCTGATGCAATAATCAATAGGAATTTATTATAAATTTAATACACCTGCAGGGGGCTGTTGCTGTGGAAATCAAGCAGTGTCGAATGGCACATCAGATGGGTTTATATACTATAATTTCTGCTGAATTAGCAAGCAAGCTTGAACACAAGCCAAGATATTGCAATTACCCAGCTCAGCATAGCTCAGGGGTCACAGGGTAGGGTACATGCATTAGCTCATAAATCACATTAGGGGTTACACAATTCAGGGTGGAGGTACATGGGTTGAGGAAGCTTCCAAAGAACTTGGGACTTTTGATGCTTTTTCTGACATCAACCCCTCCCTGCATACTTTCCTAATTTCAGACTTCTTCTCGGAATTCTACCTCCCCACCCTTTTGGGGGCTGGGACTTAGAAGAAGTTTCCTTTATAAGGGTAGGGGGCTTGTTCCCCACTGGTCTTAGCAGGGAATCAAGGGGGTCTGGTCATCACAGGTGAAATGCTGTTTTTTCTTCTGGGTGGATACCTAGTAATAGGATGACAGGATCAAATGGAAGGTCCACTTTTAGCCTTTTAAATATTCTCCATACTTATTTCCAAAGAGACTATAATAGTTTGCAGTCCCACCAGTAGTGTACAAGTGTTGCTCTTCTCTGCACACCCTTGCCAGCATCTGCAGCTTTGGGACTTAAATTTGAATAACTTAAAATTGAATAACTCCATAACTCCACTATGATGAAGAAGGCAGCTCAAATCATATAATGGAAATAACACTTGGTAATAATATATCAAAGGCTTCAGTAACATAATAGGTAGAACAGGTACAGTAATAATTTGTAGATTTTGATTTTTTATCACTATTTATTGTAGATAAATCTTTTCTGTAAATTGTTGAGGGATGGAAGCCTGAAGGAACCTCCTAAATCAACCGTAGATTTGATTTCCAACAGACCGAAGCGAGTGCCCCAGGAATATATTGATAGCTGTGTGTTGATACTGCTGGATGTATTGCTTGTCAAGAAAACCATTTTGCTTTGGAAGAGGAATGCATTTTCAGGGAGCTACAACAGCGAATGCCATTTGGTAAATAGGATTAAATTTAGTGACATTAGAAAGGTGTTCCTTTTTCAGGAAAGAATTCTAAAGAGGACTAACAGTAGAATCTTAGTATTTAGAGTCCAGGTTTCAGGTCAGGCTGAGAACAAGAAATCAAGAGAGAATGGAGCCTGACCTGAGAGAAAAGGGCTACCTTGGGACTAAGAATGACAGGCGTGTTCACATGATGGTGACACTTGGAGATTAATCCCAAACTAGGGGATATAGACTTGCAAGATGACAGTCCCAGCAAAAGACAGTTTTTTTTTTTATTAAGTCATTCATATATTTATCATAGGTACATTTATGCCATTGTGGGATTCAACGTGTCGATTATTTGTACAAATTGGAGTGCTTACATCCTACTAAACACTATAGCCTTCACCTCATTTACTCAATTACAAGAGTAAGACTGGTTTTTTAAAATTGGGAATTTCCACCAGAGTCAGGGAATTTCACTTCATAATCAGGTATTTTGCCAGTCTTCATAGGATTTGGGAGTATAACTCATTATTTACCTTTAATTTATGTAACATGCTATGCTTCACAAAGTACATGCTTTGTGAGTGATTGATATGAAATCAGCCTTGCAAAGTTGAGGAAACAGCTGTGGATAGTCAATCACCTGTGCAGATACACTTCTCTGAGGTTGGTAATGTGCTACAAACGTAACTACTGAAAAACTGAACCAGATAATCAGATCATTCCTTCCTTCATAATCTTAATAATCAGGCTGTTTTACAACTTAAACAGTTCTTACAACAATTTATGTCAAATAAATTTGGAAATAACATAAAGTGCATGATCATTGAGTTTTATCCCTAGAACTGGTTGGTTATTAATGTTTGTTGTAGTTTCTATTTAAAATCTTTATCTGTGGGGCAGTGCCTGTGGTTCAAAGGAGTAGAGTGCTGGCCCCATATGCCGGAGGTGGCAGGTTCAAACCCAACCACAGCCAAAAAAAAAAAAAAAAAAAAACTTTTTTTATCTGTGAAGTATTCAACTAAGACTTTGAGAAGATCAAAGAGGAGATATAAAGAAAAATACTAGCCATGTATGGTGGGTTATTCCTGTAATCCCAGCCCTTTGGGAGGCTGAGGCAGGAGGATCTCTTGAGTCTAGCCTGGGAATCATAGTAAGACCCCATATCTAATTTTTTTTTTTTTAAATAAAGGTAGGACATATTCTTTGTATAGCTTAGTTTGAGTATAATATAGTATAGCTTGAGTTTGAGGCTTCTTTGGACACAGAAACAGATGTCTGCAAGAGACTGAATTTTAGAATGAATGAATTTAAATATGCGTATTTAAAAGTCAGTATAAAGAGATATTTAGAATTGTGGCAGAAGAAATAAGTGAGCTAACCCAAGGAATGGATATAGATTTAACAAAAAAAAGTGTAGATAGAAACCAGTATAACACCTACTTTTTAATGGTGGGTGAAAGAATTATTATCAGCGCTTTTTGCAGTCTGGTGAGCATTTGCTATTATTTGAAAATTTTTTCATTCATTTCAAAGAATAAATAATTCATTGTTTATAGAGATGTTATGTCATTTAAGAAGTCAAGTGATTATTTTGAGGCAGCTTATTTGCTTCTATTGTGGTGTCACACACATGTCATCCCAGCTACTCAGGAGATTGAGGCAGGAGGATAAATTGAGCCCAAGAGTTTGAGGTTACAGTGAGCTATGATTACACCACTGTACTCCAGCCTGGGCAATAGAGCAAGACCCCTACCCTTAAAAACAAAAAATGGAATGTGCTATTATAAGAACATTTTCCATGAGGAATACAGTAAAACTTAAAAAAACACGGAAAACAGAAAATATGGAGTGAAAAGTTAAGCACTTCCCAGCTTTTTTTTTTCTTTTATCACCTGTATATTTCATTGATATTGATCCTATTAAAACTTGCCTCATACAACTCAATCATTTAATTCCCTGTTTCATCTCTACTATATGTAAATATGTTTTTCTTACACCTACATGTTTAATAACTTTATTACATATTTAGCTAACTTTTTTAGATTTGGGGCTATTTCAATATGAAAATCGTAAAAAGAAGACAGTTAAATCTTATAAAGAGGCCAACATTAATTGAAAGGGAAGACGTGTTTTATTCCTCTAAAGTTCATTATTGTGGAGGCATGCTTTGTTTAGGTTTTAAATTCTTCACAAGCCAAAGCAAATAAAAAAAATAAATAATAATGCTTCAAGTCAAATTACTATTTTCTGAGCATGATGGGTTTTTCTCTCCCAGCTCAACAAAGAGCTTTGGTACCAGAGTAGACCACATATTTGAGCTATATTTTGCAGAATACTTGGAAACATTCTTTAGATTATTCTTTCTTCTCTAAAAGCCAAAAGTATGACATTGAATGATATTTTAGCGAAAGCATTTCTTTGGAACATTGAAGTACTATAACATATGATTATTATTTACTGAAAAACATTTTTAATGCCAGGAGAGCCAAGGAAGGGAGCATTAACTTGTCCCCTAGGCCATCTTTCTCCAATATTTGGCAAGCTGCATCTTCCTTTGGCAAAGGCCCAATTTCTAATTCATAGGTGAATTCTCTGATTCCCCGAGGTCCTATTACTCTTTACTATTGATTAAAGAGAATTTCTGTACCTTAAATACGAAATAGGCCGCAGCAGAGTTGACGTTCTGTGATAAATATTGAGGATACTAGCATATTCTCTCTCAGATGGACCTCAGACATAACTAAAAGGACATCACACCTGCTAATGTACCCATACCAATATCCAGCTGATATTTCAAAGAATGCACCATCAAGTATGAAAGAATCAATTTCATTCTAAAATGTCTTAGGGACTAATGTTATGTAGCACTCCCCCAATGATAAAGAATTTTTGTAGGCCCCTCCGTGGCTTTAATTTGAAATAGAATTTTCGTTTTTTGGTAATTCTGAAAGAATGAATTGGCTGTAAGATGTACCAACCCCAAGTAGCTGTGCCATTTAAACTTGAAATAGGTTTATCTCATGCTACTCCCAATAAGACAGCAATTTAAACTAAAAAGCCTTCCTGAATCTTCACAAAGTGAATCCTCAAATCCATAAAAATTAAAGCTATAGATTTATGCTGTTTATGAAAAAATACAGTTCTTGACTTCCTACGTAGCACTGAGTTGTTTTCTGGGGCAGTAATGATTCGTGGAGGGAAAGAGGGCAGGGACTTGAACGGCCAGTGTTCTCTAGCACTCCCGCCTACCGCTGCCACCTGCCAGCTGCCTTTTCATGTCATTAAATTATTGATCTCAGTCATGATCTGATGTCTTAGGCCAGGTTTCCTAGAAAACAGAGGCAAACTCTCATGTGCTGGTTCTTTTCCTGGGCGTGGGGTGTTTAAGACCAGGGAAGTAAGAGTTGGAGGAAGAGACCTGATACAGGGAAGGAGAGAGGCAGACAAAGGGTACGACAGTTCTGAGCTGACCACAGCTGTGTGCAATGCAGCTTGTTGCTCCTTAGTGGGATTCCTTTAGAGAGACCCCCTATGCACACAGATTAGCTCCTCCTGGGAAAAAGGGTAGGCTCTTTAGATATGGGCTCCTTCCCATCTTCTATTACTTACTGGGTACCAGGAGTTAATTTCTTCATATAGTAACTGGATCTTCCAGGCAACTCCTGGGGAAGCCAGAGCTGCCCTGGGTCCAGCCTATCTGGTGTCCAGGTACCACATTCCCTCTTTATCCAACAGCATGGGTTCTCTGGGGTGAGTGGCAGTGGTGGAACAGCTGATTTTCACAAGCAGAGAATGAGGTCAGTCATTTCTGGCATCATTCTAGCTCAGGAGCAAGGCACGTGGCCAAAGCTTGGAGAGGAGAGAGCTCACAGGAGAGGTGGGATACTGGCCCCGGGACAAGGGAAATCCACAGAAAACAAGTGCTTTATATCATCCATGGTAACTCGTGTATTCGAATGTGTGGACTTAAATAGCAGAAGACAAGTGGTCACCCTCTGTGTCTGTGCTTTCCACGCCTCTGGATTCAACCACCGTGGATGGAAAATATTCAGAAAGCAAAAATGCATTCATACCCAACGAGCTCAGGCTTTTCTTCTTATTATTCCCTAAATAATACACTATAACAGGGTGCCACCTGCGGCTCAATGAGCAGGGCACCAGCCCCATGTACCAAGGGTGGCAGGTTCAAACCTGGCCCCAGCTAAACTGCAACAACAAAAAATAGCCAGGAGTTGTGGTGAGCACTTCTAGTCCCAGCTACTCAGGAGGCTGAGGCAAGAGAATCGCCTAATCCCAAGAGCTGGAGGTTGCTGTGAGTTGTGATGCCACAGCACTGTACCGAGGGTGACAAAATGAGACTCTGTCTCTAATATACTATAACATTTATTTACATGGAACTTATATTGTATTTGGTATTATAAATAATCTAGAAATGATTTAAAGTAGACAAGAAGATATGCATGGGTGATATGCAGAGACTATGCCATTTTATATTTGGAGACTTGCAAATCCCTGGATTTTGGTACCTGTGGGAAACAATTGTTCTAGAACCAGCCCCCCATGGATACTGAGGAATGTAGTTGTGCATTTTTCCTGCACAATAAGTTGACTTTATGTGCTGTCATTTTAAAAATAATCTCAGTTAAAGTTTGTAATTGACCAGATTATGTATAATAAATGGGAGGCAGCTGCCATTATGAGTACAGACATCAGATGCACTGCCTGTCTTTAAATCCCAGCTCCACCACCTAGGGAGCTTACGCCTCAGTTTTTCTGTCTATAAAATGGGGCTAATTATAGTATCTGCTTCATAGAGCTGTTATAAGGATTAAATTCACCAGCACATACATACTTAAGACACTCAGAGCATTGACTAAATGTAACAAGCTCTATATATGTATTTGCAGTTACATATACCGAATCAATTTTCTTTCTCTCCTAAAAACAAGTCAGAAAAGCCTACACAGAAACAGTTACAGTACAGGAAGCATAAAACTACTCAATACCAGAGACCTAGATGCTCATCCGATGCATTTGACCTTCAGCACATTATACTTAACTGCTCTGCATCTTAGCTTCCTTTTATTTTATTTATTTATTTATTTATTGCAGGTTTTTTTTTTTTTTTGGCCAGGGGCTGGGTTTGAACCCACCACCTCCAGCATATGGGGCCAGCGCCTTACTCCTTTGAGCCACAGGCACTGTGCAGCTTCCTTTTCTTTGAACAAAGACTTTTTGGGCTAAGTGTTCTCAGGGGTGAAACCGACCTGTAAACATTGTCTGGTTTGCTGTCCACGTGTAAAACCTCTTTATTCATCAAGCCAATTTTATGATTCTTATAAATGCATAAATATTAACATCAATATGCAAGCTTTCATGGTTCTTCTTATCTTCTGTGGAAGGTTGAAAAAGAAAATAAACTCCATGTCTTTTAGAATAGGAATGTCACAGCAAAAATGTTTCATAGAAAATATTGTCTGACTTCTACACAATGCATATATATATACATCTCTACCTTAGTTTGGTGCTTAGAATATCATAGAATTATATATAATGCATTAAAGGAAAAAAAGAAAGTTGTTGAAAGATATAAAGTGGAGCCTTCCAAGAATGAAGTTAGTGTATAGGATTTCAAGCTTTCTAGAGGCCAACATGAAATTGCATAAATTTCATAATTTGTTTATTAATAAAATAGGCCTCCTTATTGGGAGAAACAAATTTCCCAAAGTTAAAATTCAATAGCAGTCTTCCACCCGAGGACATTATCTGTTATAATAAAAAATATCCTCCACAATTCAGGAAAAATAGTCATTTGATAATTTGTACAATAAAGTCCAGGAATACAGACACCATCTGAGGATGGATTAGTGTAGAATGGGTACACATAGATGGAAGAATGGGAGAAATATATATTCTTAAGACAGATTCCTGAAAAATCCTCCACCTAGCTAATAGGTAATTCCTTGGCAGGGAATTAATATTAAATATTTAGAGTGTGGCTGCTTCTCAAGAGTTGATCTGAGGTAGGGTTAATAACCACTAGTAGAGAGTCACAGATACTGGCACTCTAGAGTTGTGAGTTTGCAAAATTAAAATGAGCTGTGACTTGTTCTGTATCAAAGTTTTTCTAACTTCTCATTTTATGACCCATTGATCCAACATTCTGGCACCTTCATGGTCTAACCCTAGCTTTGAATTATTAGTGGTCATCAACTACCTTATTGCTCTTTTCTCAGGCTGTGCTGGGAGAGAAAGAACTACATAGCACTTCCTGTCTGTATTCAAGGCACTGTCTTGGTTTTTAAGGCTTAAACAAACAAATAGGTGAATGAAGGCTGATTTAAATCCAGGATTCTGTTTAGGAATAAGCTGAATTCTCTATAAGGAAAAGTCAACTTATTAAGGTGATAACTTATGATTTTAAAATTACTCATTCTTCTCTCTCAAAAGTGTAAATTTTGTCAGTTGGACTCTGAAATAGAAAACTATTTCAACTCAGCTGAGTTTTATTGATTCAGCATAGTTTTAAATTAGTTCTAAATATGCTGAATCCATGGGAAACAATATTCCACCCCAAACACAAGTGTATATGATATTGGAAGAACTGATCGCAAAGTCACATTCTATAATAAATCTAAATTTCAGAACCTCTAGCACATTAAAGTGAAGTGTGTGTTTCTGGTTTAGTGTTTATTTTGCCTTTGTATAGTAGAAAACTTTGATACCATTTTTAAAAAGCTTAATTTGAATTAAAGATTTGTTTTCTCTCTCTCTCTCTTTTTTTTTTTTTTTGCTTTTGTTGTTGTTATAAAGAGCCTTAGAAAGTATGCTTATCTGATAGAGAAGTAGAATTCTGGAAGCTTTTTTATTATACTACTGTAAAGTTCAGGAGTAAAGAGAATGGCCACACCAGACACGAAGAATGTCCTTCAGAAACAATCTGAATGTCTTTGCTTCCCTGGGTTAAAATATCTTTTCATCTCCATTATGAAGGGCAATTATTTTTTCCACCAAGGAGCGAGCAAAGGGCAGTTGTAATTTATTCTTCTTACTTGAGTATTTTTTTTCTCACACAGACAAGTTGTTACAACAGAACAATATGTAGTTATTTTCTTCTTTGGGCCATTTTACTTGCCCTTGCCTCCCCATGAAGTGTTAAAACCTCAAGTAACTCTTAGACAAAATAGAAGAATATGAGCAATTTTATCCAAAACTTTAATTATGTCGAAAGAAAATCATAATGTTGAATATCTATGTCCTATGCCAGTGATTTGGTCATGGGTCTGATTTTTATGACCACATTTGACCTTTAAAAGAGTCATAATGTTCTCATTAGGCTAGGAGCTGATAATTCGTAGGTACTCTTAACAATCAGAATGTTTCGCTTAGGGGAAAATTAAAATTGTAGAGCTGCTCTTGTAATTGTACTCCTGTTGCTCCAAAAGCCAAACTCAAGAGACAAGTGTTGGTTATGGGACTAGCGGGTTTATTCAGAAGCTGGCAACCTGAGGAGCAGGTGGACTCATTGGTAGGGTGGGGACTTGTAGTGCAGACTGAGAAAGAATTCTTGACATAAAGATTCAGACAGTTTTAAAGAATAAAAGTTTATTTTACTTGCCAAAGGAGGAAAGGGCATGGCATAAAAGAAAGAAAGATGTGCTGGCTTCAAGGGTAA
>NW_003852560.1:3425588-3448939 GCF_000181295.1 Otolemur garnettii | reverse complement strand
AAAATGAAACTAGGAGGCAGCTATACCCCAGTTGTGTTTTTGTTTTTCTCCTATGCCAGGCTGGCTTTATCAGTCTCCCTGGAATGTGTTCTGGCAGGAACTGGGGGAGTTTTATGCTCCTCCTGTCTGCTCAAGTGCTATAAATTATTAGACACAATGAGTGAAGCCGTAGGTGATTAATCTTAGAGACAAGATTAGGTAACGGACAGGCTGTTGAATGTTGTGATCATTCGGCTTTTTGTTCTTTCTTCAATTAGTTTATTTTTCTCCATTAGATAGTTTATTAGAAATGCTGTCCTTTCATTATTCCTCTTTGGTTAGAAATGATATTCTTATCAGTGGACTTGAGACTGGAGTGTTTGGACGAAGGTCTGTTCTTTTATAACTGTTCTTTGCTGACTTGCGGTCTGTAGAGTTGTTTCTAGTTGGAAGTCCAAATGAAGGTCCTTAAGGTGAAGTAGCTAAAATCTGACAGTCTTAAAATCCAAAGTAGAGGCAAAATAGTGTTTTTGTTGGAGGGAAACAGTTAGGGAGGACTTGAATTTGGTTATGTATGAAGGTTATTAAATAGTGGGAAATACAGGGATCAAAAATAAGTTCTAAAAGCAGAGCTATTGGTTCTAAAGGAGGTGTTAACCTAGAAAAATAGGGCCACAGGGAATATGAAATCACATCAGTCAAACCCATCATAAGTTCCCTGTTCATGAAGTGTATTTGCTCTTTTTTAAAATGTCTTGAAAGTTAGTCTATATGAATAAGCATTTGAACCATGGAGAAAATAAGGTTTATTTTGAGGATGTATACATATATATGTAGATATATTGAAATAAGGTTTCATGTTTCATCCATCATGTTTTATGTCTTCATAAGTAGAAGCTAAAATTATTCTGGCTAACAGAGGTAAACATAAGGTATATGTAGGTATAGTGGATGGTAATATACCCAAATGAAAAAAGAGGGAGTAGGGTTATTATTAGGGTTTCCACCATGGACAAAAAGGGAACCAGCCTGGTACATAAGCTGGGAACCAGCCTGGTACATAATTCATCCATAGAACAAGAAAAGTAGAAGGCTAGGCTGGGCTCAGTGGCTCATGCCTGTAATCCTAGCACTCTGGGAGGCCAAGGTGGGTGGATTGATTGAGCTTAAGAGTTTGAGATCAGCCTAAGCAAAAAAGCAAGACCCTGTCTCTACTAAAAATAGAAAATCAGAGGCAAAAGGATCACTTGAGCCCAAGAGTTGGGGATTTCAGTGAGCTATGATGCCACAGCACTCTACCCAGAGCAACAGCTTGAGACTTTGTAAAAGAGAGAGAGAGAGAAAGAGAGATAAGGATGAGGACAAAGGACAAAGATAGTGAGTAGTCATATGTATTACAGTATTGTACTGAAGCTCATGTCATAAGGCTTCTGTTGCATAAATGGAAGCCTGGTATTGATAATGGGCTGGCAGGTATAGGCCAGTGGATTTATGGTGGGTGAAGTATTTTCTAAGGAGGATCTGGGGGTTCAAGTCAGGAGAGATTAATCCAGGATGAAATTTCCAGAATCTTAGTTGCAGTGGGGGTAGTGAGAATTATTTGAAAAGGACCTTTTCACAAAGATTGAAGGGGCCCAATTTGTCGTGGGAATCCTTAAGTGAAACCCAGTCTTCAGGCTGTAAATGTTGAAGTCCCTTAAATTAAGGAGTTGACATATTCCTATAGGAGTGAGCTCCACTGCTGGAAAATAAGTGCCCAGGGGGGATAGGGAGATTGAGGTGAAAGTTGAGAGGAGAACAGAACGCCACCACAAGTTCAAAAGGCTAAGAAATAAATCTTCTGTGGGGGAGATACAGAGTCCGAAAAGAGCATAGGGGAGGAGGTTTATCCAGATTTGTCTTAGTTCTAAGGAAAGCTTTGGGAGCTGTTTTTTAATTGTTGAGTGAGACTTTTCTATTTTCTTGAGGCTTAGGATTATAGGCTGAGTTGTTTGTGGACAGCGTTTGAAAGAAAAGGGTTGCTTAGAGACAGGGAGTTAAGCCATAGATGGTTAATGTTGAAGACAACAAGTTAACCAACACATATTTAAACAAACAAAGGGACAAGTGTGTGGTGTGATCTTTCACTCTTTTTTTTTCAGACCGCTATTAGATAGTCTATTTTTCTCCATTAAATAGTTTATTAGCAATGCCACTCTTTCACTCATGTCATGAAGACCATCTCAGATTCCTCACACTGGCTGAAGAGTTTTAAAGGGGAACAAGTCCTGGGAAACTAGGTGCAGGAGCTCACTACTTCCAGGTCATCATAGATTGTCCCTGAGATTATCTTGAGTATTGGCCATCAGGTGATCTAGTTGGCATCAGCTAGACCACAACAGAGTTGAAGGTTAAGTGTTTAGCATTTTTTTCTGCCCAGGAGGGGTATGGGGGTTGGGGAATCCTCCAATCTTGCTTACAGGGTTAGTTTTTCAAGGTCAGTTGGTGGGGATTCTTAAGCACACAATTAGGTATTGTAAAAGAAAGAGCTAGTAATTAGCTTTAAGATGGAGTGACTGTGACTTTTGTTATCTTAACCTTCCTCTGTAACCTTGCAATAATTTTAACAACTAAACTGCAGGTTTAAGGTATAATGGTGTTTATGTAAGACCCTTAGATGATGTAAGCAGAATCTGGTTGTGGCAAGGTACTCTACTTTTAAAAAGGAGCTTTCAAGATGCTATTTCTCTGAATAATACCCTACTTATAAAAGATATACTTAAAGTTTGTTTAGAAAAATTAATCTGTAGTAAATTTGAAGTGAAAAAAATTTTTCTTTCCATATAACCCATCATTTTATTGTCCAGAAACTTTCTGGTTTAGATTTCAAAATGTATTTTTTTAATGTGATAAAATTTCCCAAGGGCAAGAATAAATTACATGGCTATACGCTGTTCTCTAACAACAGAGTACCAGAGAGAAATATTTAAATAGTTCCGAAAAGAGAACTTCCAATTCAGTCTAATAAAAAAGAAATTTAAGAGAGAGGTTAACCTGATCCCTTTTTATAAAATACAGTTTTTTCTACTTCTAGATCATCATAACTTTTTGGCTCCATTTTTTTAAAAAATGAGTTTCATCATCTTTCTCAAAATATTTACTATTGTTGAAATGTAGATACTATATAAAAATATGATTTTGAAACAATGTAGTTTGATATCCCCTCTATTTCTTGATCCTCCTAAGGTCATCCTGTGTGATTTCCTTTAATGAAGAGGTGACCAGGGACTTAGTCACCTGTGTCTATTGTGCAAGTTGCTCTGGAAGGTCTTTCACCCAGTCTACCCACTTTTGGAACACAAATGACAATTTGTTGTTTTGTTGTTTTGTTTTCTCAAGCGTATATGACTTGTGGCCATCTTTCATCTGTGAGTTTCCTGATGACTGTCTTTCCATGTTTTCTTGGGTCCACAGAAGAATCATTCTTTCCGACTCCCTTGCTCCTTTAGTTGATGCAAATAGTAGGGCAGTTCTGTGAGTCAATCATTTCTTATCATTTTCTGACTGCAAAATCTCTTTCACGGAATAAGTTCTTTAAGCTTTAAGTGAAAGCTCTGTATGTAGCTTTGGCAACGGGAGGAAAGTAAAAGATTGTTGGGTCTAAAAGGAAGAATCAAATGTTGATTTTAAATAAAGCCTGAAGAGCCGATGAAGGGGTCCTCTTTCAGTTTTTCTGAAACTGTGTTGTATTGACAATATGGTTTTGTTTGTCTGTGTGGTTTTGTTTCTGTTTTGTTTTTGACTTCACAGGAAGAGGTTTAAACATGAAGGCAAACCCTTTAGGTGTCAGCATGGCTACATATAAAGCAAAGCTGCCTCTTTTATTTTTTTCTTTTCTCTGCTTCCATTTAGGCCTATCACATAATTTAAGAAAAATTAAAAACTTAACCACAGGAGCTCTAACTATAGTGTGAAAAAAAACCCTGATCAATTTTGTTTTCGCAGCACGATATTATCAAAGATTTAAGAAACAAATTTGCCAGCCTCGGCGAGAACTCTCTGGTAACAGCATAAATGTCTGTGTTGGTTGCTTTTGATTTAAAGGTTTCTTTATTCATTTGTTTGAGCCCATTTCTTTTCCCCCTCCTTTTAGTTCACTTTATTTTTCATATTCTGTAACTAGCAAGCCTTCATTTTTTAAACCTCTTCCATCTTCCAGTGTCTATTTTCCGTACTTTGGATGGAAAGTTTATGGCAGCAAAGCTGTCACTCTGGCTACCTCTGCTGCAGCTCTTCCTGCTCTTAGGTCATATATGTTTTGGCCGTTGTGTTTACGGACATGATACTAATTGACTGTTTCATGTCCCATTGACTAAGCTTCTCTACCACGCCATTTGATGGACTCGCTATCATAGGGCTCTATGCAACTTTCTGCAACTTATACTGCTTAGTCCCGTCTCAATTCTCCAGCGAACTGGATTGCTCAAGTGAATGGTCATACCAGTCTTGAACTCGCTGTGCCTTTATATTTTATTTTTATTTTCTCCTTTATGTTTTCAGTGGTAGCTTAAGTGGAAAAGAACAAACGCCAGCCATTGCTCCAGCAGCACCATGCAGTATTGTTTCTTACCACCAGAGAATACAAAATATAAAGGCACATTGCATCTCTTATCCTCAGGGGGTGCGACTGGGGAGATGTGTATCATAAATCCACTACTTAGTTGAAGCCTACCTTATGTCCATATCAGCTTTCAATTTTGCTTAACCTCCAAGACATCTCGGTCAATGTTTTTCTGTGATTCAGTGACACCCTGCAACCCAAGCCATTTGCTGAGCAGTATCAAGTTATGGCCATAACATGGGAGATTATTAAAAACGTGACAAACTTGTGCACGAATGTATAAACGAGAAAGTGCAAGTTTCAGTGATGAAGTACAGCACTTCAAAACTGTGACCCAGGCTTTGGATGAATCAAATCATTCAAATTGAGAAAAATCCATTCCGATAAACCAGTACCAAAAGTATATCAAGAAAACTATAAAGGGGAAAAAAAAAACAAAAACAAGAGTTGAATATGTTAATATCGTTGAATAACATTGTTGGTGTTGAAATGGTCCATAATGTTGTCATAGAGCCCATACATGAAGAGATGACTGGAAATATGGTCTATAGAAAGCTGCTTTGCTTACTGATAGCATCAACATAAACGGTTGGGATTTGTGTTCAGGAAAAGGAAATGGAAAAGCAAAAGCTTCTATACCAGCAAGCCCGACTCCACGATCGTGGTGCAGCCGAGATGGTGTTGCAGACCATCAGTGCCAGCAAAGGTAAGCAAGGTTCCTTGGTCTGCTCTTCAGATTTCCTCTTCCTCCCTAGGTGCTTCCTCATTTCAATCCCCCTCACTCCTTTAGTCCAAGAATTTTTGGTTCCCAAATACGTGTCCCAGCTCTCATCATTTATGGAACACAATGTTAGCTTTTTTCAGGGTCTTACTAAATTTATTTTATTTCTTTTTTTTTTTTAAGTTTTGGAAACTATATTATGACTAAACTCTGGGAGATTAATCATACAAAATGGGGGTCAGCAAGCTTTCTCTGTGGGACCAGAGAGTAAATATTTTTAGCTTCCAGGGCTATGTAGTCTTGGTGGCAACTCTTCAGATCTACCATAGTATCATGGAAGCAGCCAGAGAGACTAAGTAAGCAAATAGCATGAAAGTGTTGCAATAAAACTTTATTTACAAGCACAGGATGCAAGCTATATTTGGTCCTCAGGCCACAGCTTGCTGACCCTCCATGTAAATGTTGAAATTATTTAAGTGACTCCTTTTTTTTTTTTTTTCATTTGGAGACAGAGTCTCACTCTGTTGCCCTGGGTAGAATGCTATGATATCATTGTAGCTCACAGCAACCGCAAACTCAGGTTTGAGCAATCAATCCTATTGCCTCAGTCTTCCAAGTAGCTGGGACTATAAGTACCCACAGCAATGCCCAGCTAGTTTTTCTATATTTAATAGAGACAGGGTCTCACTCTTGCTCAGGCTGGTTTTGAACTACTGAGCTCAAATGATCCTTCTGCCTTGGCCTCCCAGAGTGCCAGGATTATAGACATGAGCCACTGCACCTGACTTTTAAGTGAATCCCTTTTAACGATTAAAATACTATTGTATATATCAGTAGCCAGCCTTTGCAAGATGAATTTTCATGCATTAGTAATATCTTATTTGTGAAAACATTGTAAATGTATGGAATGGAATGGAAAGGTAATGGGGGTATACTTTGTTATAAAATCCCCCCCCAATTATGAAGATTAGTTCTATTTATAAAATAAGTAAAAGTTAATAGTGAAAAATATACTTTGTTATAAAATCCCCCCAATTATGAAGATTATTTCTATTTGTAAAGTAAGTAAAAGTTAATAGTGAAAAATAAAATATAATATGTTAAATAAAATTTGTAATTATTATCTGAAGAACTTAAAATGGAGAATAGTGATCTTAATAAACCAGACTACAACATATTAAGATAAAAGTATTGAACTGACAATAAAATTGTTAAGAAACAATACTGTTTAGGGAAGAGGGAGAGAAATTTTTCTTAAAGAAAGTTGTAAGTAGGGCAGCGCCTGTGGCTCAGTGAGTGGGGCACCCATATCCTGAGGGTGGTGGGTGCAAACCCAGCCCTGGCCAAACTGCAACAAAAAATAGCCAGGTGTTGTCATGGGTGCCTGTAGTCCCAGCTACTCGGGAGGCTGAGGCAAGAGAATCGCCTAAGCCCAAGAACTAGAGGTTACTATGAGCTGTGATGTCACAGCACTCTACTGAGGGGGATAAAGTGAAACTCTGTCTCTAAAAAAAAAAAGGTTGTAAGTAGCTCGTATTTAAAGAAGACTTAAAATATCTGATTAGTTTTGAATATTAATGATTTCAGCTCTCAGTATTTCAAAATTAATTGTTTCTTCCTATTCTTTTTTTACTCTACATTTTCATATCATTTCAATTCTTAGATGTATTACTCAGAACTTAATAAAAATGTTGATGTATTATTGTATCAATGGTTTTTGGCACATAGATCAATCTGCATCTCTCCACCATTATTCAGATTTGTAAGGGGGTAATTTTTAAAGTACACCTTTTCATATCAAATAAGTTAATGTAGAAGGTAAGGTGATATGAGGAACACTATTGTTTATGTTTTTAAGGTGAAACTGGACCGATGGTAGCTGCCACTTTGAAACTTGGAATTGCTATTTTAAATGGTGGGAATTCCACAGTACAGCAGGTAACATCTTTAAGTCAGTCACATACTGCACTTTTCAAACAAAGGGACCATATCATATAGTAAAAGAACTATTTGTTGTAATTTTTTTTAATTTTCTATGTAAAATATGTCACTATTTTATCATAGTACACAAGAGAGAGGGGAAGGGGAGAAAGAATTCTGTGTTAGTCCTATTAATCCAAACATAAAATGCTGTCGGTCTGAAAACATTAATCTAAGTATGACCTTTTGCCCTGACAAATGAACTCTTAGACTGAGGCATGAACCATTGTCTTACCATCCCTATAAGATCAAACCTACCAGAAGGAACCAGCTTGTTCTAGTCCCATAGTATGCAGCTACATGGTTTCTTTATTTTTTAAGAAAAAAGGAAAATTCAAGAAAACTCACCTAATGGCTTCAAAATATTTTATCAAAAAATAATTTCTCTTGCATATGTTTTACCTAAAGAGACCTTCAGAGATATATATTCAGAAATCCTTTGGTCCAGAGGGAGTCCAGGAAACTGTAATGTATGTACTTGTCTGTCTATAGAGGAAAAAAAGAACCTGTCTTTTTTCTCCAGAGCTTCAAATAGGCATTCCATCCTCCTTTGACTCTCTAAGCCACACTTCCCTGTTTTAAAAGTCTAATGACTAATAAACATTTCATTTGTACTTGACTTACAAATGTCCTACCCTCCATAAATGGCTGTTTTTTTGAGTGTGTGTATCTGTGAGTTCACGTTACACGTATACATGCTTACACACACTTTCTATGTGTTGATATTTGTGTGTGTATGTGTGCACATGCATTCACGTGGGTCGTTATGAAAATTTTGAGATCCACAAAAATCAAGAAACATAAAGTCTGTGGGGATGGAAAAAAATGAAGCCCTCCCAGCAACACTTGATAAGTCAAGTAAGTTCAAAGTTGCACAGGTGGATCAGAAAGGACACTTTCCTGTGTTTAAGTGAGATAATGGACCACAGCACAGTCTTTCTCCAAACTTTTGTCACTAAAAAAGTTTTAGAGTGCATATATTTTACATATCTTTACATATTTGTTTTATATTACCTTTAATATCTGAAACAAATTGCTCCCCCAATTTTGACTATTGAACTTTGACTATTGAATTTTGACTTTTGAGACCTGTTTAGAGCAGCCCTGGTAACAGGGATTATTCTGCTCTATTCAAGATTTGGAGAAAAGCAGCACATCTTTATTTTCTTGGAAAATTGAGTATGGGGGCGGTGCCTGTGGCTCAAAGGAGTAGGGCCCTGGCCCCATATACCGGAGGTGGCGGGTTCAAACTGGGTCCAAGGCAAAAAAAAAAAAAAAGCAACTTGAGTATGCTTTCTATGATCCTGAATGTACTTTTTAATTTGAAACTTTCAATATGTTTTATGCATGTCAGAAATAACTATCTCCTTGTGTTGTGTAGCAGTGAACTAGTGAGACAGAGCCTTGCTTTGCTTTAGTAATTTTTACATTTATGGCTAGCCAAACTTTTCACTACAGATTCTAGACATGATTCAGAGAACAGGAGGAAAATGTAATAGTCAAATCAATACCATTCTATCGATTTAGAGACTATGGTAGCGGAAACTGAATTTTTATCTGTAGCGTTAGCATGTATACAGCAGCCACGAGACTCAGATTGTAATGCTGTTTAAGAAAATCATTTTTGCTTGGAAATCTGGGCACGGCATACCCAGAACTTCCTCCCAGTTAATCTGGACTGAAGTACATGAATCTCCAAATAAAGACTCCTCAGAAGCAAATTAAAAGCCGTATTTCTCCTTAATATTTATGTTCCAAGTCCTGTTTTTTATTGGGTTGTTTGTTTTTTAACTGCTGCAGGTGGAAATGTCCAACTCTCTTGCTTTGACCTGATGGTCACTATTTCAAGATGATAGCAGCTGTATTTGTATGCCGTGAATTTTTTATAAGTAGAAGCCTGCTTTATTTTTTTCTTTCTTTATTTAACAAAAAACAAAGATATGTCTTCAGGGCCATGTGGTTCTTGTATTTCCTGTAGAAAATGCTTGACTACCTCAAGGAGAAAAAGGACGTGGGCTTCTTTCAGAGCCTGGCTGGCCTGATGCAGTCCTGTAGGTAAGGCACGCCTCCTTCCTTGGGTTCTACTCAGTGGTGGCATTTTTCAGAGTGTTTGTTTTCCATTGTTGACAATCATTACACATGAAAGAAGTTTTAATGATTAAGGACACTTAAAATGGGACAACGTGCAGTGTCTGTCTCTACCTTGCTTTATAGGGTAATGCTATAATGACTTACTCAGTGTTAATAATGTCTTTAAATAGTGTTCCCCGGGCTTCAGTAGGGACCTTGGGGGAGAATTAATGTGTATTTTGCATACTTGAAAATGAATTGCATTTGTTCTTTACAAAGAGAAAGAAGTAAAATTCTATTTCATTTTATTTGAGGGCTTGTAGGTCATTTTTTTTTTCCTGACTAAATGACCCTTCATCAACTAAGTTGTGAAAATTATTTTCTATTTTTTACAGTACTAAAAGTGGTTTGGGGGGGGCGCCTCTGGCTCAGTGCATAGGGCGCTGGCCCCATATACTGAGAGTGGAGGGTTTGAACCGGCCCTGGCCAAACTGCAACAAAAAATAGCCAGGTGTTGTGGCAGGTGCCTATAGACCCAGCTACTCAGGAGGCTGAGGCAAGAGAATCGTCTAAGCCCAGGAGTTGGAGGTTGCTGTGAGCTGTGACGCCACAGCACTCTACCAAGGGCGATAAAGTGAGACGCTGTCTCAAAAAAAAAAAGAAAAAATAGTTTAGACAGCATTTGACTAAGGAACATGATAGACACTTAATGTAATTAGCTGTTCCAAATGCAAAAGCATGATTTTATTCTATTTCTGCGTGTCTGCTACTTTGGCAGTGCACACTGCGAGTTGAAACCTCTTTGCCTTCCCCACGAATCAGGTCAGTGAAGGCCCTGGGGAGAAGCTAGTTTGCTGCTTGGGAAATTTGAGTGGGGACCATGGGATGAAGACGTATTCAGGGAATGCTAGCATTTGCTTCCCATTTCAGGATCCACAGTGTTCACACATTTGCTCTCCTGAACAAGGAGAAGGCTCTATTCGTCCTCTAAATGCTTTTCTCCTTGTTATTGTAGCGTCCTTGACCTAAATGCGTTTGAGCGACAAAACAAGGCTGAAGGACTTGGAATGGTGACAGAGGAAGGATCAGGTATTAATCACTTCCATCAAAGCATCCCTTGTTCCCCCGTCCTCCCTGAACTGAGTCACTTATCAGTTACCGTCTAAGCAGGAGATACAAAGACATTTTAAAACTGATGAAATGCTTGTGGGATTCATCCGACAGGTCACCAGTTGACATTCACAGGGGTCCTGCCCCCAAACCAACCTTCCATGTCCAACCTTTCATTAACCCCTTCTGGTCCTAGCTCCTTCCTCAGCAGACTTTCCCATAGTTGGGTGTTTAATAAGAATAAAGTCTGAAAGGGCGAGAAATCTATTGTTAGAAAACTATCTGTAAAATCATAAAAAATACAGAATAACCAGATGTTTGATTTTATTTGGCTACTGTAGCAAACTCTCAGGCACGCAGCAACTTTTATCTCCTTAGGATAATAATCTTTTCAGGTCCTTTAATCTGAAGGATCTGCTCCAACTGTCTCCCCTCTTTTTGGCTAGTGATCTTTCTGTCTCACATACCGATCTGTGTCTGCAAATCCAGATCGGATGAACGAGATTAAAGAGTAATTTTTGCGCTTGAACAATCCTGATCACTTTTATATTGCACAAAAGTAATGACTCAAATGCGCTTAAAATGTTTCGGTCTCTAAGCAGATGTTGGTAGGAAGTTTACATCAGAAACCACCATCGCTGCGGAGTAAATTTATTAAGAAAAAAAAATTATCTTCAGTATTTTTTGTTTTGATTTTTTATTCTTTTATATTTGATTTTGAAACTATTTCAGTTTTACTGAGGCCCTGTGTATTGATCTGTTTTTGTTTGTTTATCTGGTTTGGCCTTTTGTCTCATCAATTATTGGTTTTGGAACTTTGTTTTTTTATTGGACTAATCTTATTTAAAAAAATAAATTTTCTCCCATTGGCCATTTGTAGTCTTTGCTTGTCTTTCTGAAATATTGACTAATCTCTCTCTGTATTTTTTTTATTTTTGCAAATAGGTAAAAGAACTGCATATTTCTTATTATGCCCGAAAATATCATTTATATACATTCTAACGCCACTACCCCGCTGTAGATCCTGTGTTATTTTATTTTCTGCTTGACATTTGAATGTGTCTGTCCAGTCATCAAATATAAGTCACACTTTATTGAGTTAGCTATCTTCAAAAAAGTTGCTAGTGCCACTTTAAACATACTTTGGTTTTCTAGCCTGGAGTTCAGAAAGTTCTGAGGTTCTGGCCTGAGGCTGAGAAGGCCAGACTTTCAAGAAAAGTCACCAGCCAGCACTCTCAGCTTAAGTTCTCTGGCCCCATCTGGAGAACTTGGATCCAGTACAAATCTCAGGGCACCGCACCTGCCTGTCTTGAGCATCTCTGAGAAGTCTTTGTGAATTATTATGTGAATGAATCAGTGAAGGAATTATCTGTCCAAAGTCTGACTTCCCGTCTTAGAATTAGAAATCAGTATCATTTTTTTCCCTGTAGTTATTACTTAATGTTCCAAAGACCCTGACCACAATTCCATTAATCCTTCTTAGTCACTGGTCATCTCAGCTCCCTCCAGGGAGTATCGGCCACACGGGTTTATTTCCCTGATCCTTCATCAGCCAGATACAAATTGACATAACGTTTTTGAGTCTCAAATCAGAAATAACTTTGTGCAAGTGACCGTTCTGATGTAAGCATTACTCACGTCTCTCAAAATGAGGTTGGTTTAATTTAATGTGTGCCTTCTTTTTCAACACATGCACAGAAATCACCCAGACTGATGAACACATCTTGTATTTTATTTCCTGACAAAGAGCAAAACAAAAACCGCATCTCAACTGTTTTCTTTTTCCCCATTTCCTTTTCTATCGACTACTGTAAATGTACCATCCTCCCTTCCTCAGTCATCACTCATGAGCGTGGTAATTATTAAAAACGAACTGTCTTTCATTTACTTGCTCTTCCTTTTGTTGTTAGCTTGGTGTACAGACATGGTAGTGACCATTCTTGTGCATTTTTTCTTTTATAGACTGTTTTAACAAGTAGATGACTTAATTTCCATCATTATGCATCCTCTTATTTTTAAAATTTATATATTTAGCTTTCCTCTTTTTTTCTTCTTTCTATGAAGATGTAGTTATGAATATATTAGACATAAAGGGGCAAAAAGCATTTTCAGTTATGTTTTTTGATTTGTTTTGTTTGTTTAAAAACTTTTCTGGTGGGCGCAATGAACAAATCTTAGGATGTGTGCTCTGGGCTCCCTGTGGTGTTTCTGTCTTGAACATACTATGGCTTTATGGCTGCACTGAGTGGTGAATAAAGAAACCAGTAACAGATCCAAGGTCAAGTGTGATGAGCTGAGTCTCCCCTTGGCCAGTGTGCTCTGCCAATTGACTCCTAAGTATTGGGAGGTCTGCAGACTTTTCTCTATTCCTTTGAAAACATCACAGATTCAAAATCATTGAACATAAAATCTAATTGTTATTCTTGACACTAAGTTCAAAGAGCAGTAGAAACAATACATTTACTCTTCAGACTAATAGAGTAACAGAAAAAGCAATAGTCTTATAAGTAATTTCTAAAAGACATTGCAGCCTGGTGCCATGGTGCACAACTGAAGTCCCAGATCCTTGAGAGGCTAAGGAAGGAGGAATACTTGATGCCGGGATTCAAGTTCAAGACCAACCTGGACAACATAGCAAGATATTGTTTCTTTAAAAAAAAAAAAAAACCCTTGCACTTTCTACTCTGAAAGACATTCTATATAATGGTAATAAAGAAGGGATGAGATTTTAAATAGTACATAGTATAGCAACAAGGCTTCTGAAATTAAATTGTGCTTTCTGAATACATACTATTGCCTTAATCAAGAGACCTATTAGGAGAACATGCCAGGGAATCTCATTAGTTCTATCAATATTATACTGTTTTCCAGATAGTTTTAAAAACTCCTGTACTTACTCTTTTTTGGCATATTGTTAAAATGTCTTTTGATTAAGATTCTCTGATAGTTAGGAAAAGCCCACACCCTTATTGGAAAAGAAAAGACCACTGGCAGGTCTAAAAAAGCCTGTAAACCCTAAATCATCTTAGTGATGTGATTGCTTCAAAACCTGACTCTCAGAAAGTGTAGGCTTAGCACTGAGAAAATAATCTCCTCTATCTAAATCTCCGTCCTAACTCACTGTCTTTGTTAGGCTAAATCTCTTTCTGCTGATGATAACGTGACCATAGATTATGCAGCCACAGAAAATGTGTTAACTTAAACACGTGAACTTTTCTGACACAGCCTTCCAAAGAGGTAGCTAGTATAAGGTGACCAGATTTTAACATTGGTAAAGCAGGACACCATTCATTGACTAGGGGGGCGGGGGGGCTCTTAATTAAAAATTTGGTCTATATGGAGTAACAAAAATTTTAATAGAATGCAAAAATAGTATTGTAATATACTTTTTAAATTTCAACATAAGTACAATTTACAAATATAATACATACAAAATTTATGTATAGTATTATTTTATTCTTTGGCATATTTCTCATTTGAGCGAATTTTTTTTAGTAGATTGCTGTCATTGTTTAAAAGGTCATGACATTTTGCACAAGAATTTGTTAAATTATATTTCACACATAAAATGGGTTTCAAAGTCTCAACACTTAATTGTGATTTTTCTGATGTCCACACTTTATTTACCATAGGAAAAACGCATGCAGTCACAGCATTAGTTCCCAGTAAGGACAGCGTGTATCCCACAATTTTTAGTGTTAGTTGTTAGTGTCACTTTCAAGGCCAGTGCTAGACTTTTTGTTACCCCCATAAAATATAAGTAATATGAGTACTGTCTGCTAAATTCATAAAATAAATAAATTACTTACCTAAAATATCTGAATAGCTGATTTATTGACATCACTTGTTTAACTAGCACTAGCACGTAGTACATGTATATGGTATGACAGTTACAAAATGTTTTCGTCATTGCCAATGCCAAAAAATGCCATTGTTCATTAAGTCCAAACAATGGTGGTCGAATTCTAACAACTGATCAACAATGTGAACTTTGATAAGCAGTTCTCGATAATCAGTTCTCAACAATTATTTGTTATTATTAAAGTTTAACATTATAAAATTAACAAAAATAATATAAAACTCATATCCTGGTGAAATAGCCACATGGCAGCCGAAAACTGTCTATTCCCTTCCCGTTCTCCTGCCTTTCCCTAGCTTGTTGTGCATTCTTTCCAAAAGTCAGGACTTTTATAAAACGCCACAGGATGTGGGCCAAATTGTTAAAAATTGGGACTGTCCTGCTAAAAGCGGGACGTCTGGTCACCTTAATAGTACTTTGATTTTATAGGTATGGAGACAGGGACAGAAAGGTTACTCAGCTTGTCACTCAGCTTGTCACTCAGGGTCACACGGCCAAGTGGCAGGGCCAAGAATGAAATGCAGGCACTTTGCCTCCCAGTGTATAGTTTAAGGATTTCATGAGCTGGGTCCCTTCCCTCCTGTGTTTTCACATTCCACAGGAGCCTACGTCAGGTCCAGGTTTGACCCAGGTGGCATTTCTTGTCCTTTTACTTCTTGTTCTTGGCTTTTTCTGGAACACCAATCTATTAACAATGTTTACACTTACAGTCAAGTTTAGAGATCACTTTTGAACTTTCATGGGTACAAATAACACTCCTGGTTCAGACAATGTTCTGATAGCCTGTGCTAATACAAAGTGCACAGCTCTTCCATTTCTTAATGCTACTGTACTGACAGCGATGCAGTCCTCCAAAGACAGTGACTAGGATTATCTCCTTCATGGTGCTGGGGGCCTCGGAGGTATAGTTAGTGATGGCGTGTAGGGAAGTCTTCAGAATGGACTTCTCATCATTACAGCTAAAGGAATCCATCTGGGTATCAGGGAAGTAGGATAACTGGAATGTGCTTTTGAATAATGACTCAGAGGCAGTGTGTAAGTTGGGTATCACAGGCCGTAGGCAGCAAGATCAGTTAGTGTGTCCACAAAAGAAATGGATTCAGGGCAGCAAGAATTTCAGTGAGAATCATGGCAGCGGTGACAGGTAGGCTCTGATGACAAGAGAATCTTTCTGAGACATTTGAAAGCAAAGGGATTTTTTTCTTCCACAGCTACTTGAGTTTGTTTAAGTAACAGAATGTACTTTAATTGTATTTTCCTTGGGACAGACCTGATTTGTTTGTTACTGCAGTTTGAATAAACACACACAGTGAAATTCATAGGTTAAGTAAGAGCCATAGCCACCACCTACTGAAGTTCTGTGTTTTTAGTTTAGGTTATTTATTTATTTATTTTGCAGTTTTTGGCCGGGGCTGGGATTGAACCTGCCACCTCTGATTTATGGGGCCAGCGCCCTACTCCTTTGAGCTACAGGCACTGTCTTTGTTCAGGTTATTTTTCCTGCAACTGGATAGCATTGAAACTTTACCTTTATTCCTTTTGTACTTTTCATATTTCAAAGCACTTTTACTGGTTTGACCCAATTTGATTTTCCCCATTTCAGCCCCATGAAATAAGGAGGTCAGAATATTTGTTGTTAATCTCCATATCAAACCATGAATCTGAGGCTCAGCGGTGAAACCACTAGAGTCATATCTCTAGAAATTGTTCTCTTTTGATTCTAATATTGATGAAAACAGATACAAATTTGCAATTTCAGTAACATACAGTATATATAACAGTTGTTAGTTGAAAATTCATGAGTTCCTGGTGCTAACTTTACAAAATGTAAAAACCGTGACATATGAAATTCAGAAAGACCAGATAGTACTGAAATTATCTATTGACAGCCAGTGTCTTCCATTGGATGGTGAACTGCTCCAGCTTACAGACTGTGTTCACCTCCCCCGGGGACTGGCATAGCAGAGACACTTAGTGAATGTTCATGGAAGTTCACTGGATTGGGACCCTTTACCAGTTAACAGATGCAGGACATTGGTTACAGAATGGGATTGCATTAGCTAATTGACCGGATTATAATAAATCAGAAATGGAATCATGAGATAGTCCATCTAGCACAGCGGTTCTCAACCTGTGGGTCATGACCCCTTTGTAAAAATGAAAATACATCCTGCGTATCAGATATTTACATGACGATTCATAACAGTAGCAAAATTACAGTTATGAAGTAAAGATGAAAATAATTTTGTGTTTGGGGGTCACCACAACATGAGGAACTGTATTAAAGGGTCACAGTATTAGGTGGCATTAGGAAGGTTGAGAACCTCTGATCTAACACAATGCCTAGCACATTGTCATCACTAATTAAATGTTAACTATAGGGGTGGCACCCGTGGCTCAAAAGGGTAGGGCGCTGGCCCCATATGCCGGAGGTGGCGGGTTCAAACCCAGCCGTGGCCAAAAAACAAAAAAAATGTTAACATAAATCTCTTGTAAAAATGGATTTTTTGTTAGTTGAATTGTGATATAATTGAATTAGCAGTCATCAGTCCTATTTAAGCCATTTAAGTAGGGATATTGAAACTACTTAAAAATATTTTTAGCTTTAATTCTTCAGTTTTAGTATTATAAAAAATAAGTGTTTAAGTCCTCTCAAGATTGGTAACGAGAACACTTTCCTCTTTGACCTGGAGGTGCTTTTAAGTAACAATTAACAGTAGATTGCAGAGAATTCTTCATGTGACCAGTCTCATGCCTCAAGACTCACTTCTGTACTTTGCATTATTATAGATATTGACATGACAAGGCCTTACCATAAAGAGGATAATGTGGAATCAGTTTATCCTAATTTAATTATTTTAGATGCATACTAGTCTTTCTGCTTAAAATTCTTATTAATGTATTAATAACTATTATCAATCAATTGTTAATTGATATAAATCACTCATTAACAGTAATTGACCATTAAACTAACTGTTGTCTGAAGAATACTCTGAGAACTACAAGCTCTGTCCATGGGCATTCCAAGTTACCATAAGACACACACATTGAGAGTTGTTTTACTGAATTTAAGCAGATACATACTTTACTATCAGTTGGATAAACCAATTATGAACAGACCAATGGTCTTTAAAAAGGTTGTGACTCACACAGCTGAGAAAGAGACTCAGACCCCACTTGAGGCAATAATTAAGTAGAAATTTATTACACTTGCGCAGGGGGTCATGTTACAAGAAGCAATCAACCCTGAATGGAAGGCTGAGTGGGTTTTTATACTCTATTTTCTGCATAACTAGGCAAGCAAGCGTAAACAGAAGCCAAACATTGTGGTTAGCTCAGAGCAGGGGTAACATTAGCTCAGGGGTCACATTGGGGGGTTACATGGTTCAGGGTGGAGGTACAAATCAGGGGATAATCACAAGCCAGCGGACAATCGCAGGTCAAGAACTTGGGACTTTCCACTAGGGGCTTTTCTTGGAGTCCACCCCTCCCTTCACACTTCCTTATTTTAGGCCTTCTCAGAATCTAACTCTCCTTCCCTCTGGGGAAGACTGGGACTAAAGGACTCAGGAGAAATTCTTCCCCACTGGTCTTAGCGGGGAATTAAGGGGGTCTGGTTATCACATTAACTTTATTAGATCTCTAAAATAGGATTTACTGTATCACTCTTAGCTTGAGTAAATGAGGTCTACCTAGATTATTCTCAAATGAAAATTGATCATTTTGAGAACAACTAGGTCCATTAAAACTGAGGTGGCTTTCAGGAAATATAAACACAACTAATACATATGTTTAAATAAACATAATAATCAGCTAGTTATGCTGTTCCCATCTTTACCATGGTGTTAGTCCACCTAATATATATATAATATTACATATAATATATTGCACCTAACATATTAACCTTTTCATAATTGATAAAAATTATCACAGATTATGAAGAGCTAGTGACAGAGACAGGAAGGTACACATTATCCTTACTTTATAGATGAGAAAAACGAAGGCACAAAGAATGAACTCAGCACACCAACAATATTGAAAGAACTCTCCCTTTATTACAGTATTAGACACCTTAATCCTCTTATAAAAATTAAACCAAAGGCATGCCCTTCACAATATTCACACAGAGCTCTGATACAGCAATTACAAATAATATTTTAAGAGTATACGAGCACTGTTGGCTACATGTTACTACATTTTGTGGTTACTGATATTGGTTTCCGTCCCACAATGACATTTCCTTTGCATATGTCACAAAATAAGACTGTTGATCCTGTGCCTTCTGCAGACATAAAGCCATCTTCCATCTCTGTTACTGGGCCCCGTATTTGCAGCATGGGCAGTGGCAGCATTTTAATCAGGCAGGAAGGTGTTCATTAAGCAATAGACCCCAGTGCACACCTGGTATCACGTGATAATAAATGAAGGTTTGCCCTGTGCCCTCACTCTGCCCCTTCCCCTCCTCTCTCTCCCTGTTGTTCTGCTGTATGCACTGTGTCCTTACGTGAGTGGAGTTACTCGTACATGCTTGGATGTACAATCAAGACAGTACTGTGCTTACCAACAGTGAACTAAACCTTATGGTTAAATCATTATGCCTGTGCAGAGCAACTTCAGGTGCACAGTAGATTATATGATATTTATGTCAGCGTTAACTTTCCAGAATACTCTCTAGGAAGAGTGAACCTATTCCACACTGAATACATGAACACTGAAAGTGTGTACTTGGTTTATTGATTTGATTTGGGGAGAATTCACATTGTAGATGGGCTTCCAGGAAAAAAAAAATCATTAGATAACTAACTCATGATAATTTGGCTCATATTCATTTGAAAAGACCAGGTGTCCTCAAACTATGGCCTGTGGGCCACATGCGGCCTGCCTAGGACATTTATCTGGCCCGCTGGGTGTTTTTTGCCACCACTGCCTGTCCTGCTTAACAGCTGACTTGTCCTGGGGCCCGCAGTCTGGCCCTCTAACAGTCTGAGGGACAGTGAACTGGCCCCCTGTTTAAAAAGTTTGAGGCCCCCTGGAAAAGACTCTTCTGATTAAGATGGCTCATGAAAATGATAGTGAGTCTTCACCGATGAAGAGAGTTGAGGGTCTCTCTTCGCCTCGGCTGTTCTCCTTTTCTCTCCTATCCTTTCATGAGCTTCAACCCTGAGGCATGGACTTATCAGCCATGTATGGAACTTCAAAACAATGAGCCTTTAACCCTTGAACTTGCCAGGTGTGATTTGTATACCGGCGATTGTAGCTTCTTCCCCACAGTTTTTATCTCGCGGGCTAACAGGGAAACAAGTACAGTGATTTTATGTACATTTTTTAATGTTTATATTAGTTTTCAAAATGGTTTTGCTTCCTAACCTTACCATTATGTGAAGCCTGTCACTTTGAAAGTCACAGACTGCGGACTGGTAAGTCCATCGGCTCTCTGTCCTTACGATCATTCATCATTTGAGTTGAAGTAAACACACGCTCATTGCATAGTTTTTCTTTTTCAGCCCAAAGTATTTCCAGTCTGTGAAAAGTTCTTGTATTTTTTTCAATACATGAGTACATCCATTCACTGGCTGCATTTTTTGGGTCATTTTGCTTTCTAAACAAATTTAAATTCCAGAGCAGATGATCATAACGTTAATTTTTTCTTTCGCTGACGCTTTTTGTTTTTAAAAATCAACTTTTATTTGTGTGGTGCTGTTTCGTGTTTGTTTGCTTCCTTGTGTTTTTGCGTTCAAAGTTACTTGAATTGGAGATACATTTAAACTAACATACAGGTAAACTCTCTTGTGCCCCCTTGGGGTTTCATCCTTGCCCCACAGATATTTTTTCGTGTTCAGTGCTGCAGAGTAGCTTCTATGACTAGGGGGTGTCCTTCTTGTCACTGTCCTTCGTTTTAGGGTTAATTGTCATACATGAGCCACCAAAGTCTTTTTTGGTCTGATATTTAGAGTTAAGTTTGTTCCCCAGTTCCTCCCCGCCCTAGAAGTAAAGCTCCAGCCAGTGAAGTCTCTGTTTTGGTTTCCAGAAGTCTAGCCTTTTTTTTTTTTGTAGTCAGTACACAAGGTTAATTAAAACAAATGAATACATATTTTCTAGTGATTTACAGTTTTTACAAAATCCTTTAATTCTTTTTTAATAAGAGAAAGTCTGGCCCTGTGTTATGGACACCTTGAATGCTTTCCACCCAACCATTTGGTTACATTCTAGAAACAAAGCAAATTTAACTTTAACCTTGGAGGAGAAGCAGAGATCATGCCTATATGTTCCTTCCCCCCCAAACAACAGCAAAAGAAAGAAGAAAGAGAAGTTGAAGCCTTTAGGTTGTTTGTAAAATGTTGCCAAACCCATGCTGCTACTTTTAACAGAGCGAAATCTGAGTTTTAAAATTCAAATGTTCTTTTCTTAACAAAGAAAAAGTACATCTATCTGCCAAGCGCATGATCTTATGAGCTTCAGATGGAAAAGTGGCTATGGTTTGTGACTGGTTTGGGTTCGGAACCATGCTAGATCGACATGCAAGTTGGACGGAGGTGGGGTAGAGAGGGAGGGACAGGCTGGGGTGGCTGGCAGTGTCTGATCTCTCTGCACTTCCTTCAGGAGAGAAGGTCCTGCAAGATGATGAATTCACCTGTGACCTCTTTAGATTCCTGCAACTGCTCTGTGAGGGACACAACTCAGGTTTGTAAGTCACCAGACCCTCCTGGGTACCCTGATAGCACCAAGAAATAAATGTCTTCCAGCCAACAGCAGCAGGGTCCTCCTGTTGGTCTGAATTGTGCATCATCTGTTGAGTCGACCAACAGTTGTAGAGCCTTGCTCCGCGTTGGGCGATGGGACAGTTAAGGGGTGCTTTGCTGTTTTCAGGGTCCTTATCTACCAGTTTCACTTGTACCTTAGGAATTATTCTTAATGTCAGAGAATACTGGTGATGTATTAAAAAGATGTAGATTCAGTAGATATCTGTGGAGTTACATAGAACTTTATTTCTTTTGCATCACTTTACCTTGAGAGTATACATACTTCATTACTTAATGTATTGGCATTAGCTGTTTATATAGCTGCCTCTCTACCACACTGTGGACCCGAAGGCAGAAACTTGATCTTACTTTTATTGTTACTTCCCCAGCACCTTGCCCGATACTGAGAAGTGAATGATAACTGAATGAATAATTACGTTACTATAGCCTCAATATAGCAGCCACGTTCAGTGATTCACATGCTTGGAGTTGTAGGTCTAGAAATAAAGAAACAGGTGCTAACAAGACAAAAATATTGATATTCTGTGGGGCATCTCAATATGTTTGGGGGACAATCACGCCACTCGCTTTTTATGGAAAATATAAATTATTTCATATTTTAATAAGGGTGGTGTTTTATCTGAATCATTTCATATTTTAATATTCATATTTAATGAATATTTAATATTTAATATTCATATTTTAATATAAAATATAGATAAAACACTACCCTTAGCCATAATTTTTCTGTAGACCATATTGTTTGTCATGGAGTGATTGAACTACCTCGTTTTAAACTTTTGAGTGAGCTTCAATGACATTAATTTTTTTGGTCTTTTGTAGATTTTCAAAATTATCTGAGAACTCAGACCGGCAATAATACAACTGTCAACATAATCATCTCCACCGTAGACTACCTGCTCAGAGTTCAGGTGCGTTGCCTTCCGTATTTGTGACACATTGAAGAGGCTAGTTAACTGAACTAAGATGGAAGAATTGTTAAACTGACATGTTTGAATGTTTCTGGTTTATGGCAACATGGAATTTTCTGAGATATTTTTGTCTGTGACCACAACCTTTCGCAGTTCGCAGAGCAGCACTGCCACTGCTATTGCTGCCTCTGGTCCTCACTGCTACTTTCCCATTATTTTCTTTCTATAAGTGGAGATTGTTTTTCCCTTTACTTTTTACCCTGATGGTATTTTAAACTCTTTTTCATCTTGTAAACCTCTTTTATACTCTGCTGCTGCTTCTACAGTTAACAGATAAACTAGAAAAGAATATTTGAAAGACTCTTAGAAACAGGGAGGACTGGCTTTCCAACTCCATGAGCTATGACGACAGGGCACTTCAATTTGAAGTAGCTCAAGGGTAGACCTTTTTTTTTGGCATTGCCTGTGGCTCAGTGGGTGGGGCACCAGCCCCATATACTGAGGGTAGTGGGTTCAAACCTGGCCTCGGCCAAACTGTAATAAAAAGTAGCTGGGCATTGTGGCGGGCACCTGTAGTCACAGCTACTCAGGAGGCTGAGGCAAAAGAATTGCCTAAGCCCAGGAGTTGGAGGTTGCTGTGAGCTGTGATGCTACAGCACTCTACAGAGGGTGACAAAGTAAGACTCTGTGACTCTGTCTCTAAGAAAAAAAAAGGTAGACCTTTTGGCTGTCCAAATATTTGCATTAATTTACAATTCAGCTTAATATTAGTATTTGAAATGTTGATTAAGCTGAATTGAAGGTGTCAGCCTCCTAAATAATAAGAGCCCTACACAACTCGTATTTCCTTTATTTTATTTATAAGAGCAGCCAACCTCAGTATTTTCAAAACATTTTCAAAACTGTAAATATAAACTTTCAACTTTTTCCTTAATCTTTGAATATGGAAAGGCACAACTTTTTTCTTTATACTTAAAGCTTAGTGGGAAGAGAAAAGTCCATTTTGAAGCAAATACATTAAGAAGTGTTACTGAAAACATGTTTGTGATTCTTTAAAACACAAACTGGTGTCTCAAACCGAAAGATAGTTCACTTACTGAACTAAAATGTATTCTTCATTTAGCCAACTATTACAAAATTCCTTTTAAATGTAAATTATTACCGAAAACATCTTGTTTCAAAAGACTGATCTTAGCTTGGCATGATGGTTCAAACCTTTAATCCTAGCACTCTGGGAAAGGTGAGGCAGGTGGATTGCTTGAACACAGGAGTTCGAGGCCAGCCTGAGCAAGAGGGAGACCCCATCTGTACTAAAAGTAGAAAAACTATCTGGGTGGGTGGTGAACACCTGTAGTCCCAG
>NW_003852560.1:3423246-3424285 GCF_000181295.1 Otolemur garnettii | reverse complement strand
TGACCCCCTTGACACTTTGGGAGGATAATGTGGGAGGATTGCCTGAGGCTAGGAGTTCAAGACTAGACTGGGCAACACAGCAAGATCCCATCACTATGAAACATTCTTTTAAAAAATTGTCCAGGGATGGTGGTGCATACCGGTAGTCCTACCTACTTGGGAACCTTTGTATTTGAGGCTGCAGTGGGCTATGATGACACCAATTATACTGTTGCTGGTACAACAGAACAAAAACCTGTCTAAATAATAATAATAATAATGATAATAATAATAAATAAACCACTCTTTACAGCATTTCAGTAAAGTAATTTTCTAGTATAGAGTACACAATTGTATAGCCAGTGGTAACTTCAGAATGTAACTTAATAATATCTCTGTTTTCCAGGAATCAATTAGCGACTTCTATTGGTATTACTCTGGGAAAGACGTAATTGATGAGCAAGGTCAACGCAATTTCTCCAAAGCCATCCAAGTAGCAAAACAAGTCTTTAACACTCTCACAGAGTATATTCAGGTAAAACGTTTATCAACTCTTCTGCTATTAAAGAAAGAAAAGTTAAAAGGAGTCCACTAATCAGCTTTGAATTCTCTAGAAAAATACAGTGCACTAAAGCATGTCACATCTCCTATTGACTCATTTCCTTGTTTCTTTACCAATGACCACGATTCAAATACTAGATTGAGATGTCAATGTGTATGGAAGGAAACTGCTTTACCATTTGGCAGGTTGAGATACTGTTAACTCCTTAGAGACACGAATGAGATGTTGGCTGTTGTATCTCTGGGGCCTGGAACGCATCGTAAGCGTTCCATAAATATTAAGGAAGGAAGGGGAGAGGAGGCAGAGCATTAAACCACTCTTTACAGCATGTCAGTAAAAGCAAGGAAGAAGTTTCACAGAAATTTAACAAGAAAGAGAAAAGTGTTTAAAAACGTCATTACGGGGGGAGGGGATATATTATAGACAAAATTCCAAATATCATGGAGAATATTCCTTTTTAAAAATATTGATTTGTTTTATGGTCTTTTTTTTTTTTTT
>NW_003852560.1:3421281-3422674 GCF_000181295.1 Otolemur garnettii | reverse complement strand
TCTTAACCTCATAGTTTTAAAAGATTTTATAAAGTTCTGGCTTATTTTCAATCAGAAAAACTTTATTGCTTCCTAGCAGACCAGTTGAAATAAAATGGCAGATGCGAGAGAAGGATGTAATTAATTAATAGAAATTTATTGATAATTTGATACACCCGCAGGTGCACCTACAAGGGGCTGATACCATCTAGGCAAGCAGCCTCGAATGGCAGGTGAAATGCCTTTTTATACCATTATTCTGCATAGTCAGGCGTGGTCAGCAAGCTAGCGCAATACAGAAGCCAGTCATAGCGGTTAATGCAGGGTCACAGGGTGGGGGTACATATTGATTCATAAATCACAAGATATATCACAAGTACATAACTTCATGATCATAAGATGGGGTATAATCTTAGGGGATACACAATTTAAGGGTACAAATTGGGTAAGTTTCCGAGAACAACTTGGGATCTTTTCACCTGGGGCTTTATTTGGAATCCACTCCTCCCTTCCTCCTTTTCTTTTCTTCAAGTTTCTTCCCAGAATCTAACTTCTCCTCCCTTGAGAGGGCTGGAACTAAAAGGTTTCGGAGAGGTTTCCTTTTCAAGGGTAGGAGGCTTGTTCTCCACTGGTCTTAGGGAGGGGGTTAAGGGCTGGGGGCTTGGTTATTACACAGTCATCTTTCCATTTTGTCTTCTGTCTCAGCGACCAGTATTATTCTGGATCGGTTGCTGTGTCAGGACACAACAGAAGAAGTAACCTACAGTTGGGTTTGTTAGACTCAACGCAATCCTGTGGGGAGAAGAAAGGTTAAAAATGTAACACAACAGCAGCGTAGATCCCATCCCCAGAGCCTTGTGTAGTTCTAGGTGTGACTCATGGCCAGCGGAGGCTGCCCAAGTGTGAACTGCTGCAGAAGTGGAAGGATCTTTGTATTATTTTACTACCTGAGTGAGGAAGAGGATCCTCACTTCAGCATTTCAAGTTGCAGAATCCCCTTCTTGTTCTCACCCACACCTGGGTGTTACCTGCACAATTGTCCTGTGATCCATCCTGATTAAACAGCAGGATGGACTGATGACCTTAGCAAGCTGGTGAATTTTGGAGAAATGGTTAATAAAAATTGTTTCCATATTCCAAATGAAACTTAAATGCTTTTGTAGGCAAGAGTGGGAATTTCTTTGTTCCTAAAATATGTAAGATTCTTTAATTTATCTTAAACTAGAAGCCTCTATCGGGCTGTTCATTTGTGCAAAACTCTTTATTAGGTCTTGTTTCAGATTTCTAAATGAATGTCCAAAGGATATCAGGGGAAGTCGTATGGCTTCTTGTGCTCTGTTCATTTTAATTTCTTTTGTTTATATGAATTTTTTTATTAAATCATAGGTGTGTACATTAATATTCTCATGGGGTA
>NW_003852560.1:3417339-3421171 GCF_000181295.1 Otolemur garnettii | reverse complement strand
TCACATGTACCCCAATAGCATAAACCATAGACATAATCCCAAATGTCCTCCCTCCATCCATCCTCCCCCCTCCTCTCCCTTCCCTCTCCCCTTTCCCCATATTCTTGGGCTAAAATTGGGTTATAGCTTTCCTATGAAAGCTATAAATTAGTTTTATAATAGAGTTGAGTACATTGGATACTTTTTCTTCCATTCTTGAGATACTTTGCTAAGAAGAATATTCCCCAGCTCCATCCATGTAAACATGAAGGAGGTAAAATCTCCATCTTTCTTTATGGCTGCATAGTATTTCATGGTGTACATATACCACAATTTATTGATCCATTCATGGGTCGATGGCACTTATAAACAATTATTTTTATGGTATATATTTTAATAAATACATATTCTATTTTGGAACAATTTTGGATATTCCAAAAGTAGCAAAGTTGGTGCCCAAGGTTTCTATATATGACTCACTCCGCTTTCCCTAATGTAGACATTTTATATAACCATGATACATTTGTGAAAAATAAGATATTAACATTGACACAGCCTAGTTACTAAATTACAGGCTTTATTCTGATCTTAGCAATTTTCCACTAATGTGTTTTTATATTTCAGGATCCAATCCAATTTACCTCATTGCATTTAGTGAAGTATATTTTAGAGAAGTTTGTCTTAGCATCATATTGACTAATAAACTTTGATACGATGAGTAAAAGTTTATCATTAACTTCATGCTTGCTTTGGACTGCCTTTTAGATTGTAGCAATATATGTTTTGTTTTGTTTCAAGTTTTTGCTAACTATAGAGAATTATATAAGGGAGAGATCCAAAGCCATTGAAATAAAGGCAATCACCTGTAAGACTGAAATGCCAATTTTAATAAGGAGGGAGGAAGAGGAATTGTTTGAGTAAGAAGATGTTCTGTGGCCAAGATTGGTAGAGGAAGACCAGGAGGTAATTTGTGAGAAATGAGAAAGCTTTATCTGTTCCAGCACAAGGTTGATCTGGAAGTGAGACCATCCTTCACACACACACCGCGAGAAGCAGGAAAGTGAGGCAATAAGCCAGGCTGGTGTGCCCTTGAGATTAGCTTACAGTTCTCAGAAGCTGATGGCTAAGGTTGAGCACATCCTGGAAAGTATATTCTGTGAATTTCAGAACAGGGTCACCTCAGAAGCGTAAGCTAAGAGAGCAAAGTTTGTTAAAAGATAAACTTTAGGCATGTTAAAATTTTAACGAGTTTATTGGAACATTCAACTATTCGCAAATTTGGCAGGACAGAGTGGTGGTTTGCTCTCCACCATGGGGCAGGGAGCAGGAGTTTTGTAAGGCATTCATGGAAATGTGACCAAAAAAAAAAAAAAAAAAAAAGGAAAGAAAAAGATTTGATTGGTTAAAATGGAAAGCCCTAATTTTAAGTTTCTAACTGGTAAGGACTCTGTGCAGAAGTTAATTGGTGGCTTCTGATTGGTTAAGCTTAAGTTTACATTGAGTTTGGGTCTGCGTGGGGAGGAGCCCCGTGCATGGAGCCATCTCAGCCAAGGGGCCTTCCAGTTAATTATTTTAACAGACTCCAGTTGCTTTGGATTCTGCATTCATGAAATCAATAACCAAATAGTGTTCTTTTAAAAATCTTGGTGGTTTGTACCATTTGCAGAACAGTTGTACAATTAAGAAAACGTTGGAGAGGATTGTTTTTCTTTATGTGGGTGCTTTATGTGGGTCATGATTTGGGAGTCATGAGTAAATCACTTCTCATCCTAAGCATGTTGTCAAAATTGTTTTCAAGACAAGCTGGTGGCTACTAACTGATTTGGCTTCACGGCCTAAACACGTGCACCTTACTCTTTTCTTCCCAATAGATCAAAGCCAGACAAAAACAAAAGGATTCTAAAAATCTCTGAGACATGTTTTCTGGGGATTTATCGAACGTTTCAAGGAACCTGCTTATCTCTTAAGAATACTCTTATCATCAGGGTAGCTCTTTCATCTACTTTTTTTTAGATAAGCTCCCGACAGTAAGATATGTAAACACTAAGTTAGTTTTGTTCTTGTTACTATAAAGTTTATTTGGGCAAATCAGTTATTTAGAACGATTATATCTATTTATGCTCCAGGGTCCTTGCACCGGGAACCAGCAAAGCCTGGCCCACAGCAGACTGTGGGACGCGGTGGTGGGTTTTCTTCACGTGTTCGCCCACATGCAGATGAAGTTGTCTCAGGTGAGTGAACCACCTGCCACCATCCCACACGACAGCTTGGAGACATCGTCCTTGGCAAATTCAGCACGCTCTCTTACGTTTGAACGTTATCCTTTGTAGATCACCATATCATGCCTCTTTTACTCTATGTTAAAAAAATTTTTTAAATAGAACTTTATACAAGCTGAAAATAGATGGGAGTTATTATTCATGTTTGAGAGCAAAGAATATTAGGAAATTAAATGTAATGGCAACCCAGTGCCCATCAACCCATGAATGGATCAATAAATTGTGGTATATGTACACCATGGAATACTATACAGCCACAAAGGAAGATGGAGACCTTGCCTCCTTCATGTTTACATGGATGGAGCTGAAAAATGTCCTCCTTAGCAAAGTGTCTCAAGAATGGAAGAAAAAGTATCCAATGTACTCAACACTATTATGAAACTAATTGTTAGCTATCTTAGGAATGCTACAATCCAAAGGAGCCCTAGACTACGGGGAAAGGGGAGGGAGGGGGAGGGGAGGGGGAAGATGGGTGAAGAGAATGATATTGTGGGGATCATGCCTATAATTTATCCTATTTGGGTACATGTGAATTTGTCTAAAGGTTGAATATAAATGTCTTAACACAACAATTATGAGAAAGACATGATGGCTATGTTAGCCACTTGGATGAGAGTTTTCCAAACTGCATATAGAAGTAACACACTGTATCCTATGAGAGAATTAATGTACACAATTATGATCTAATAAAAAACAAATTTAAAAAAAATAAATGTAATGGCAACATAAAACATTAGCATCCCCAGACATTGTACATTTCACCCTCCTTACAGATGTGAAACTGATCACTGGAATTGAATAGGATTTTGACCCATTATAAATCTCTTGTTGAGGGAGATAATTTTCTTTAAGAGGGTCATAAATAAGTAAGTGTTCTCGGTGGAGTGATATGAAAATTTATAAGCATCAGCAAATGAAGACTAAGATTTTCCACCATGTTTCCGTGTTAACCTGAGAGTGCTTGTTGAAATCATCAGCTTGTTACTTTCTCACTCTGGTGTCTGCCTCATCTGAACCAAGAGCCCCGTGCATAGAAAAGTTCTCCGTACAGATCTTGAGTGTTTGATGTGGAGAGTGTTGACGGTACACTGAGATCTGACTTATCTGTTAGGGCCTGGGTATTTGCTCAGCAGTCAGGTAGAAGGAGGAATGCTAGATTTAAAGACAGAACTATGCCGTTCCAGTCCCCACGTGTCCTTCCTTGCCCCATGGTCTGGGCCGGTTCCCTCTCCTCTGAGGCCTTGTTTCCTCTGCAGTAAGGGAGGGTGATCAAACATGTGCCCTGGCCTGTGAGCAGGAGCCTATTGCCAAAGATAAACAAAGCTGGATGCTAATTAAACTAAAGGACAGATTTTAATTGGTATTAACTGTTGCAACAGGGAAGTGTTCAGGGGGAATGAACTCAACTTTGTACAGAGGTGACTGGGCATTTCAGAAGGAGGATGAAGGGTTAGTGCCCAGGTGAGAAGGGCTCAGAAGAGTCAGGACAATGAAACATTACAAAGCTTTCCTTGTCTAAGTGTGAGTGGGCCAGCTATGTCTGCTAACCAGCAGTTATCAGAGTCAGGGTCTAT
>NW_003852560.1:3410871-3416689 GCF_000181295.1 Otolemur garnettii | reverse complement strand
GGAAGTCTTATTCTCAGGTATCATCTGAATGGTAAATTTGGGGGCAGACTTGAGTTTTCCTGGTCAGGTACTTCTAGGCGGTGGGGACTAAGGTTCTCTTAGGGATGCAGCCCTGAGATGTTAGAAACTACATTAGTATTTGTTCAAGTCTTTACAGGCCAAGATTGAGGCCTAGTTGAGAAGAGGGTTCAGAGGAGCCTGGCTAGAATTTGGTCAAGGAGAGAATGTTTGTCAGTATCTAGTTATTATTGGCATCAGCCAAATATGGGAATTTCATTATTCATGTATCTAATCACTACGGACATTTAACAACAACAACAACAAAAAAAGCCTGAACCAAATCTGTATACTCACAAGAGTTCTCATTCTGAAGTATATCCATCATTGTCTTAACACCAAGGGCTACCAAGCACTTATCCCTGGATTATGGACGTTACAAGGTAATTGCTATTTGGAAAGGAAAAGTTTCATTTTCCCAGCAGCGTAGAAATTTAGCATCATATGAAAAAAAAAAAGATACCTTATATAATTTTTTATGAAAAGAGATAATTTAGATAAAAATAAAATATTTGATGAGACGTAGATTGTCCTGTAGATATGGACCGGCTCCGTATTTCCAGGTGCTGGGTCTAACCATAGTGATGTTTAGAATCAACATGTCTGTGAAAAAGAATTTTTCTTTCTTCAGGTACAAAGTGAGAAGCAAAAAACAAACAAAAAACCCAGAAAATTTTGGCCAGAGACAAATTAGAAAGCTTAGTGAAATGGATCAGTCAGGTTCATTGTGTAGTATTGGTGTAGGGAATAATTCTGTGCATTTTTAGTTGGGTTTACATAAGGTAAGTTTATCTCCTATGTTAACGTATATGCCTGTGTTTTCTAGAATAAGTTGATTTGTACATGGATGAAGTTAGAAAGAAGGAAAAAATGCAAGTGGATGAAGCAGGTCAAGTGTGCAGAAGCCCGAGTCTTGCCCAGTGCTGGAGAATTCACCACTGTGTCACCTCCTCCGTGTTCTTGCTAAATACGTTCATGGTCATTACAGACACTTTAGTGAACATGAGTGAAATAAATAGTAAATACTCTTTAATTCTGAAGGATATCTATTTCTTAACCATCTACACGCTTACATTGGGCCTTTCTTTATCTTTAATGCTTCAAAGTGCTTCCTACTGGCAGAGAAGTCCCTGTTTACGAGAATTAGTGTGTCTTTACTGCATGTTTTTTATATTCTCTCAAATGCGATATGTTAATATTTTCAGGATTCCAGTCAAATTGAGCTGTTAAAAGAGTTAATGGATCTCCAGAAGGATATGGTGGTCATGCTGCTGTCCATGTTGGAAGGTAGTTTCAACTTATACCTTCAAGTTCCTTTTGTTTATATTTTTATTTTAGGGATCCGTGTGCGCTTGTTTATAGAGTTAGCATGCAGCAAAGAATAACATAACACGAATGTATGATGAATACCTTGATTTATTGCTAGCTTCATTCTTTTTCTCAAATTAGAATTTCTTTTTAAAGGGAAGCTGGGTGTAGCGACTCTTGCCTATAATACTAGCACTTTGGGAGGCTGAGGCAGGAGGATCACTGAACCCAGGAGTTCAAGACCTGCCTGAGCAATACAGCGAGACTCCATCTCTATAAAAAAAATTTTTTTAAGTAGTCGAGCACGATAATGAGTACCCATTGTCCTAGGTACTTGGGAAACTGAGGCAGGAAAATTGCTGAAGCCCAGGAGTTTGAGGTTGTTGTGAGCTATGATGACGCCACTGTACTCTAGCCCAGACAACAGAGTGAGACGTTGTCTTTAAAAATTATATATAATATATGTATATATTTATGTATAGTTATATATATTATATATATGTATGTATGTAAAAGCATTTGCCTTATAGGCCTCAAAAGATTAAATAAGATATTGTCTGTGATAATGATTTTTCACCCCTAAAGCACTGGGAAAATGTTCCTTGTTATCAGCATGAGACTAGATCTCAGTTTATGGCTGTTTGCCCCACTTTCTTTATCTAAAACATGTTGCTTCTTTGATTATATTGAGGAAAACAAAGTCAACTTTTGTTCAAATACTGTTCTATGTGTATCAGTCTCATTGCTTTGTAAATATGGTTTTACACATGTTTGTGTAATCACTCTTTGAAAGTGTAACACTCTTTGAAACTATGGTTTACTGGGACAGCTCCTGTGGCTCAGTGAGTAGGGTGCCAGCCCCATATTCCTAGGGTTGCTGGTTCGAACCCAACTCTGGCCAAACTGCAATCAAAAACTAGCCAGGTATTGTGGCAGGTGCCTGTAGTCCCCACTACTCGGGAGACTGAGGCAAGAGAATCACCTAAGCCCAAGAGCTACAGGTTGCTGTGAGCTGTGATTAATTAAAAAATTAATTAATTTAAAAAATTAAAAAATTAATTAAGTAAGTAAATAAATAAAAAGAAACTATAGTTTACAATTATCCATCTTTTCCTGGGACTTCATTTATTGAAGGATAGACAAGGAGATAGTCTTGATTCAGACATTATAAAGGATTTATATTGTTATTTTCTCCATGTCAAGAAGGTTACTTTAACCAACTCCAATTGTTTTACCACCAGGTAATGTTGTTAATGGAACCATTGGCAAACAGATGGTCGATATGCTCGTGGAGTCTTCCAACAATGTAGAAATGATTCTCAAATTTTTTGACATGTTCTTAAAACTGAAGGATCTGACATCTTCCGATACATTTAAAGAATACGACCCTGATGGCAAAGGAGTCATTTCCAAGAGGGACTTCCACAAGGCGATGGAGAGCCACAAGCACTACACGCAGTCGGAGACGGAGTTTCTCTTGTCTTGCACGGAGATGGATGAAAACGAAACCCTTGACTATGAAGAGTTTGTCAAACGGTTCCACGAACCTGCCAAGGACATCGGCTTCAACGTGGCTGTCCTTCTGACCAATCTTTCCGAGCACATGCCCAATGACACCCGGCTGCAGACGTTCCTGGAACTGGCAGAGAGTGTGCTGAACTATTTCCAGCCCTTTCTGGGCCGCATCGAGATCATGGGCAGTGCCAAACGCATCGAGAGGGTTTACTTTGAAATCAGTGAGTCCAGCCGGACCCAGTGGGAGAAGCCCCAGGTCAAGGAGTCTAAGAGACAGTTCATATTCGACGTGGTCAACGAAGGGGGAGAAAAAGAGAAGATGGAGCTCTTTGTGAACTTCTGCGAGGACACCATCTTCGAAATGCAGCTGGCGGCCCAGATCTCAGAGTCGGATTTGAATGAGAGGTCGGCGAATAAAGAAGAAAGTGAGAAGGAGAGGCCGGAGGAGCAGGGGCCCAGGATGGGTTTCTTTTCCATTCTGACCGTCAAATCGGCCCTGCTGGCTCTCAGGTGCAACGTCTTAACTCTCATACGGATGCTCAGTATCAAGAGCCTCAAGAAACAGATGAAAAAAATGAAAAAGATGACGGTGAAAGACATGGTCACGGCCTTCTTTTGCTCCTACTGGAGTCTTTTTATGACCCTCCTGCACTTCGTGGCCAGCGTTTTCAGGGGCTTTTGCCGTATTGTTTGTAGCCTGCTACTGGGGGCCAGCTTAGTGGAGGGCGCTAAGAAGATCAAGGTGGCGGAACTCTTAGCCAACATGCCAGACCCCACTCAGGATGAGGTCAGAGGGGACGGGGAGGAGGGAGAGAGGAAGCCCATGGAGGCCGCCCTGCCTTCGGAAGATCTGGCCGACTTGAAGGAACTGACCGAAGAGAGTGACCTCCTTTCGGACATTTTTGGCTTGGATTTGAAGCGAGAAGGGGGACAGTACAAATTAATCCCTCACAATCCCAATGCTGGCCTCAGCGACCTGATGAGCAACCCGGTCCCCATTCCCGAGGTGCAAGAAAAATTTCAGGTAATTTTTCTCTTAAGTCGCAGCAGTGCTCTCTGTGGACGTCAGGTGGGAATCACAAATGAACTTGAGACCAGGTTGCATGCTAGCACCAGAGAGGTATTAAATATATGACTCACATTCCCAAAGAGGAATATGATTTTGGGGTTGACAAAGCTAGCCTTTTTACGATTGTTTACACATTATTAAATTCTCTTAAACTACGATGGTGTAGAAAGTACCCCCCTAATGACGTTGTCAATGGAGCTGTCATTCCATCTACAAATATTTCTTCAGTATTTACCAGGTATCTGGTGCCAGTAGACCATAAGGAATTAAAAGGTAAGATGTAGTCACTGCCCTTTTTTTGTGTGTGTGCAGTTTTTGGCCGGGGCCGGGTTTGAACTCGCCACCTCCAGCATATGGGGCCAGCTCCCTACTCCTTGAAGCTGCCCTAGTCACTGCTTTTTAATTGCTTTAAATAGCTTATTAGAGCGATAAAACACATGAAGAAACTAGGAATGATTAAGTACTAAATAGTACAGGCAGTACACAGTGGGGGTTGCTTAAATTGAGGAAATGGAAACTCTGGTACGGTTTAAAGTGGTTAGATGACAGGTGGGATCTAAATTGGCCTGGAAGGAAGAGTAAGATTTGGGTAGGTAGATAAGGTTAGGAAAGGCATTTCTGAAATGAGAAAACTGAGTGGGAGGGAGCCCAAAAGTCCATTGCCCCCACTGGTGCAGAAGGTGAGTGAGCAGAAAAGGGAGATGTTTGGGCCAGTAGAATGAGCCGCACACAGGGCCCTTCTGTGTCAGCCTGAGCAGAGGTTACGGTTTGACCCATGGCCATGTGGCCGCCTAGACTTGTTCAGAGGTGACGTGTAATCCTGCTTTTCTTTCCCCCATTGACTCATTCAAGGAACAGAAGGCAAAAGATGAAGAAAAAGAAGAGAAAGAAGAAACCAAATCTGAACCTGAAAAAGCCGAGTATGTCTGATTTCATGTAATTTCGCGTTTTAGGAAGTCTTTTTTTCCCAGGAGGAAATCTGCCATCTGGGTGGGAGACCTCAGGCCCCGGGCAGGGTTGAATGTAGACTCATTCTGCACTGCAGACACTCCCAGCCCTGTCGTTCTAGCCCTTTCCTCCTTGTTCCCCAAGGATTCCCTTTTATATGGTTCTGTCAACAGAAAAAACTCAGTGATTCCAGGGAATGCTCCCTGTAAGAAAACTGTTGGCCCCGGTTCTATCCTTAAGTCATGCTTGTATTTCTGTCCTTTTAAAGTGTAACCCAGCCCATTCCCATGCTCCCCCCCTCCAGGGTGGCAAAGAATGTGCTTCTCAGCCTGTTCCCAGGCCCCCTTGTTCCCCCTAGGGTTTCCAGGAACAGAACTGTAACCATTGTTACCCTAACTGTGATGGTTGCTATCTGAACTGTAACCATTGCTACCATAACCACTACCACCCAAAGCTGTAACATTGATACCTAAACTGTAAACCCAAACTGTAACCCTGCCGATGGTGCCCTACCGCAATGTTCCTTATACACACAAAAAAAGTATAAAAGACAAAAAACCTACACTTCAGGGTTGCTTGTCTTAGGACAACAGCCCCCTGCGCGGGTGTGAATAAATCACCAATTATTTATATCAGAGTGGGTCCAAGTCTATTTTTCCAAGTCCTATAGGTCACTTCCAAAGAAGGGAGAAAACAAACATTCTGAATGTAATTGCATAGAATCCTGTGGCATGATGTTTTGAAAGCCTCATCCCAGGGCCAGGAGGGTTTATAAAAATACAGTATTGGCTCGGCGCCTATAGCTCAACCGGCTAAGGCGCCAGCCACGTACACCTAGGGTGGCGGGTTCGAATCCCCAGCCCGGACCCGCAAAACAACAATGACGGCTGCAACCAAAAAATAGCCGGGCGTTGTGGCGGG
>NW_003852560.1:3398993-3410754 GCF_000181295.1 Otolemur garnettii | reverse complement strand
ACAGCTTGAGGCTCTGTCTCAAAAAAAAAAAAAAATACAGTATTTTTTTTTTTTGTACTTACACATGTATCCACATTGTGAATCTCATGACATTGAATACAAATGGACTGTTCCTCAGTGGTCCCATTGCTGTTGCTATCAGAAGTCTGTAAAACAAGTAAAATATGCAACTGGTGAACTATAGTGACTCTTTTAGAATATAGTGTAACCCCCCAAACCTTGATTTTTTAAATATAAGCATGCGAGCTTGTATAATGTGAGATTCTGAATAATGTTTTATTCAAATAACCTAATCAGAGATAAGTCTTTGCAAGAAGGCAGGATTCAGGTTACAGCGTCTGAGTTTGTCAGGTGCATCTTGCTGACCTTGATGGTAACAAACAGGTGTAAAAGGCATTCAGTCCCCTCCACTGCCAGCATTAGGACTTCTTTGCGATCTTGCACGAGATGCATTAACATGACCTTGCAGGGGAACTCAAAACCCGCCTCTTCCATATTATTGAGTTATGCTTTGGCTGACATTCCTAACTCAGGGAACAACGGAATGCAATGCATTTTTAAATTCAAAACACACACACATATTCTCATTAAGAATTCCAAAGGAAGGGAAAAAAAACTTCCTTCCCCCCCCCCTTTTCCCCCCCCACCCCCCCAACCCACCTCCACATAGGAGATTCTGACTCAGCAGGGCTGCTATGAGGCCCAGGAGTCTTCACTCTCTCCAGCACTCAAGGTGATGTGGAGCATAATTATAAATGCAACAATAAAAATAAAGAGTGAAACATGTAATTCCCTTATACTACTGGGTTTCTGTTAAGGATGGACGCCTATCTCTTTCTCCATGTTTGTGTAGTTATATATGCACATTTTGAAAAGTTGGGGAAAGAAATAAAAATGTTAGGTGCCTTGGTGCTTCTGCTCTCACACAGCGTTTTGCTTTTCTCACCTGATCTATTATTTTCTTTGGCCTGTTTCCAGTGTGTGTTCTCTGGAGTCAGCACCGTTCATTGTCACAGAGCTTACACTGCTGAGTCAGGTGTAAAAATGGCCCCATAAATGACTGCTAGGATAGAAAGGACACTATGGAACAGAGCAGGCAGGCATTTCACTGGCACTTCTTTAGTGTTACAAATAATTAGATAATAATTAGATATATCTCATATGATTTAAGTATAACTTATTTATCACATGTGGGTTATGTATCTATGACTTTGCTTTAATGACAGATTGACATTGGCATCTAGAGGGTATCAAATATCAGTGTTACCATTTCCGTTATTGTCTGGAATACGTGTAACATTAATACAATTCATTATACTAAATAATACATTTTATTTAATTAATAAAATTAATTAAAATTAATACGTCATTGTATATTGACATATGTTATAGATATGAACAACCAAGTGTGTAGGTGTCTGATTTTAAATCTTAATAGCCAGACAGTGATGAAAATTAAACATTAAAATCAGAATAATTTAGAAATAAGGTATATTGGAAAGTCACAGCAAAAGAAGTTGGTCAGGTGTGGTGGCTCATGCCTACAATCCTAGCACTGTGGGAGGCCAAGGCAGGTGGATTGTTGAGCTCAGGAGTTCAAGACCAGCCTAAGCAAGAGCAAAACCCAATCTGTACTAAAAAAAAAAAAATGGAAAAACTATCCAGGTGTGATGGTACATGCCTGTAGTTCTAGCTCCTTGGGAGGTTGAGGCAAGAGAATCTTGTGTGCCCAATAGATTGAGGTTGTTGTGAGCTATGATGATGCCACAGCACTCCACCCAGAGCAACAAAGCGAGACTCTGTCTCAAAAGAAAAGAGTAGCTTCATTGCTATTCATTTCAATTTAATGTTTTTATTACACAATTGAAAGGGAACCTGAAAAGGTTAGCTGTAAAGATTCCTCAAGACTGTAAAATGTCCTCTAGATTAGAACTTCACAGAATTATCTGTCTACAGGGGGCTGTGAATGGCAGGAAATTCTACCTGACCCTAAATTTAGAATATTATCATTCATGGTAGAGAAATTAGTCATCACTCATTTCTCTCTCTCTCTCTCTCTTTTTTTTTTTTTTGAGACATGGTCTCTGTGGCCTCTGTAGAGTGCTCTGGCATCCTAACTCACAGCAACCTCAAGCTCCTGGGCTCAAGCGATCCCCTGCCTCAGCCTCCAAAGTAGCTACAACTATAGGCACCTACCAAACACCTGGCTAATTTTTCTATTTTTAGTAGAGACAGAGTCTCATTTTTGCTCAGGCTGGACTTGAACTCCTGAGCTCAACAATCCACCTGCCTTGGCCTCCCAGAATGCAAGGATTACAGGCATGAGCTACCATGACCTGCCAACAAATCAGTTTTTAAAAAACTATGCTATGGCCCAAACTATTTGTTCACAATTAATATTTTTGTGCAATGCCTGTTCTTTAGTTTCTGGATAGTTTATATGTCTTTCTTTTATTTTTCACAGGGGCGAAGATGGAGAAAAGGAGAAGCCCAGAGACGACAAGTCTAAACAGAAGTTGAGGCAGCTCCACACACACAGATACGGAGAGCCAGAAGTTCCAGAGTCCGCGTTCTGGAAGAAAATCATAGCGTATCAACAGAAACTTCTAGTAAGATGTTTTAGAATGCATAGCGTTACTGATATATTGTAAGCCCATAATAATCAGGCTCAGTAAACATTGATTGACCTTCTCTTGGGTAGCAATAAGGGGACCAGTTCATATGTGCAAAGCATTCTGTTTTATTCATTCATCTAGGTGTGTTTATTTTTTATAATGAAGGCTGTTGGTCCCCTGCTCCCTATTTCAAACCCTTAATCTCCACACACATTCACACTTGGAAACCCTTCAGTTTAATGACAACTAGTATTGCACTGCCAGGTTTCCTGCAGAGACATTAGGACAGGTCGATTAATCAGAGACTCTGTAATAGATGAGGGCAAAACATGCCTGCTGGGCCACAAGTAATTCTCACTCATGTTCCAGAACTGAATTAGTCAGTATTTCTATAATATCACACTTTTATTTAAAAATCCAGTTATAAAAATATGAACTCAATGAGCCAACTTTCCTTTTATGATGAGAAGGTCTGTGCAAAATTATCCTTCACTTACAGACCAGTAAAAGAAAAATGAGAGAATCAAGAGAGGTGATCGTTCTTTAGGTAGCATCGTATATATTTTGCAGACGTGGTCCCTAAATTAGTAAAACGTAATTCATATCTAAAAATCAAGGAAAAAAATATATAGTTATCTGTCTCTGTTCGTGTTCATATTGGAATTAGTGTGGGGGGAGAAAGGGTCTTTTTACGGAGGCTGATCGTGAACCCCTGGCCTCAAGTGAACCTCCTATCTCAGCCTCCTTGGTAACTGGGATTCCAGTGTGAGACCCTGCAGCCTGCCACACTAGAATTCTTAAAAATCTTATTGAAAGGCCTTTTGTAAATACATGCGTATATATAATATTTTATATATATATATATATTTTTTTTAAGAGAGGAAAAGGATAGGGGATGAGTTTGTGGAATGAATCTATAAGAGATACTGACCAATAATATCAGACCTAAAAATTAGGAGCAAAAAGGCGAAGTCATATTTAGCATTTTATAGCTCTTAAGAAATCAAAAACAGACAATGAAGAAACTCAGGGTACTACAGAACTCCATCAACAAGGAGCTAGATTGTCCTCAGTAATTACAGATTCTACCTGCTTATTTATAAGCATATAAATATATTATGCATTTTATATGATTTATGCAAATGTACATCAATTGATAGCTTTAACTATGTTTTCTTGAACCATCTTGTGTTTTTCCCATATTGGTTACTCAAAGTATACTGAACATAAGCTGGGCAAGGTGGCACTTGCCTGTACCACTCTGGAGGCTGAGGTGGGAGGATGCCTTAAGCCTAGGAGTTCAAGGTTGCCTTCAACTATGATTGTGCCACCACACTAGCTCAGGCAACAGAACAAGACCTTATCTTGAAAAAAAAAAAAACAAAAACGTCCAATCTTTGGTGGGGCAAGGTAGGTCATGCCTGTAACCCCAGCACACTGGGAGGCCGAAGTGGTAAGATCACTTGACCAGAGCAGCCTAAGCAAAGGTGAGACTTTGTCTCTACAAAAGATAGAAAAAATTAGCCAAGTGTGGTGGGCACCCATAGTCCCAGCTACTTGGGGGAGCAGAAGGATTGCTTGAGCACAGGAGTTTGAGATTGCAGTGGGTTATGATGATGCCATTGCACTCTAGCCTGGGGTGACAAAGCAAGATTCTATCTCCAAAAAGAAAAAGAAAAATGCACACTGAACATACGAGTTTTCTTGCTAACTCTGAGTAATTATTGATTCAATATGCCACGGTGGTTTCCATGGCTGCTGGGATAGCTGTATTCTAGATGTTAGAGTGGGTTGCACCCCAACACTCTTCAGTAGCACTGGTGCCTGTGGTCAGCCACAGGAAACCAGCTGACTGAGGTTTTGCTGCGAGCTCCACACCAGGGCTCACACATTCTCCTGTCTCTGCACAGCCCCATTTTCTTTCTTCTCTTTCGTCTTTCCTGGCTTACCAGTTCACATGCTTAAGACTAACCATGGCCACATCAGTCTAGCAAAGGTCTCTTGTCCTCCAGGTCTCTGTGATCGTTCAGCTCAGATAACCAGGGTTAGCTAACTCAGCCTGTGACCCAGACCCACCTTCCCAGGAGAACCGATGTGGCTGACCCAGTTTGGGTGTGATGTCCAGCCAGGGTCCAGTGAGGGATGGCAGCAAATATAGGGTCCTGTGTAGGGGAAATGACACCAACAGAGGTAGGGTTTGTGTGTGGGGAGAATGCCATTTTGAGGTGTTGCTATTTTGATATGGCTTTGGGATACGAATACCCTGGGCACATCTCCTTGAATTACTTGTAAACGTCTCCCACGTGATGTTAGCCCCGATTTGATTTCCTTTGTTCTACCAAAGTTTATTTCATTCACCACTTCACCTGTAGGTAGTTTTTTCAGCTTGTTAAACTGCACCCACCATTCACTTCGTTGCCCAAGCCCCCACATCCAGAAAGTTATCGCCTTTGAGTCCTCTCTCTCTTTCCCACCTCAACCCAGCTATAATTCTCCTCACCTCGTCCTTCCTTCCACATACACGCAGAGTGTGCCCATTTCTTGCCATCTGCATGCTACCAGGGAATCCAAGCCACCGCCGTCAACGTCACCTCCTCCTGCAGTCCCAAAAATAACTCAGTAGCTGGACCCCTCCCATCCATTCTTGACCCTACTGTGTATTTTCCAATAGTAACTAGAGTGATCTCTCCAAGTCACAGTCTGAGTGTACCCAACCCTCTCCAAACTTCCTGATCCTACTTAGAATAAAATAATTGTTATATGGGTGGCACCTGTGGCTCAGTGGGTAGGGCTCTGGCCCCATATACGGAGGGTGGCAGGTTCAAACCCGGCCCCCGCCAAACTGCAACCAAAAAATAGCTGGGCATTGTGGTGGGCACCTGTAGTCCCAGCTACTCAGGAGGCTGAGGCAAGAGAATCACCCAAGCCCAGGAGTTGGAGGTTGCTGTGAGCTGTGATGCCATGGTACTCTACTGAGGGCAATAAAGTGAGACTCGTCTCTAAAAAAAAATAATAATAATAATAATTGTTATATAATAATATAATGTTTATTATAGATAAAACTGTAATCGTTCATTGCAATAATAAAACTAATACCTAACTTTCCCTGTATTAACTCATTTAATCCTCAGTGCAAAATTGCGAGGTAAGTTCTGTTCACTTCAGACGAGCAAAGTGATGCCACAGGAAAGGTGAAGTCCTTTGTCCACATTCCGCAGCTAGCAGGTGGCTGAGACAGGCTCCCTTTCCAGGCAGTGCACTGAGAGAGGCAACACAAACTTTTACCAAGAGGCTGCAGAATCCCATCTCTGCTCACCCGTCTGACCTCATGATCTCACCCACCCGGGCCCCACCACTCACTCCTCTCACTGTGCTTCCTTCTTCCTGTTTCTCAGACACACCACAGGTAACTCAGGCCCTGTGCTTCGTGCTCCTCTCTGACATACTCTTCCTCCCGCCACATACTCACGTGACTTGCCCCCCCCCACTGCCTTCAGGGGGCTTTGCTGAAATGTTACCTCCAGAGATAACCTTTCCATGACTACCATCATATAAAATAGCACTCCCCTCCCTAAGCTACTGATGTGTGTTTTTGTTTTGTTTTTGAGACAGAGTCTCACTCTGTCCCCCTGGGCAGAGTGCTGTGGCATCACAGCTCACAGTGACCTCAAACTCTTGGGCTCAAGCATTTCTCTTAGCTCCACCTCCTGAGTAGCTGGAACTACAGGCACCTGCCACCATGCCCGGCTATTTTTAGAGACAGGGTCTCACACTTGCTCAGGGTCAGGGTGGTCTTAAACTCCTGAGCTTATGCAATCCACTTGCCTCAGCCTCCCAAAATGCTAGGTTACAGGTCTGAGCCACCGCCCCCCGCCTCTCTGATGTTTTTATTTGTAGAATTCAGCATTCCCTGAAATTATACTTTTTATTTGTGGGTTTTCTTTTTAATTCTTTGTCCCCTCCGTAGTGGCCCAAATGTCCTCCTTACTGTTAGGTCTATCAAGAATGGTGCTTGATACATAGCAGGCTTGTGATCAACAGTTTGGGGTAAATGGATAAATGGTTTGTTTAATTTGTCTGCACACTTCAAGTCTCTTGATTCAGTGACTTTGTCATAATTCTTTTCACCTTCAGAACTATTTTGCTCGCAACTTTTACAACATGAGAATGTTAGCCTTATTTGTCGCATTTGCAATCAATTTCATCTTGCTCTTTTACAAGGTATGTACGTCTCTGTGCTTTGATGACCAGTATAACACTGAGATAGACTGAAATGAATGTAGAGATTTCACAGATCTAGTGAACACATCTAAGCCTGTTGTTAAATACATCTTAATGGAAAAAAAAAAAAAAAAACCTGACCAGGCACCTGTCACCTAGGAAGGCAAGGTAGATTTGTTCTTCCTACCACCTGAGAATAGCCTCAACTGAAGAGCTTTTTATTTAGCAGAGGGTCCACCTGCAGCAGACCCAGGCTAATTTAGCTGAATACCTTACTCCTTACCGTGTTTCCCCCAAAATAAGACACTGTCTTATATTTATTTTTTCTCAAGAAGACAAATTAGGGCTTATTTTCAGGGGATATCTTCCTCTCTGCACCAAAATGCATGGCCACACCCATCACTAGGTCTTATTATCGGGGTAGGGCTTATATTTAACAAATGCATAGAAATCTACATAGCCACACCCATCACTAGGCGCTCATGATATCAGCATAACCACGCCCATCACTAGGTCTTATTATCAGGGTAGGGCTTATATTTAACAAATGCATAGAAATCCTGCTAGGGCTTATTTTTTGGGTAGGTCTTATTAGGGCTTATTTTGGGGGTAGGTCTTATTTTTGGGGAAACACGGTACTAGATCTGGGTGTTGCATACCTAAGCTCAATTCTTTTTTTTTTTTTTTTCCTAAGCTCAATTCTTTTGATAACTGAGAAGAGAGCTTAGCCATCTACTTTTTTCCTGCATGCGCTGGAAATGCTCATAACTTTTGTTGAATTACAATGAATTTCAAAATTATATACACTTTAGTTTGTGTGTTGATCCTTTCATTATGCAATTACTTCACATCCAACTATTTGCTAAGAAGCCTGTCTTTCCGCTGTTTTTTGCGTGCAGTGAACCCTTAGAGGCAGCGCCCTGACTGAACTTTCAATGTTTTGAATCAGGTCTCCACTTCTTCTGTGGTTGAAGGAAAGGAGCTCCCCCCTCGAAGTTCCAGTGAGAATACCAGAGTCACCAGCCTGGACAGCAGCTCCCCCAGGGTCATCGCCGTCCACTACGTCCTGGAAGAGAGCAGCGGCTACATGGAGCCCACGCTGCGCATCTTGGCCATTCTCCACACCGTGATCTCTTTCTTCTGCATCATTGGTTACTACTGCTTGAAAGTAAGATAGTGAGACACCCCGGTAGCCGGGTGCACCTGTGTGTGTGTGTGTTGCTGATTGGACTTCCAAGGAAGCAGATTCTGAGATGGAAGTTTCATGCATGAAGTTGATTAGGTGTGCTCTGTTAACTGCCCTCTGTGGGGCAGTGGAGGAAGCGGGATGGGGCAGAGGGGAAAGTGGGCAATGGTGTAGATGCAGCAGGCACAGTCTCTGCAGCTGGGAGGCTCTTTCAGGCTCATCCTGGCCTGGGCATTGGAGCCTGCCGGTGACCAGACGTACGCTGCAGGCTGGTAAAGGGCCTTAGGCCTTCTTCTTGCTCCTTTCATTCATATCTGTTGATTGTCCACATAGTGGACGGCCTCACTATGCCTGGACTACACAGAAGGGAGCTCTCCCGCCCACTCTATTGGACAGATGCAGTGACGCTCCATTGTATCAAGACTTAACAGAAATGCATCTCATCCAACCTATGAGTCGTTTTCATCCTTGTGTTGTTCGGAAGTGTCTATTGCTATCCTTGGCAGAAATACCTCACAATTTGTCACACTTCACCCAGAAAACAATACCGCTTTATCCCCTGTGGTCTGCCAAGGGAGCACTATAATTCAGTGAACAGAATCAAGATCGCCTCTCTGAGTGCTCAGAGCTGCTCATTACCTGTGCAAACCTCTTTATCTTCCCCCAGTAAGATGCCTTTCACTGTGATGCTTTCATTCTCTGTCCTCCATCTCTGGTTATGAAGCTTCCAGAAGGCACTTGAAAACCCAGAGCCCACAGTAAAAGACCCAAATGTAAAGTGTCCTGAAACTCCTCCCCTATTTTTTATTCCCTTGTCTCATGGGGGTGAATATTCTTGAATACGTCCAGAATTTCTGTATCTTTCTTCTATGCGTGCCTTGTATAAAGTCTGGCTGTAGGAAAAAAAGAATCAATATGTTTTGGATACGTTTTGGCAAAACGACAAAGATTTTTTTGCTGACGTTGAAATGAAAACTTATCTCAAAATAGCATGTGGGCAGCCTGAGCCTGGAATTATTAAAGAGGCTTCTCACATAAAACTCAACTAGATTGCTAAGATTGCTCAATTTTATTTTATCCATTAGTGCTAAGATATGTGTGCGTATAAAAGGAAGACACTTATGCATCATCATCTTTTTCTCTTTGGTGTTAAAAAATGGTTTTGTTAGTGAAATTTTCTGTCAACTTTTGTTTATGCATTAAATAATATTTATATCTTCTGTATTCTTTCTAGAAGCTTCTTTCTGCTTAAATGTAGCTGATTCATAGTCACTTCCTAGAAGTACATGGGAAATATTTTTTTCCCCAAAAGCTGTTTGGTCAAGATAGTGACCACAGGAGAGAGCAGTAAATGTAAACTAATTTCGCCATGTTTACTTTTCATCTCTAGGTCCCACTGGTTATCTTTAAGCGAGAGAAAGAAGTAGCTCGGAAATTGGAATTTGACGGGCTTTATATTACAGAGCAGCCTTCGGAGGACGATATCAAAGGGCAGTGGGACCGACTCGTGATCAACACACAGTGAGTAAAGAATCACAGGAGACATTTCTGTGCTCAAAAGTTTCAAGACGTAAAAATACTTGGCTGGAGTTCTGTCGATTTGCCCAAAGTTTAGCAGAGGTGAATAAGAGTTACGTATTCAGCCAAGAAAATCAAAAGACTAAGCACCCTCAGCCTCCTAATGGATGCCCTCCATCTTTGCCCCCTGTGCTCTGAAGTCTTTTTATTTTTTTGTTTTATTTTTTTTTTTGAGACAGAGCCTCAAGCTGTCCCCCTGGGCAGAGTGCCGTGGCATTACAGCTCACAGCAACCTCCAACTCCTGGGCTCAAGCGAGTCTCCTGCCTCCGCCTCCCAAGTAGCTGGGACCACAGGCGCCCGCCACAACGCCCGGCTATGAAGTCTTTAATCAGAAATGGCTTTGAGTTCATGTCCCCAGCACTGAGGACTGTCACATTCACCACGGAGTGTTCAGGGGACTGTGTGGTACTGAACCCACAGCGCAGGGTTATCTCATCCAACAGCAGAGGAAGCAAGAAATTATTTATTAAGGAAAGAGTTGTAGCATTAAAGGCAAAAATATTGCATTTCACACTTTTAATACATCTGAATGATAAACTTTCACTTGGTACCGTCAAGCAGCCTAGCATAAAAGTAGCTGAATGTTATGACATGATATAAAATGTCAGACAGGGAAACAATTACTTTTTCTATCTAAGAAGCATTTTAGCCTGGTGGCATCAAAACCCAGACAAGAGGCTCGGCTCCTATAGCTCAACCGGCTAAGGCGCCAGCCATGTACACCTAAGGTGGCGGGTTCGAATCCCCAGCCTGGACCCGCCAAACAACAATGACGGCTGCAACCAAAAAATAGCGGGCGTTGTGGCAGACGCCTGTGATCCCAGCTACTTGGGAGGCTGAGGCAGGAGACTCGCTTGAGCCCAGGAGTTGGAGGTTGCTGTGAGCAGTGAAGCCATGGCACTCTACCCAGGGGGACAGCTTGAGGCTCTGTCTCAAAAACAAACAAACAAAAAAAACCCAGACAAGATATAAATCCATCACAAACATATAATTTTCTACCATAAAAAGTATTAATGATACAGAATTTTAGAAGAGTTTTTGTTTGCTGTTGAAGAGTGAAATACTTTTTTCTTATTGTCTTTAATTTTGATTATTAATAAAAGATTATAATTTCTAATCGGTTCTGAATTTTCAAATGGAGATGACTTATTTATGCAGTTTCCAGGTTTACTCTAGACACTAGAGTATCTAGTTCTGTTTTGCTTAGCAATTCTACCCATTAATGCTAAGTCTGATCAAGTCAGTCCCTTCTAGTATAGAGATAAGTTAGTCAAACTGCCAGCGTTATGGTTGGGTGCCATGCTCAAAGTTTCTTTGAAGATAATTCGATGGGAAGATTTTTTTCTTCATAGGAAAAAAGAGAAAAGACATATTTCTAGATACTTTAATTTTTAAAGACAACTGACAAACAAATCTAGGTATTGATTTTGTATAAATAAAGGACAAATACAGGGTGGCCATAAAGTTTATGACAATTATTTTAAATTTGGCATACAAACATTATGGCCATCCTATACCAATACTACTTATTAATGTACTTATTCTCCATTAAAGTATTAGCTTGCAGTCTTTTTTGTGCAATTTCCTTGTGTATTATATTAACATTTAAAATGATATTCAGTGTACTTATACTGTATTAAAATTATGGGATAAGATATCAACCAAGTTTACTTTTATATGGATGACAGGGTATATGTTTATATATCGCTAAGTATTTTGTACATGTAAAATGCTATGTTATTACTTATTAGTTAGAAAAAATACTATTTTATTTTTCTGCTTTTCTATCTTTTAGGTCATTTCCCAACAACTACTGGGATAAATTTGTGAAAAGAAAGGTAATATTTCTGAGCAAGAATAAATGCTCTGTATTTTTCTTCAAGTGCAGTCCAGGTTTGAATTGAAGGTGGTTTAGAGGTGGAATGAGGGAGACAGGGAGGTGTGCTCTATCTGTATGTTAATATTATTTCAGACTCACAACAGAGTCAAGGTGAAGTTCAAACATAGCAGCTAGGACAGGCACAGTCTGCAGCCTCCAAGCAAGCAGGCATTGCTCATTGTCCGTCTTCACTCAGCTCCAGAAGGAGCACTCGGTCCCTAACATAACAATGATTAGTAAAAATTTCCTTTGAGATGATTTGGATAACCTAAGCTGACTAA
>NW_003852560.1:3396307-3398116 GCF_000181295.1 Otolemur garnettii | reverse complement strand
CTGTCTCAAAAAAAAAAAAAAAGAAATAATATATGTTAACCATCCTTGTACATTGCACAATAATTGTCATTGTTTTTATAGTGCCTTACTTATTCCTTGAACTGCTCTGATTGCCACACTCCCTCAAGCTAAGCACTAGTTCATAATGAAACTGGTGTACACCACTTAGAGTGAATGCCCAGGTACACGTGCCAAACAAACAAGCAAAGGAGACTTTGCTTCTTCAGTCCCACCCGTTCTGAGCAGAGATTCAGAACTTGCACCAAGAATTTAAATCAATGATATCATGGAGCACATTGATTTTCTTTATATACATATGTATATGTGCTTGTGTGTCTGTACACATCTCAGCATTTTTTGTTGAAAACAGCAGTATGACTGTTGATTTTTTTTTCTTGGTACAAGATTTTGTCCTCCTGTGACCTGGCAATCTCGAACAGAATTGCATGAGTACATCTGAGTCAAATTAGGCAAAAGTGTTGAAAGAATAATTTAAAAATAATTTTAAATAGATAATTTGAACATTTATTGCTATTAATTATTTAATGGAAGAAAGAGGAAGCTTCTGAATTATTGAAGCAAAAATTTCTCTGAAAATTACATATTTATAGTCATAAATAGATAAGCTCATGGTGGCCAGGCCTGTTCCTGGCTTTCCTCCTGTGGCCCCCAGTGTGCTGTGCAGAGAATGGAAGTGAGAACACGGGCTGTGGAGAACTCCCACGCTGATCAGCACAGCCCATTTTTAGCAAATGCAAAACAAATCGTTTTAATAAGCCTAATTGTTTTATTAAGTCTAAATATTGCAGTGTATGTTTGTGGCTGTCTAACCACCATTGCTCTTTTGTGATTCCGTCTAATGCATCTGGGTGTATACATTGAGGAAAAGCCAGCTTGTATTTCTGCTAATTCTTCCCTTCTTTCTCTTTCTGTATTCCTTTCTTAATTTGCTCTATCTTTTACTCTCACATTGTGTCAGCCACTTTTCCACTCTTTCTTGTTTCTCTCTCTCTCTTTTTTTTTAGAGACAGAGTCTCACTTTGTCACCATCGGTAGAGTGAGGTGGCGTCACAGCTCACAGCAACCTCCAGCTCTTGGGCGTAGGCAATTCTCTTGCCTCAGCCTCCCAAGTAGCTGGGACTACAGGCGCCTGGCACAGTGCCTGGTTATTTTTTGTTGCAGTTTGGCCGGGACTGGGTTTGAACCCACCACCCTCAGTATATGGGACCAGCGCCCTATTACTGAGTCACAAACACTGCCCTCTTTCTCGTTCCTTCTTTAAGCCACATCCCTGGCTTTCTGGCCCCCCTTTTCCTTTTTTACTCCAGCGATCTCTCCTCCTGCTTCTCTTTCGTGGCTTTTCCGTCACTGTGTGGGACTGGCAGGGTGTGTGGAGTGCAGGAGAGAGGAGCCGCCCTGCTGGCTGGACCTTCTGAGCTCAAAGGGGAGCTGTGAGCCATGGCCAAGCAGGGATCTAAAAACACAACAAATGAGCAAAGCTGGCAAATGCAACAGGAGGATATGGGCAGGGAAACCAATGGGGGGAGTGATTCTAAGGATGGACATGGCATCTGTACTAGATAAGAATGAAAATGGGAACAGGGACATGGTTGCAGGTCTAGGTGTTACTGAAGACTTGCAGGGGTCAGAATACGAAGGGGAGTGCGGTGGAGAGATGGGGACTGTGGCTGGAGAGTTGAATGGTGGAAATTGAGAGCAGGCAGAGAGGTCATCCCTATGGTGTCCAGCCTAGTGGCATACAGAGATCTGTGCTGAAGATCGCTGGCTGGGCTGTCCACCATGGCCTAG
>NW_003852560.1:3393057-3395929 GCF_000181295.1 Otolemur garnettii | reverse complement strand
ACAGTTTCTCTGAAGAAGGGGATGGTAACAGTATGAAACTTACATGTTGGGACTATCACATGGAATGAAGCGTAATTCCCAGCATAATATGTGCATTTCGTGAAGGCCACTGTCCTTCCATTTCTTATGCTTCAGCTGATTGGCTCCCTTGTGTGCTGTGTGTATCGCCCTCTCTTGAATGAGAAATCTCGTCTTCAGATTGGTGTCATACTATAAAGAGCTATCAGTTTGTTTAGACCTTAAGTGGTGTGATCACCGACTATGACCCATAAAATAGATTCGCGTGTGATCTTTCAAATAGAGTAAATACTGGATACAGTAAGCATAAAAATAATTGAACGGTTATACACACATACATAGATGTTGTTACTTAAGGGTTGAAATCAACAAAATGCTTCTTCTCTTGACTCTCAGGTAATGGATAAATACGGAGAGTTCTATGGCCGAGACAGGATCAGTGAGTTACTTGGCATGGACAAAGCTGCCCTTGACTTCAGTGATGCCCGGGAAAAGAAGAAGCCAAAGAAAGACAGCTCCTTATCGGCTGTGTGAGTGTCCCTTCTGCCCTACCCTACAGCGCTAGGTGGAAAGCAGAAAAAATTAATGCATTTTTGAACTTGAACTCCCTTTCCTTCAATGTCAGAGGATTAGACAGAATAGATGAGGAAACAGAGAAAGTATAAAAAGTCTACTTTTTATGCTTCTGGTATTTGGTGCTATGATTGAACTTTTTCTTTCTTTTTTTTTTTTTTTTGAGACAGTGTCTTAAGCTGTCGCCTGCAATAGAGTGCTGTAGCATCACAGCTCACAGCAACCTCAAATCTTGGGCTTAAGTGATTCTCTTGCCTCAGCCTCCTAAGTAGCTGGGACTACAGGCTTCTGCCACAACTCCTGGCTATTTTTTTTGTTATAGTTGTCATTGTTGTTTGGCAGGCCCAGGCTAGATTCAAACCCGCCAGCTCCAGTATATGTGGCTGGCGCCTTAGTCTCTGAGCTACAGGCGCAGAGCCCAATTGAACTTTTTGAAGGTAGCTTTTTTGTTATCTATATAGGTGAAGAGAAGGGAAGGAATATTCATGTTACTGATCTGCCTTTCTATTCTTAAATACCCCTTAAGTCAAACACATGCCAGAGCACAATATATTACAGTGTCTTCTGATGCTCCCTGTGTGAAAAGAAGTTAATTTTCTTAAGTTTTGGAGAAGTGAACTGTGTGGCTCTGTTATCAAAAATGTTCAAAATTCATACCTTTTCATTATAGTTTTTGTATTTTTTTTAAATAGTAAAGACATAGGGGCAGCACCTGTGGCTCAAAGGAGTAGGGCGCCGGCCCCATATACTGGAGGTAGCAGGTTCAAACCCAGCCCTGGCCAAGCACTACAAAAAGAAAAAAAAAATAGTAAAGACATAGCATGCCCAAAATACTATACCTTCATGCTATCGCATGTAAAGTTTACTTCGAAATGAAGCGTTATTTATATAGGGCTTTCACAGCGTAATATGTTATACATGTACGTAGAAAAATGTAAAAGAGTTGGATTGACTCCACCCGAGGCTGACTGTCACACACACTCTCACACACATGTATAGGTCTAGTGTGAGTAGATGTACTTGGGTCTTTATACAAGTTTTGAGATGAAGCCCTCTCAGCAACACCAATAAGTCAAGCAAGTTGAAACCTGCACAGGTGAATCAAAAAGGACGCTGTCCACTGTCCTTTTGGGAAGTGAAATGATGCACAAAAGATTCATAGTGACATATAGATATGTGTGTGTGTGTGTGCACATATATATGCACACATACAGAAACATATATTATTTAACAAATTTGATCAGCTGAATTTCTGGAATAAAAGTAAAGCACCAATGTAAGTCTTTCCCTAATCCATGTATCTGCATGTTCTTCTTTTTTTGTCATTCCAGACTGAACTCTATTGATGTGAAGTATCAGATGTGGAAACTAGGAGTTGTTTTCACGGACAACGTAAGCCTTTTGTTTTTGTTTGTTTTTAATTTTTCTGTTATTTTTTATTAAGTCATTTGTACATAGATCATAAATACATTTATGAGATTATGAGATTCAATGTGTTGATTATTTGTACAGATTGGAGTGCTCACATCCTACTAATCAACACAGCCTTCACCTCATTTACCCAATCACAGCATTAAGACATTTGTGTTCTACACCTGATAGATCCAACTTGTATTGCAATATGCTCCATAGGTGTGGTCCCCTACTAACACCCTCTCTATCGACCCACCCCCCTCCCTTCCCCTCTCCCTGCCCTTCCCTCCTTCATTCTAGGCTATAGTTGTGTTTTATTTTTCATATGCATGTGTGAGTGATTGTAAATTGGTTCCTTTTGCATTAACACAAAAGAAAGTGCACTCTAAGTGGATGGGCGTGTGGGAGTTCTGCAGATGGAATGATGGCTGAGAAAGTTACTTAAATGCAAACTCAACTCATCTCAGACCCCATCCGAGAGACCCAGGGAAAGACTAACCAGCCCATCTCTCCTTCCATTTCTTTCAATAGCTGAAAGATTACGAATATATCTTTACACAAGAATTTGAGATGCGAATTCATATGTATTTTCATTCAAGTTTCAACTGGGCAATGGCATCCCTTCATCGTTTCATAGATGTTCCAAAGAATCTCCCAAATAAACATTTTTTAACATTACCGGGGCTAAATTTAAGTTTCCCTCAATTTAAATACATCAGATTATTGAGTTATTTTTCTTGATTGATTCTTCTTTTACCAAAGAGGCTTGGAAACTAAACATAGGGCTTAAACGTATATCCAAATATAATGGGAGAGGGTGGCACCTGTGGCTCAGTGAGTAGGGCGCCAGCCCCATATACCGAGGGTG
>NW_003852560.1:3390561-3392826 GCF_000181295.1 Otolemur garnettii | reverse complement strand
GCATATATATAATGGGGGAAAATCACCTCTTATTATTAGTCTTTAGTTTTAGCACTAACTTGTATAGTGAATGTTAGTTCCATCCTATGCAAAGGTCTTTGAGACCCGCCCCCTCCCCCCCCAATTCTCCTGCCTCTATCTCTAGGCCTGTGTCACCCAGACATGGGCCCAGAACTCTGAGTATCTGAGACAATCTTCCTAAGAACTCAAAATCATTCATGCTTAGAAACATATTTATGTATCTTGCAACTACTTTCCCATCTAATAATGGAGACCACTCTCCTGAATAAAAAGAAGGCCACCTCGATTCCTGGCCCAGTTGGTATTTCCATCTAAATAGCCAGTCCATCTGGCTTCTTCCCGCTAAGGGCCATCTTCCATGCCACACTACTTGTATAGCCCTCTGTGTCCAGCTGCAGCCTGTTCACAATATGTACCTCGTTACAGAGTTCTCTTGTCCTGCAAAGAGTCGGGGCCTGGATAGAGACCTGGTGGAAGTGTGGGGAGCCTTCTTCAAACATCTTTGAGTCCTAGTTCAGCTTTTTACCACCTGCAGTTGGGTGGCTTCTATTTGGCCAGTCACCTCTCAACATGTATTCAGTCTTCTATTGTATAGTTTCTCTCAGAAACACGGCTGGGGGTGCCAGGTTAAATATAGAAGTCCTAGTTAAATTTAAATTTCAGAGAACCAAAAAGCAAAAAGCTTAGTGTAATCATGTTCCTAATACTGCACGGGACATACGTACGCTAAAAACTATTTATTCTTCTTTTCTCGTTCTAATTGACCTGTGTAACATATGTATAGAATCTGCACACGCCCTTGACTCAGCCTGTTGAACTCCGGTGCATTTCCTCACTCCTTCTAGGCTGATAAACTTTCCTTTGCCCCGGCCTTTGAATTTCTTATTGGCCTGTTAGATGCCTCCTTCTGAATGTCCCATAACAAATTTATCATCCTCCTTTTCCTTCATTCCTTCCCACCAAACCCAGTTCTGTGTCCACAACTCTCTCTTTCTGTTAGAATTTTGTTCTTTTCGATACCCAGCTGAAATTATTAGCACGGATTCCTTTTCCTTATCCTTCTAATGCACATATTTGATTTTTTGCCTAATAATTTGATTTTTTTTGCTCCTGTTTCTGTCCCTTGTCATTCTCCCTTCTAGCTTTACCAATTTTGCTGCTCAGTGTGGCTCTCAGAACCTCACCCTGGGGCGTGTCCTATACTGTCCTAAGTTGATGGCTCTGCCCTGTATTCAGATTTTAAACAACAACTTAACCTGAGTGAGCTCACTTCTTCATTCACGAATTGGGGCTAAAAATGCCTATTTGCTAGACTAAACTGAGAGACTTTGTATCCAAATGTTTGACACTGAGTAGGTGCTGAAGAAATTTTCCTAAAATGCTATTTTCACAAACCGTTATCCTGTTCACCAGGTGCCAGTGCCTCCCAGTGCCTGTGGGCCTCACTGAGGTCTTTGAACTTGACCTCAAGGCCCTCCAGCTCCACTGTACTTTTCCAGCTTGATCTTCTGAAACTAAATTGTTCTCCCCGAGCAAACCCTGCCTAGTTTGATCGCAGAGTGCTTCATAAAAATGCTGCTTTCTTTTATGCTGCTTAATCTCCAGCTGCAGCCCTGTGTTGCCCAAGAAATTGCTTGTATTACCTAAGCCCCATCTTTCTTCTTTTAGTTCTCTGTTAAAGATTAAGCTATATTATAGCCAAAATTAAGGTTTCTATTCTTTCCCAAAATGGGTAGCTCCTGACTTCACTGGCCACGTGTGTCTTATGCAGAAGAGACTCGAATACATAAAGTAGACCAGGCATGGTGGCGTACACCTGTAATCCCAACAGTTTGAGAGACCAAGGAAGGAGGATTGTTTGAGGCCAGGAGTTTGAGACCAACCTGAGCTACATAGCAAAACTCGATCACTATAAAAAAAAATAGAAAACTTAGGCATGGTGGCACATGCCTATAGTCCTAGCTACTCCAAGGCAGGAGGACCACTGGAGCCCAGGAGTTTGAGTTTGCAGTGAGCTATGATGATACCACAGCATTCTAGCCAGGGTTGCAGAATGAGACTCTGTCTCAAGAAAAAAAAAAATCATTAAGAAAAGGAGGAATGTGGTGACTCACACCTATAATCCCAGCACTTTGGGAGGCCAAAATGGGAGGATAGCATGAGTGCAGGAGTCCAATATAGCAAGACCCCATCTCTACAAAAATAAAATAAATACATAAATAGGCTCAGTGCCTGTAGCTCAAG
>NW_003852560.1:3386472-3389127 GCF_000181295.1 Otolemur garnettii | reverse complement strand
TTCCTTGTGTTGGGAACATTTAATATCCTTCTAGATCCTTCTAGCTATTTTTCGTTTGTTTCAGAATATTAAGGAGTATATGTGTTTTGCTTATATACTTTGTTTTTTCACAGATTGGGTGAAGGTTATTTCTCCTAATGATTTAAAACTATATTATTGTTAACTATAGTCATCCTACAATGGTACAGACCCCTAGAACTCCTCGTGTCTAGCTGTAATTTTGTGTCCGTTAACAAATACTTCCTTCATCCTCCCTACCCCTTCCCAGCCTGTTGTATTCTCTTCTGTACTTTTTACTTCTATACAATCACCTTTTTTTAGATTCCTCCTAAGAGTCAGGATGTGTTCAACTTTCTATCCCTGGAGTATTTAGGACGAGAGGACAGTAGTCACAGGAGCGCAGGAGTCCAGTATAGCAAGACCCCATCTCTACAAAAATAAAATAAAGACAAGGTCCTCTTGCCTTGGAGTAGCTGGGACTATAGGCATGTGCCACCATGCCTAAGTTTCTATTTTTTTGTAGGACAGGAGGGCTCTTTTTTCTGACATGTTTTCCCCTTTTTTTGTCTTGATAGTCCTTCCTCTACCTGGCCTGGTACATGACCATGTCCGTTCTCGGACATTATAACAACTTTTTTTTTGCCGCCCATCTTCTTGACATCGCTATGGGATTCAAGACGCTGAGAACCATCTTGTCCTCAGTCACGCACAACGGCAAACAGGTAACAGTTCATCTTTTGGTTCTCCCTTGCATAAACTAAAAAAAAGCAACAAAGAAAGCCAACAAAATAAGGCCAGCTAAGGTACAGTTTTAAAGATGTTTATGAGGAGAGGGGCTGCACCTCTTCTTGACCACAGGCATTAGTGGTTTTAGAGACCCCCTTGACCTATACTCAAGTCTTTTCTTGACCTTGGTTACATGAATGATTCTAAATCTCAGTGCCCTTATTTCATAATAAAAGTACTTATGATACCAGGTTCTTGGTCTCAGTGATTCGATGAATGAAGCGATGGACCACAGGATCAGCAGTAGGTTAGGTTTTATTAAACAAGTGTTACAGCTCTCACAAAGAGCCAGACCTCCTTGCTCTCCTGCTCTCTCTCGGAGGTCTGTGTTTGGGCTCTCTGCTTAGGGGCTTATATAGAGGCAATTGTCCAATGAGCTTTTGGGCCCTGAAAATAGACCGATCAGGAGAAGGTTTAGAAAACAGACCAATCAGGGATCTACTGGAGGAATTGACCTGCCAGAAGTCCACGTGAGGAGACAGCACAGCACCAGTGTCTTCCCCCACTCTTCCAGTGAATTCCTCCATTCCCTGCAACAGCAATAGGTCCAGGAACAAGGTGTCCGTCTCAGTGCCACCTTGTCTGGTATCACTTACCTTATCAAATTTTGTTTTGTTAAAAATAAAAACAAATTTAGAGGTCCTCACACAGCTCCAGCCACACGTTAAGCACATCATTATTTTTTTCTCAGCTCAGTATTCACTACTGGGGATGGGAGTGAGGACAGGAGTGTGCCATGGCTTCCTTATCCACTGGTTTATCAGTAGGAAAGCATGAGGTGCTGCACTTTATGTAATATTTTAAAACTGGAAATTCATGCATTCTTTTCTCTACTTCTAAATTGAACAAAAAAGAATGTTTCATACTGGGCAGTGTCATACTGACTTGGAGGAAAATTGGTCTAGGTCCAGGTAATCAATTTAAGTTCTGCTAGAACCCATCAGTAATGTGAAAGCCCTCCATTATGATGAAATGCAGAAGCAGGCACGTACTGATTCCATCGCTGTTTTTCAAGTGTCCACTGGGCGGTAACATGTTCTATGTTAGTTATTTGGGTTAACAGAATCTTCTTTTCCAGAATTGTACAGCCCAGCACATTTCTAAATCAACATTGCTCAAAACAACCTTGAACTATGTCCATGGTTAAATTTAAGTTATCATGATCATTAGTTTTCTAAATTTCTGCACATGATTCTTACACATGTCACCATAGGTTGTGACTATGACTCTGATGCCCATGGCAAGCTGAGGGTCAGTGGATCAGAAGTCAGCTGTGTATATTCCTCGGTCAATTAGTTGATAAATTGTGTTTGAGCTCCCAGGATATGTAAAAAACTAGAGATGCAAAATTTATAGTATATTTCAACATAAAATGTCTCCTTATAATCAATTTCTGAATTATTCCTTTTCTTTTTGAGGTATCAGATTTTCATTTGCATAAATATTTGAGCTTTATAGTCCTAACAGGTAAAACACGCAGAAGTTTATAATAGCATTGTACTTCCTTTATAGGAATGGACTAAACTCTCTATTAAGATAACCTATTTTTTCCAGATAACTATAGCATGATTCCATTAAGACTTAATCAGTATATTCAATGTTTGCATGTTCCAACATCGAGAACATAATTAAAAAGAAAAAAATAATTTGCAACCCCTCTTTTTGTTGTCCATCATAACAAAAATGAGATGGATTTCGTTAGAAAAATAAATTATTTATTTTGATGTGCTAAAATCAGAGAAAGTATACATAAAGACAAGGCATATTAGTTTGTTTAGAATTTCTGTTAGGCAACCAAAAATACATTTTCACAAACGTGGTGAAAGTCCCATTTTTAACATGTGCATAGTTTACCAAATCTCTCAGAGT
>NW_003852560.1:3374718-3385917 GCF_000181295.1 Otolemur garnettii | reverse complement strand
AAAAAAAAAAAAAAAAAAAGAAAGAACAAGAACATAGACCTCATAAAAAGGGAAGAATTGCTTCATTAGTATCTAATTAGTATCTACTACCGAATATTCAGATGATAGAAAAATGGACATTTTAGGCTGCTTATTAATATTAGTAAGTCAATTTGGATGTGAAATTAAATCATAATTCATACTCTACCTACTCGTTAGCTAATTACATATTCAAATTTTGCAGAAATAGTCTGGTAACTTGATATAGAGAACCTGAAAATAAGTTTCTCTACTAGGGGAGCTAAGTAGAGTAAGAAATAATAAAGTTAGGGACCCCCTTAGCATCCTTCTAGTAAGTGAATCCAGCTGTGTTCTCACAGAAGTCACACATTTCAGTCACGTGTGCTGTATCTTTAATACAAGTTCAATGTCACTCTGCTTTCCAGCTCGTCTTAACGGTCGGCTTGTTAGCTGTCGTCGTATACCTGTATACTGTGGTGGCCTTCAACTTTTTCAGAAAATTCTACAATAAAAGTGAAGATGGCGACACACCAGACATGAAGTGTGACGACATGCTGACAGTAAGTTCGTGAACTTGGCTCTCATAGGAATGAAAAAAAAAAAAGCTTCTGCTCCTTCAATCTAAGTGATCGTGTATTTATCAACAGTGCCACATAGAAAGTAGTCTACGCAGTGAAAACGTTGGACGGCTCTTTAAAGAATCAACAATGTTCATATTTAGTAGAACATAAAGGATCATTTCTGTTGATTCTGCACTTCTGCTGCCCAGCCTGATAATTGGGAGAACGGCTGAGTGAACCTAGTTAGAAATGGAAGGAGTAATGTCATCACTTGAGCCAGTTGTTCACAGATTCCAGGACAGCGGTTGAAATTCTGTCCTGCAGAAAATTTTGAAGACTTACTTTTTTGTTTGCCTTAATGACTTTCACTGAAGTTAGCAAAGTCCACATAATAAATCTCTTCATAGTACTGCAAGGTTTTGCTTTTACACTGAGCATCTTGACTTGCGTTTCCTCTTTGGTCTTGATTTTTGAAGTCTACAGATGTTAAATCGTTCCTATGGCCTGCCTCTCTGATAGGGGCAAATCAGAAATTACCATACGTGAGATCTTAGATCAGGAAGGAAAACATGAGACAAAATATGTGTCTCTGGCTAGAAAGAGATGGATGCTGATGAACTCCTTGTGGAAATACTTACATAATTTGGGGTTGGGGTGTCAATACAGAGGACTGACATATGGTACTAAAATTACTCTAGAAAAAATAACCCAGAAGATTGATAAGAGAGGACGACCAGTATTACAAAGACTAATAATTAAGAGAGTTTCATGCTAAAGAATCGTAAATAAGTGGAACAGAATAGCGTCTGAAAAGCAGATGCAAATACTCATTGAAATTAAAATACGTTAAAGGTGGTTTTTGAAATCATGAAATTAAAAAATAATTCAATAAATGGTATTGATCTCACTTAGGGGAACTCTTTGGCAACAGTAATAGGAGTGGATACCAACCTTGCTCTGTCTTCAAAGTAAACTCTGAATGGACTAAAGATTTCAGTGTGAAAAAACCGAGGGAAAAAGAGCATTTAGGAAATTTGACTCCTAAAAACAAGAATTTGACTCCTTAAAACAAGAATAGTAATTTTCAAATGGGGAAGTAATTTTCGAATTTTACTTTCTGAGCATTATATAACACCCAGGATCCCTGAAAACATAAAAAATATTTCAAAAAAGAACAACTATAAGCAAAGTCGTAAAGACAAATGATATAGAGGGAAAGATACGTTCAACACCAGCAACAATGGCCACTTTCATTCATTTACAAAACTCTTGTCACAATAATAAGAAGAAATAAGTTAATAGAAAAGTGAACAAATTACATGACTAGACAGTTCACGGTAAAATAAATTCAGTGGGCTGATTAATATGGAAAGGTCCTCAGCCTCTATCTAATGAAAGAAATGCAATCAAAACAATGAAAAACCACTTTTTACCTATCAGATATGCAAAGTATTAAAGTTTATGGGAAGTATTAAATAACTATAGTTGGTGAGTTAATAGGAAAAGCATCACTTCTCTGAATCTCATCAGGAATCTAAATTAGCACAATTTGAGAGAAATTTTGCAGTATCTATTAAATTATTAAATATAGCTATAATATTTATTTTAGTAATTTACCTAAAGGTTTACTCACAAATATGCCTCTCTTTTTTCAAGGATATTAGCTACTCTCAGAAATTAGGAATAATATAAAATTATCAATAAGACCAGGCTCACGCCTCTAATCCTAGCTCTCTAGGAGGCCGATGCAGGAGGACCTCTGAGCTCAGAAGTTCAAGACCAGCCTGAGCAAGAGTCAGACATCATCTCTACTAAAAAAAGAAAAAAATAGCTGGGCTATGTGCCAGGCACCTGTAGTCTCAGCTACTCAGGAGGCTGAGGCAGGAGAATTGCTTGATCCCAAGAGTTTGAGGTTGCTGTGAGCTATGATGCCATGGTGCTCTAGCCAGAGCAACAGGTTCAAAAAAGATTAATTAAAAAATTATCATCAACAAAGCCCTGATTAAATTAATGGTGATAAATTCATAACAATTATGCAGCTATTTAAAATGAGAGAAATCTGTATATGCTGATATGGCAAGACATACAAATTTACACTGAATTCGAAAAGAAAAAGCTAAGATCCTGATCAGTATTATGATAGGACCCTAATCATGTAAGATTATACACCTGCCCACACACAGAAATGTCTATTATAGACATGGTAGGATATGCGTAACATTGTCTGAGGCATTTATTCCTAAGAAACTGTTAGCAAGGATTCCTGTGCAGAGGAGAACCACAGATCAGGGGAGAATTTTACCTACTTTTTATTATATACACTTTTCTTCTCTCTAAATTATTTTATCAGATGCATTTATTTATTTTTAAGAGCGTAAAACAGTGTTTTCCCCAACACATTATAAAAGAGATCTTAATTTAGTTCTTCTCAGAATTAGTACAACTCTATAGTGGGACTACGTCCTGTCACGGAGGGACAGAGCAGAACACTCAGGTAGCTGGTCGGGGGACTGAACAGGACGGAAGCTGAGATCAGCCCTGATGTTCCATTCTTGGCCCGCTGCCTGACTACTCTGAGCCTGAATTTTTCTTGTGTCTGTAAAAAAGTTTTGCCATATTTAAAAATAATTTCTTCATCATAAGGGATCGTTAACCTAGAACTGATAATTCTTCCTCTTTTTTAAAGAAAATATTTGCTCTTCTTCTTATTAATTTAGAGATCTTCCAACAAGATTGTCCTTGTCTAGGCTGTTGTGATTAAGAATTCTTGTTCTCTTCCTAACTTTTTTAAGGAAGAAAAGAAAAATCTCAAAAACAATGAAGAATAACTCTTAAATAAGTCATAGGTTAATAATTGGGGGAACAGGCTGGGCACAGGGCCCACACCTGTAATCCTAACTCTCTGGGAGGCCAAGGCAGGTGGATCACTTGAGCTCAGGAGTTCAAGACCAGCCTGAGCAAGAGAAAGACCCTGTCTCTACTAAAAATAGAAAAACTAGCTAGGTGTTATGGCGGGCACCTATAGTCCCAGCTACTTGGGAGGCTGAGGCAAGAGGATTGCTTCGGCCCAACAATTTGATATTGGCATGAGCTACAATGACACTGTGGCACTCTACCCAGGGTGACAGAGTGAGACTCTGTCTCAACAAAAAAGAAATTGGGGATACATCATAGCTTGTGAACATGAAAATTAATACTCTTTTCCTAGGTCAAGATAAGATTTATTGCCTGGCGTGTGGTGGTTGCCTGTAGTCCCAGCTACTCAGGAGGCTGAGGCAAGAGAATTGCCTAAGCCCAGGAGTTGGAGGTTGCTGTGAGCTGTGATGCCACAGCACTCTACTAAGGGCAATAAAATGAGACTCTGTCTCTAAAAAAAAGACAAGTTTTTTTGAAGACTTAGAACAAAAAGGGATGTTTTAGGGAAGCAATGAAGAAAGAAAAAATAAAAAAAAAAAAGCTTCTAATTTGTAGCCCCGTCCATAGTTGGCAGCAAAGCAGATGTGTTATTTGTATGGAAATCATTCATTATCTTCAGTATTTCCTATCATTATGGCCATTCTGAAGACATTCTACATGACTTTGTGATTTCTATGTGCTAGTCACCTATTTGGAGGACACAGAATATTAAAGCTACAAGAATTGAGATGTTCTCAATCATTCATCCATAAACGTAACTCTCCAAATGGAACAAAATACCATTCCAGTTACAAATTCATAGTCTTGTAATTAAGATTGGTCATTTATTTATCAAATACTTATATAGCACCTGTTATAAATAATATTGTGCTGGATGTTGTCCCAAGCACATTACAAATATGAACTCATTTAATCCTTAATAATTTCATGCATTAGGTGAGTACTGTCATCATCCCCATTTCACAGATGAGCAAACTGAGTTACCAAGCGTTTGAGTAACTTGTCATAATTTTCCCAGTCAGATTAGACTCTTTACCCAGCACTCTGCCCCATGCTACCTCACAGATAGTAATTCCATTCCACTGATGCTATTAATTTTGGTGATACTTTTGTGCCAGGCACTTGTTGAGGATAAGATTTGAATAAGCACAGCCCCTACCCTCAAGGAGTTTACCTATTAAATGCCTTTCTAGAAACTCTCTTAAGCTTCTTCTAAGATGAACTTCCAAGAAAAGAATAGTCCAGAATTTCCATAAGTTTGGGGAAACTTGAAGAGCACTATTTCTGTCGCATACAGAACATTTAATGGCATTAAACTTCACAAAAATAGTTGAACATAATTCCTCAAACACTACCATTAAAACGTTACTTTAAATGGCTAATGGTCAGGGAAATAAAAATAAGTTTAATGAAATATCATACTAAAATATGGACATAGACCCAAATCCTTTCAATAATACTTTAGATTTATGTTATGTCATAAGTTGGCATAACGGAGATTCAAGACTTCCTCTTTGATGCTCTCGGTCTCTGGTTAATTGTTGGAATATAGCCCTGGGCCCTGCCTGGAGTCTCTTCACTTGCCTGCCTCTCCCGCTCCCCTGATCAGGGCCACCTGCCCCCTTTTTGTACCCACGTGTCATCCCTCCTTTGTTGCTCTTACACAGCAGAGAGAAATGTATCAGGTGGGGTTTTCATTTTTTTGGGTTCTTTTTATTTTTCCTTTTTATTTTCTTTCTAGCAGCTGTACAAAAATCAGATTCAACACAAGAGACTGGTCGCTAGTAATCCACTGGCCAGCAGAGTCATTAATTGTGATGCTTGACTACGCCCTCTGCCTTCTCCTCTTCCCCAGCCTACCCATCCCGGGGCCAGGGCTGAGGATACCTCATGACCCTTCACCTTCTTTTCTGTGCTGCCCTGAACATTCACCGAGCTTGGAGCCTCTCCACCCTGAAAGCAGGGAGCGGAGCACAAGGCCAGGGAAGGCAGTAAGGCACAGGAGGGGCCGGAGGTACTAACAGCAGGTGTGATGCTTACAGTGACTCCCAGGAAAATCACTACATTCCAGGACAAACAACTGAGAAAAAGTCGACTTCTTAGATGTCACGGTGTTCAGTGAATTGCTGAAGATTAATGGAAAGTAGGGACGATTCAGAGAGTAGTAACTTTTCCATGGCAGTGTTTGAAGAGTGATGCTCAATCAGTTATTTTTGTAAAGTTTAGTATCATTAAACATTCTGTGTGTGATAGTGGGGACAGCGTGTGACCCTAGATCTCCCACCACAGGAAGACATCTGCGGTCTCCCAGTCCCTGGGCATCACGTAGTCAGCACAGCTGGCCTTGTTCAGTCGTAGTCACAGTGAGCTTCGACAGCTGTTAGGAACCTCCCCCTCGGTATGTGCCTCCATTGCTTTTTTGTTAATTTTGTTTAGGAAGACAGCTAATACAGAGAACAGATTCGCCTCACATTCAGTTGAAGCAATGAGGCCTCTTGCTGTTTTGAACTGTGGACTTTCCTAGAGCCTAAATGTCTTCAGTTGGAGGGATTTCTGTCCTTGTAGCAGAGACTATCACTAGCTGTAGGTTTTTGTTTCTGCACACATGACAGTAGACTTCTCTACCATCTTGATTGGGGTGACGTGGGGTATTCTCCTGCAAGAGAAAACTCCGTCCCAAGTCAGCAGCTCCGCTGCTGCTCCCAGCACACACACAGGATGCACCGCTGCCCATCAGTGGAGCCGGACAGGAGTCCCTGTGGCTCTGTGTGAGCTCACATCTTGCTACTGGTCCTTACAAACTCTCACCTTGACGGGCAGCCACAGCACCTACATTAAACTTGCACGTTGAGCGTCCAACCCCGTCCTTTTAATCTGCTTTCTACTAGTACTTGTGCAAAGGCTTCCTGAAAAAGCCAACAAAATTTAAAGTATAACTGATCACCTACAGTAGCGCTCTTTCAAAGTGGAGGCTTATGAAACCCAGCCAGGCAGCAAGAAAAAGTGTGGAATAGGGAACAGAAAGATGAATGCTGCCTTGAGTTCTCAAAAGACAGTCCCTTCTGAATGACAGTCAATTTAGCATTTACTTTTCACAGGGGGGAGTCTGTATTCTCTCTTGAGACGAGTTTTCCTCATTCATGTCGTATTTTATCAGCTTCCTCCTGGATTCCCGCCGCCTTTGTTGTTTCAGGCTGTTTCCCTGGGACAGGGCAAGGAAGCATCTTAGGTTCCCCTATGTAGGCAGTTCACCCGCCTGTTTGTCAGAATTTACAGCAGGGGGCGCTGGAGCTGCAGTTTTATGAACATGATTCACACAGCGGGTTTTTCTTTCTTTCTTTTTTTTTTTATTCCTCCCTGCATTATGGCGTTTTCAGCCTGAGACTCTAATTAAACCAGCAGTGTCCTGATAGAATTTGAACCTCCTCTATAAGAATGTGGGAGGAGAAAGTGAAAAATGATCTGAAGTCCAGAGTGAAAAGATGACGGGAGTTAGATAGCTAGGGAGTCTGACTTGACAAGTCTAAGAACCTTCCTCCAAGGGAAAGTGGGCTCACCGCGGCAGCTCCTTATAAATCCAGGGGGCTGAGACCCATGCTCCTCCTGAACCAGAGGCTGCAGGAAAGATATCAAGACCTTGTATTTTGCAGGAAAGCTTTTCTGGGAATATAGACAAGAAGATACTCTCTTAGAGAGGTAAACTTGGTTAGGTAATTAGGCGATTGTTCTAAATTACCTCGCTTAATTATTCTCACTTATTTTACTCTCCCTTCCTGACAAATAATGTGTCTCTCTTTTTTCACCAAGATAAAGATTTCATATACATCTTTTCCCATCTACCAGAAACGGGTGCTAGTGTCCTAAAGGCAACATCGTACTGATCAGCCCCAGAACTAATCTGTGGAAGAAATGAATGAAGGGAGAAGCTGTAGATGTAAAATCTGAATAATTAACTGCCTAGTCTCAATGTTTGTAGGACCAGTCACCTTCCTTCCTCGTTCCTTGGGTTCTCTGAATGAAGTATATCTCTCTCTTTGCCTGGCTGAATTATTCCTTTCCATCTGCAACTCTTATCATCAGAGGTAGGCTGATTCTATCAGATGCACGCTGATTCTGTGCAAAGAGAGGTAGATGGAAGGATTGGCATTTGCAGAAGGATCATTTGGTAGCTGAAAGCTCAGCAGCTGTGTGAATAGGTGTGCACTGGGGGCTCCTTGTCCTCCGCCACAGCCATCAGTGAGCCATGAGGGGCTGACCAGATAGTGAAGCAGGAACCTGGGAGAATCAGTGTCAAAATCCCACAGGTGAACTGAGCATCTTATTCTTTTTAAATTTTAGTAATTTATTAAACCTAAATAATCAAATGCTTAAGACTCTACTTATATTTTCAGTAGGGTTGTAAGTCTGCTATTGAACTCTGCGAGAGAAAATGCTTGTAGCGGCCGGACACAGTGGCTCATGCCTAAAATCCCAGCCCTTTAGGAGGCTGAGGCAGGAACATTGCTGAAGTCAGTTCAACAGCAGCTTGGGCAACACAGGAAGACTCTCATCTCCACAAAAAGTTTTATATCAACAGGGTGCAGTGGCTCACATTGATAGTCCCAGCTACTTGGGAGGCTAAGGCAGGAAGATCAATTTAGCACCCCAGTAGTTTGTGGTTACAGTGAGCACGATTGTGCCTCTGCACTCCAACCTGGGCAACGGAATGAGACCCTGGCTCAAAAGAAAAAACAAATTATAGTTATGAGATAGGGACATTACCAAGAAGGACTGGGTAAATGACTGACAAGAGACCTGAAAAGGAGACATTATCTTTGGTAATTTGGCCTCATTCCAAGGTTTTATCTTCAACTTTACATATCTAACTAAAAGTGAATCATTCTTTTTGGAACAGACTCACATCGATAGGTATTATATACATCCGATGTATGATTCTCTGTGCCAGCTTATTAAGATTTAAAACAACAAGTTGACACAAGTTGACATGGTCTCTGCTGGAGAAAAATTCTGTATGGGAAGCCCAATTATAAAACAAAAGTCAGTTAGCAGGAAACAGCAAGAGAAATTAGCCGAATGATCTTGGTCACTAGTGCTGTCCTCCCCAATACCTCAGACAGTCAGGGATGGAGAGCGAGGACATGCTGGGACCTGCACTGGGCACTGCATGATCCACTCTTACTCACTGCAGGTATTGGTATGGTGACCCAAGGGACCAGAGCTGGACATGGAGAGGTACCAGACTAGAGCCAGGCATAGTGTCCAAATTAAGTCCCCAGAGGAATTCTCAGAGATTTCACACACAAAGCTACTGATGGTGAAGTTTCACCAGGGTGATAAGAATCATGACGGCTTGATACCTTATTATCCCAGATGCTTTAGAGCCGAGATACTAGTGAGGGACTTTTTTCTCCAAATTGAGACGGAGGTGCCAAGCAGAGTAGGCAGGATACAGTTTTGTTTAAAACACAGTAGCCAGTGAGAGCCAATTGTTTGCGTGACAGTTACAAATACTGGAACCCAAAGAGGCACAAAAGAATGTCAATATCCTCATCACTTCCAGAGAGAGGAACAGGTGTGTTGAGTATAAAAATGGGCCAAGTCTGTTGGGGTGCACTGTGGGCCCTGACCTGAGTTGGGGATCAACATGGGAGAGGTCACTGAGGAGAAATAGAGAGAGTCTACACCAACTCGATTGCGAAGTCTGGAAGCCTGGAGAGAGGTGGACACTGACTCGCGTGGCACGTGGCAGATTGAGACAGTGCAGCCACTCTCTAACTCCTCGGGAACCTTTCCTGATCTCTGTCACGAAGAGTCCATGCAAAATTCCCAAAATAGGATTGAAAGAATCCCCAGCCCCCAGGAAGATTGGGTGACGGGGAACATAGGGCAGTGAGTTGACAACAATGGCCGATAACATATTTAGAAAGAGGAGGAGAAAACAAGTTTCGTCTCTGCAGGGCAGGCCAACAGCTTCTCTTGTTTAACCGCTGCTCAAAGGGTTCAGCCCCACCTACCTGCTGATTCTCAAAGTCCTAAGGATTTTGCCCTATCTGGGGTGCCTCTGGGCTCCTTTCATCTTCCGTCGTTTTGATGAGCCCCCAGAGATGGTGGGTCTGAGCACTTTGCCCTGGATTTAGAAGAGGCCCCCACTGAGAGATAGGCCTTTCTGTCTCCCACATGCGTCCCCCAGTCAGTGGTACCATCTTCTTTTCCAGTGCTACATGTTCCACATGTATGTGGGGGTACGTGCTGGCGGGGGCATCGGGGATGAGATTGAAGACCCCGCGGGAGACGAGTATGAGATCTACCGAATCATCTTTGACATCACTTTCTTCTTCTTCGTAATTGTCATTCTGTTGGCCATAATACAAGGTAAGCATCATCTGCACGGCTCACGAGAATCTAACATTGGAGGGACCTATTGTTGAAGCTAATATTTAGGGTAGGGTAAGAATGTCAATGGTATTCTGGAAAAACCAAAGAGGACTTTTCCCTTCAGTATTTCTTCACTGTGAAATCTGTAGAGAGAGATACAAAGAAGATTGGGAGCCTAGTGTTAAGGGGAGATGGATATGGGTTTTGTTTTGTCTCCTTTCAAATAACACTATGGAAAGAGCGCCTTCCTTGGCCTGAATCACAGCCCTGGGACTCAGACTCCTGGTCCTGAGTCTGGGTGGGTGAGTGTGGTTGGGTGAGCCATTTCACCACAGTGGGTCCATCAGATGGGAATCGTATGAATTTCTAAGCCCTATGGTTGTTAAGAGGTTTAAAAACATGATGTTCATTCAGGTACCTTAATGTAGTACCTGTTACATAATCAATGCCTTATAAATAATCATAGAGCCACATACACCTAAGGTGGTGGGTTTGAATCCAGCCCGGGCCCGCCAAACAACAATGACAGCTGCAACCAAAAATAGCCAGGCGTTGTGGGGGGCGCCTGTGGTCCCAGCTACTTGGGAGGCAGAGGCAGGAGACTCGCTTGAGCCCAGGAGTTAGAGGTTGCTGTGAGCTGTGATGCTATGGCACTCTACCCAGGGTGACAGCTTGAGGCTCTGTCTCAAAAAATAAAAAATAATAATAATAATCATAGACCTATTATCATCCTTGAGCACCTACTATGTGCCAGGAGCATGCACTGACTAACTATACCCCTTCACTAACCTTGTGAGAATGGTGCTGTTATCCGCATTACACATGAAATAATTAACCAAGCCACAGTAAGCCTAAGTAATTTCACCAAAGTGCACAGCTACCCAGTGCTGGGGTGGGAATCCGCCCACGGCCAGGTGGTCTGGATCCAGAGCACTCCGTGCTGTGTTAACCTGCTATTCTCCCTTTTACTTGAGGGTAACCTGGAGGGTGGTGGTTTCCTATCTCAGAAAAATCACTCGTGTTACCTCTTTCTGCTTAACACATTAATTCTGCCTTGAATTAAATGTCTATAAATGTGGCAATATTCTCTGAGTTTCAGGGGCATAGAATGATACTGTCTTTTGGTAAAGTGCACAGGCAAGCTTAAGGGACTCATAATTCCTTTGTGGTGTCTTTGAGTGTAACTGTGATGTGGTGCCTTTGAGTGTAACCGTGATGTGGTGCTTTTGAGTGTAACCGTGATGTGGTGCCTTACTGAGTGTAACCGTGATGTGGTGCCTCACTGAGTGTAACCGTGATGTGGTGCCTCACTGAGTGTAACCGTGATGTGGTGCCTCACTGAGTGTAA
>NW_003852560.1:3365669-3374698 GCF_000181295.1 Otolemur garnettii | reverse complement strand
TGCCTTACTGAGTGTAACCGTGATGTGGTGCCTTACTGAGTAAGTACTGGTTGTACAAAGTACAACCAACCGTGATGTGCTTTATGAGAGGGCACGGCCAGAAAGCACATGGAGGAAGGTGGCAGCCCCCACGGCCTGGGAGAGAGAAGGAGCTAAAGGCCAGCAACTCACGCAATTTGTGATTGCATCAAATCATGAAATTACGGGAAGTTTCCAGAGGAGGAACTTGGGAAAACATGACTTTGAGGCAAATTTCTCACCGTTTAGATCAGTGGTTCTCAACCTTCCTAATGCCGGGATCCTTTAATACAGTTCCTGTGGGTCGCGACCCACAGGGTGAGAACCACTGCTTTAGATGGTCATCTTTTATTTTCAGAAGAATCCCTGAAAATCTTAGGAGTAGAGTTCTCTGTACTTCACCACCGTGAATCTCAGCTGCTCTCTTGCAGAAGGAAAAGCACAGTGTCTGTATGTGCCCGGGCAGCAAAAGGACTTTCTTGCTCTGTCGTCTGATTTCAAGATACCTTTAGTGAGCGTACTCCCTGGTCCCTGTGCCCTTCTGCCCCCAGAGGGAGACGGCCTCCCTGCCTCGTGGGGGCAGCAGTGAGCACTCACAGTCTCACCACGTTCTCAGCATTTACTTCCCCAGATAGTTGTATATTTTCCCTTCCCTCAGAAGGCTTGGCCAAGGAGCTGTGAATTTAATTATTATTCCCTGGTTGATGGATGTCTTTATTCAACATTAGGTCTAATTATTGATGCTTTTGGAGAACTAAGAGACCAGCAGGAACAGGTCAAAGAAGACATGGAGGTAAGCATCTGTCACTCAGCTTCTTCACTGTTGTCGTGGGCACTTGTTTTCCAAACTCATGAACATGGAAGAAAGAGGGAAAGGACAAAAACAACCACGTGGTTTCCCTGGCCTGCTTTCCGTTCAAGCAGAGCACACAACTGAGCACTAAGTGTGCTGAGCTAGAAGGGCAGTGAACTCCAGGTCCACACCGGCAGCAGCAGGGCCCCATCCTGCCCCTCAGGGAGCAGGAGAACCATTCATGGAAAACTGAACAGTCACAGAAGAGCTGGTCGATGGTTGCAAGCTAGGGTAGTGAACCCTTTATGAGTGAGAGTGAAACCCTGCGTTCCAAGGTCTCCAGGGCTGGTGTCTATCTCCATCCCAGACAATCGCTGAACTTCCTAGAAGTAGGGAGAGCCAGGCTAAGACCTGAAGACTGTAGAAATGTGGTCGTGGTAGGGGCAGAGCAGAACAGTGTAGGCAACCTCCACCCCCACCTGTCACTTGTGTCTCCCACTGTGCATGCCTCCAGGGGTACCATTAACTCTGGGTTCCAGGAGAAAGTCGCCACCCAAAATCTCACACCAAGACTGTGATTTTGGAGAATTCAATAGGCAGACTTTTTTCTTGGAAGCATAAGTGGTTCAAGATGCAGCGTTAATTCTAGTGAGGGGGCTGGAGAGGAACGCCAGGGAATAAAGAGCCTAATCACTCATTTGAGAAATTTGCAGTTTAAGGTATGGGCTGTGGGAAACAAGAAAAGGGCTGTGAGTAGGGCAGCAGGTGATCGGATTTGCATTTTTAAAAGAGAGCTAAGGTTTAAAACACGGGGACTGCACTAGAGACTGGCAGGACCGGGCCAGAGAAGTGGGCCGTCTGCACTTCCCCATAGAGATTATGAGACCTTTGGTAAAGCCTAACACTAAGCATGCAGGAACTAGATGGATTCACGTAGGATTGGGGATGTGGGGCGAGAACTTGGTGATGGGACAGATGCAGAAGATGAAGAGGATGAAGCAAGCACAGGGATACCAGGGTTTCAGCCACCAGCCCCCAGAAGGATGGCAGCACCGTTAGCTGACGCAGGGAACCCAGAGGTTTGTGGACAAAGCTGATGAGGGTGGTTCGAACCTGTTTAATGTAAGAGACACTGTCGACGCAGTGGTGTAAGGACCTGATTGTTCTCCCAAACTGCTGATTTTGGCCTGTCTGCTTTTAGCAGCTGTTCATCAATAAGTCAGGAAGAATTTTGTAAATTACCTTAATCATCTGGACTGCAGTCCCCGGAATCCAGACATAAACATGCCTCCCTTGGTATCAAACAGCTTCCCATAGGCAGGGACAGATGAGCATCTGAGTCACACAAGGACAATAATTGTTTAATTCATTTGCATTTACACACATGGAATTCTAATAATGACACAGAGGCTCAGCTTCTCCTTGGGTTTTGTGGAACAGGCCGGCAGATGGCAGAACTAAGCAGGTCACTCTGTACAGGCTGCAGACAGAGAGCCATGCTGGGGGCGACAAAAAGAGGAGCCACCTGCCTCCTAGAGCAGGAAGTCGTTCCCAGGGGACATCCGCTGGTTAATTCTGTAGCTAGCACGGTGCCTGGACAGGGCAGTCCCCTCCTGCATCAATCATGGAATACCTCATAGCTTGGGATTTGATTTTTCACTCCCTAAAAGAAAGTGTTCTGCCCCTTCCCCCCTTGGTCATCAGACGTCGTTCAAGTGCTGAGTCTGCAGTTCAGTTGAGGACATAGTGGATCAGGTAACCTGAGGCAAGGTCATGGCTCAGAGTGACCGTGAACCTGGGCTGTTTCACCTAAGCTGGAGACGATAAGGGACAGACACGGCCTTCGGGCCTTGGTAACCTGTACTTTCTCTGTCCCTGTTGCTTCTTGCTGCTGGTACCTGCATCGTTTAAACCAACAACACGCTATTGTTCAGCCAACAGTTAAATTTCCGTTCGTGGACTAGGCTTCCTGAGCTTCCACATCAGGACCCCGAGGTCGCACAGCCGCCTGACACAGCCGGTTACGTCTCCCTCATGTTTTGCTTTCTACACGCCCTGACGTTTTCCTCTCCCCCTTTGTCTTCTAGACCAAATGCTTCATCTGTGGAATAGGCAATGATTACTTTGACACAGTGCCACACGGCTTTGAAACCCACACCTTGCAGGAGCACAACTTGGCCAATTATCTGTGAGTGTGCCCATCCCAGGCTCCCCACCCCTCCCGATAGCCCCGGCGCCCCATCCCAGCAAGCTGGAGAAGCAGGAGAGAGAGCTGCGGCTTGCTCTTCATAGTTGCTGCAGATTTTTTTTTTTTGAGACAGAGCCTCAAGCTGTCCCCCTGGGTAGAGTACTATGGCATCATAGCTCACAGCAACCTCCAACTCCTGGGCTCAAGCGATTCTCCTGCCTCTGCCTCCCAAGTAGCTAGGACTATGGGCACCTGCCACAACGCTGGCTATTTTTTGGTTGCAGCCATCATCGTTGTTTGGCGGGCCAGGCTGGATTTGAACCCGCCACCTTAGGTGTATGTGGCTGGCGCCTTAGCCACTTGAGCCACAGGCGCCGAGGCTGCTGCAGATTCTTTGAGAGAAAGTCACTCTCTTTTCCTCTGCAGTGGGCTTCCTTATGACACTAAGTTGCTGTTCTTCTTGTGAATGCCATTTTTTTTGAGACAGAGTCTTACTCTGGCACCCTGGGCAGAGTGCCATGGCATCATAGCACCAGAGCTCACAACAACCTCAAACTCCTGGCCTGGCCCAAGCAATCTTCCTGCCTTAGCCTCCCAGGTAGCTGGGACTACAAGCTCCCACCACAACACCTGGCTTGTCTTTCTATTTTTCGTAGAGAAGGGGTCTCACTCTTGCTCAGGCTGGTCTCTAACTCCTGAGTTCAAGCAGTCCACCACCTCAGGCTTCCAAAATGCTAGGATTACAGGCATGAGCCACCTTGCTCAGCATAAATGCCACTTTCTAAAACTTGAAAAGCAAAGGTGGGCAGCGTCCAGCACAGTCCCTTAGGGGTAGGGGCCCATGTTGCTCCTTCCAAATAGAACTCCACTGTTTCGGAAATTGGCTGATGAATCTGCATTTTTCTCTTCTGAAGACTTACAGATCTCTCCAGGCAATATTGTTAACCCAGTTAAAGGTGTTTTTTTTTTTGTTTGTTTGTCTGGTTTTTTTGTTGTTTTTTGCCGGGGCTGGGTTTGAACCCGCCACCTCCAGCATATGGGGCTGGTGCCTTACTCCTTTGAGCCACAGGTGTTGCCCAAAAGTTGTTTGTTTGTTTGTTTTTTTAATATGGAGAAATCTGGCCATTACTTGGGACTAGCCAGAAGTATAATCTGCTAAATTCTTATTCCTTTTCTAATCTAATTTTAATACCAAGCAGAAGAGGTACAGAGGAGCAGCTTGGGGGAAAAATGCTTTAATTATATTCAGTTGAACTTCCTCAGTAAATTAGAACTTGTTATTAAGCTAGTTGTCAATGAAAATCCGTCAGTATCGATTCGATTCTGACAAAAATGCGTATATTGCTAACTTGAAGCTCAAGTGCCTCCAGGGTAAAATTGTGCATCAGATCAGCAAAGCCAAGTCAAAAAAATCTTTACCTCCTTCTGGTACCCTGTAATTAATTTTCTAGAAAATGTTTATGTGTTGGTTTCTCTGTGTCTACCGTAATTGAGTGCAATACCTAATGTATAAAAATATGCCCTCTTTACACTGATAGTGTCATGCACTGAGTTTCTGATCAGTCTCTCTGTTTCTGTAGGTTTTTTCTGATGTATCTCATAAACAAAGATGAAACAGAACACACAGGACAGGTAGGTAACCAGCATCTAAGTAGTATCCTTTCAATGAAATGGTAGAGAAGGCCTCAATGCTGGAACAGAGTGTGTGCGTTCAACAGTCAGGGGTGGAATTACTTTCAGATATTAGTTGTGATATATTGATGAAAACACCTGTCATCTTGGATAAGGGTGAAAAAGATTGGCTGTGTTAAAAAAGTAAAAATTCTAATTTCACATGAAACAAGCTGTCGTTAGCTGAAAATGCTGAGTTTGGGTTTTGAAATCTCTGTTACAAGAAAACTGAGTGGTCTTAATTATTGTTTTGAAATTCTTCTTCTGCAAGTGTTCCCACAAATCGTTAATATAGTTTGAATTAGAAGTACGCAATGATTATTACTAATAATAGTTTAAGAGAACCCTTAACAAACATATATCATAAATATACTTTTGATCAGTATTATATTATGGTTAGAACGAGGACTGATTATCACTAGAAGTAAATAAGGCCACTACAATAAGGGACTATCGAAATGAGTCAGGACTTCAAAGTACATGTGATATACCAAACAACAAAGTTGAGTTTTTACCCTGTATTTTGAGTTAACGCCCAGACTTAGGGGAAATGTTAACCCATTTCCTTTACTTTTACAGGAATCTTATGTCTGGAAGATGTATCAGGAGAGGTGCTGGGAATTTTTCCCAGCAGGAGATTGTTTCCGGAAACAGTATGAAGACCAGCTCAATTAAACTCAGATCCCGGATCACCATGAAAAACCAAAACAGACTCTCGCTCTCCTCTCTCTCTCTCATTCTGTCCCTCTCTCAATCTCTCTGCTCTCTTGGACACATCTTGCTGATTTGGTGAATTGCCAGCACCGTGTGCTCTCCGGGAGCGTTGAAGCTCTGTTTCTGAAGACCTGACCGAGTTTCCCCCCCACCATGTGTATTTTCATCGAAACTAAAGACTGCAGAATAATCTAAATTAATACACAGACCACATAGGAACTCTGGAAAGAAAACCATTGGGGACACTATCATATCACGCACTGACAGATTTTTCTTCTGAGACTCTTGTCTCGTTGAGCTACAAGACCTTCCCCAGAGAAGGTGGCAGCCACAGTCACCCGGCCTCTTTATTTCACCATGCTGGAAGGGAGCTGTCTAAAGGTCGCCGAGCACTGTAGCACTTCACAGATTGCTGTGGACACCAGTGATGACGGGAAATAGTGCCTTACTATACGTGGGTTGAGCTATGCAGAAGAAATGTGCATGAAGAAACATCTTTATTTTCTTTATATCAGCCTTTCTTTTCTTAGATTAATTTTGTGAGTTTTATTTCGTTTTTTCCTTGTGTTCTTTTCTTTGGTGGGGGAGGGTAAGGAAAGCAATTTGCACCTTTTTAAAAAGATGGTGGTACGACTCAGGATGAAAGGAGGCTCTTCTCATTCAGCGAAATTCACCTTTGCCCTCCCCATGTGCTCCTGCTGTTATTTTGGTAATGCTCTGATCCAGCGTTGCAACTTTATGAAATCTTTGTATGAAAACACAAAGACTGCAAAAAAATACACTTTCAAAAGAAATCATTCATTGCATGTTGATTATGCAAGTTCAAATGAACAAAGAAAACCTTCAGAAGCAAGTTGATCAACGTGAGAGAACTCTCATGATAATTCTTTCCATAGTAATAAAGTGTCGTGGGCTTACTTGTATATCTGGAGCCAGTGTCATCCACCAACAATGTGATACATCATGAACTTGACGGTAGTTTGGAGTTTTTTTCTCTTTCTTTGAGCCACCTTGTGATCAGTTGTTGACTTCAGGACTTCTCGTCAGGCCATTTTTTTAATATCAAAGCTGAAGCAATATCCATTCAGGGATTTCATCAGTTGCATCACGAAACACGGATGATACTATACATCACTCCATTTTTTTTTTCCATTTTGAGTCCTTTTAAATGTAATGCTAATCTTTACAATGAAAAAGACCGATTCAGAATGGAAGCAAGATCATTTTGCAAACATTGGAGCTCTTTTATTACAAGTCTGCTTGTTAATTTTAGAACTGTAAAACTGCTCTGATTAAACTATTTAACTAACTTTCTCATCTTCTTCTTTCTCTATTTAACTTACACTACATAAGTGGGCCTCATTATAAAACCTGGAGCTTTTAACCTGAGGTGGGTATAGTGCAGTCCCAAACACTTCCCTGAGACCTTCTTCACTGCCACATTCCATGTAGCTTAACAAGTTCACTGTATTCATGATTATGGGTCTCCAGAGTCACTGGGCACCTGCTCACCCTTATTTCCCTGTCATAAAGGTCATCCCTCTAGTGACAAAAAAAAATCACTGTCTCCTAGATTGTTTAATTTCTATAGAGCTCTCACTTTAGAAAGCTCTTCCTTGCTCAGGGGAAATTCATTTTCTGTAATATTAGGAATCCATTTTCTGATATGGATTAAGATATATATGGATTCCTTATATGGATTTCTTATATGGATTCATTTTCTATAATATTAGGAATCCTTTTTCTTATATGGATTAATATGTCTTACACGTCTTAATAAGAAAGAGAATTAGCAGGTAGTTAAGTGGTGATTAAACACTCAAATACTAACTGACATTTGCTGATGGCCTTGGATTGTGCTGAGTATGGTGACAGATCTGTCATATGTCATTGTATAGATTTCCCATTTGTATTTTGGTATCACTTTTATTTGGCGGGAGAAATCAATTTAGCCATACCATGGGAATGTTCAAGCCTGCTCAGGGAGGTGACCTGAGGCTCTGAGGAGTCGGAATGAAATAAATCAGGTCAGCACCATAAAACATCAAAGGGCACTTTGCCCTTTGCCATGGACACTGCAGAAGGAGCGTCTAGCAGGGAAGGATAAATATTTTTCCAGGACGTGAAGTCCACGGAGACTCAGGCCTTCTTTTTATGATGCTTAAATCAGAGTTGACATAAAACGACAGGATAGGTGAGTGGGGAGTGAACAAATTCATAGTCATCCCAAGATTTTATAGACTCTTGTAAGCTCTCCCAGCTTAAACACCCTCGGAGGTAGAAGAGGATCTCTGGGAGAGAGGCCGGAATTTGGGAAAGGAAGCTTCCCCTGGCTGGTGGGCTTCAGGCACATCGGTGTGGGAGAGAGAGGAAAGGCTCAGAGCTGGTCAACTTAGAAAGTCACAGCTTTCCTAACCGCATTGTCCATCAACAGTAGAGGAGGCCCCACCTTCCTTCCCTTCTCAAGGCCTCAGAGGCAGAAGTAGGAAGGGACGGTCTCCAGGGCCTGAGGAATTCAGCCAACTAGAGCTGTTCACCAGGTCTGCAGCGTTTAGTTCCTGTGGCCTGTGGCTACCCTGCTGGCTGAACCCAGCCCTGAACAGATGCTGGCAGCTTACAGATAACTCAAGTGAACTCCACTACCATGCTGAAGGCTCCAGCCCAGGAGGAGTCACAGCTTCAGCACCCTAATGTCACCTGTGTATGTAATGACAAGGTAACCATGCATGTGCAGTGGCAACCCTCTCCTACATGCAGTGACACTTTTTTCTTTCTCTACTGCCCCACAAAACCCCCATGCCACTTTCCCTTGGGGAGACACTGCTGTAAAGAATATTCCTGGTCCTAGCACTCTGGGAGGCCAAGGCAGGTGGATTTCTTGAGCATGGAGGTTCGAGACCAGCCTAAGGAAGACTGAGACTCCACCTCCACTAAAAATAGAAAAACTATCCAGGCATTGTGGTGGGCTCCTGAAGTCCCCAGATACTTGGGAGACTGAGGAAGGAGGATCAGTTGAGCCCAAGAGTTTGAGGTTGCTATGAGCTATGATGATGCCATGGCACTCTACCTAGGGTGACAGAGTGGGATTCTGTCTCAAGGAAAATAAAAAATAAAAAAGATCACTCCTGGGGTTCTCCTTACTTGCTTCAAGTAATTATAACTCCTATGTAATTAACAGCTCCTGCTGATCAAGACCCACCTGTGTTCTCCCAGAGAGTCATTTGTTACTTGCCAAATAAGAGAAGCCAGATCCTGAGGGGGTCACAGAAAGGCAAGAGGGAGATTTTCTTTATCAGCATTAACTCCCCCAGGAAATGTCTCGGTGAGTCTCCAACACAATTTATCCACTTCCCTGATTCAACTCAGGACTGCTTGACCCAAACTCAAGAATTGTGACCATTGTAGAAATTTTATACCAACATTCTACATAAAGGACATTGCGATGATTGCCCACAGACCCCCATCTGGGCTCCAGCACTTAGAAATACCATTCTGTCCTTGTTATTTCATCTATTTCTCCTCTCTTGTTTTTCCTGAAAATATCTTCTACTCTAGAAGTTTAGATTCATCACTTAACTTGAAGTTTTCCAAATGCACTCTGGTTATGAGCGTTTAAATGCTGCTCTTTGAATGGAAGCCATCTTC
>NW_003852560.1:3355947-3365066 GCF_000181295.1 Otolemur garnettii | reverse complement strand
AAAATAATGAAAATATTTTATGCCTGATTGCAAATATCTAGGAAAACTGGAATTTTCTTTAGGATCTTGCTTTATTGGGAAAATCTTCATGTTTTTCTTCAGCTCCCATGTTCTGGGTGGATTTTCCAATAAGGCCCTCACTGCTGTAAGGTCTTTGAGTGCCTCATTCACTCTGGGCACTGTAAAATAATTAAAAAAAAATTTTTTTGAGATAGAGTCTCACTATATCACCCTTGGTAGAGTGCCATCATCTGTGGCATCACAGCTCACAGCAACCTTGAACAATTGGGCTTAGGCGATTCTCTTGCCGTAGCCTCCCAAATAGCTGAGACTATAGGCACCTACCACAATGCCCAGCTATTTTTTCTTTTTATTGTTGTTGTAGTTGTTATTGTTGTTTAGCCTGGTCCGGGTTTGAATCCTCCAGCCCTGTTGTATATGGCTGGTGCCATAACCACTGAGCTACAGGAACCAAGTCAAGAATTTTTGAAAATTTTATCCGAGCATGGAGTTCACATAAACTTGATGTGAAAAAGGCTTGAACAGTTAGACATTCCCCGAATTATTTCATAATGTCTATTGTGTAGAGAATGACCTCAGTGTCACCTTACTGATAACATCTCTGCCTGTGACAGAAGCCAGATAAAAATCATCTTGATCATGATACAAGTTCATGGATGGCACCTGGGTTTTTTAATTAGCCATAAATATTAACAGCACACATCTCTAACAGGACAAGATTTGGTATCATATCATCTAAGATTGCATCATATTTTAATTGTATAACTAATGTAAATATAAAACAGGCAGCTAAATAAATCCTTAAATTTCCATTTTCCCACATCTCAGAGTTTTTCTTATAGTGTCACACGTCAGTACAGAAACAACAAGAAGCCCGTAACATTGATCTCTTCATTTAGAGAACATTCTAGAACTCTTGAAAAGTTAGAGTGAGAAGAGATGTTAAAAATGGCTTTGCTGAATTCATAGTGCCAGGTAGGGAGAGAGCTGGAGCGATTCAAAAAAGTCAGGTTTTGTTTTTTAGTTGTTGTTATTATTCATCTTTTTTCTATTACAACCAGAATGGTTTGAAAAATAACAAGTTCTTTATAACCTAAGAAAAATGAAATAGAATAGTTACAAAAGTTTTTGATGACGTTTCTATGTTCACCGATACTCTGCTTCTGTGATAAGGGAAATTCTGTTAGTGATTAAATGAAATGAATGACATTTACATTCAACATGCACCATTGAACGTAGCTAATTCTGAACAAAGAAATCTAGTGTCGAATTTAGTGCAAGACAACAGGGAAAACTTCAACTTGACATTTTGCTCCAGTATCAATCAACCTTATTGCTGTATGGCGCTCTATAAAATGTCTCACTGTTTTTTCACAACAGTTTCTAAGTTAATCATGGCTAAAGAGATCCAACTCCAGTTATAATATTCAGTTATTTTATCATGGTTAAGAGATCCAATTCCAGTTATAATATTCATCAAGATTAAAATAATTTTGGTTCATATTTTCCTTAAAGATTTTAGATACCATGAGTGAGGGTAGCTTCTAGGGCAGTGGTTCTCAACCTGTGGGTTGCAACCCACAGGAACTGTATTAAAAGGCCGCAGCATTGGGAAGGTTGAGAACCACTGTTATGGGAGATCAAAGCATCCTATACATTAGTGTGCCGTGGTGTTTTAATGGCAAAGAAGCATCTCATTTTCCTGTCTGGCCCACGTCAGGGAGGAAAAACTTTTCCTCTACCCTATTAAGTTTGGCATTTGGAAGTATGAAAATTAAACTGATGGCTCGGCACCTGTGGCTCAAGTGGCTAAGGCGCCAGGCACATACACCTGAGCTGGCGGGTTCGAATCCATCCCAGGCCCACCAAACAACAATGATGGCTGCAACCAAAAAATAGCTGGGTGTTGTGGCAGGCACCTGTTGTCCCAGCTACTTGGGAGGCAGAGGCAGGAGAATCCCTTGAGCGCAGGAGTTGGAGGTTGCTGTGAGCTGTGATGTGACAGCACTCTACCCAGGGTGAGGCTCTGTCTCAAAACAAAAAAAAAGAAAAGAAAATTAAACTGATGGATTAGCCAGAAATAAGACAGATTTTTATTCACATAATGAATCAAAAGTTTTCAGAAAAAATATGTCTCGAGGAGGCTGCATGAACCTGGGACCCAGATGCCATCTGAACAGAGGAGAGGGTGGCGCAGAGGGGTGCCTCTGGATGGAATTTCTTAGAAAGCAGAGAGAAGGGGCACTTATGAAAAATCAAATGACTTTGGTTAAGATGACTTTGGGTTCTGAGGAGAATAGATGGGAAGACAGTTTTGTGACAGTCTGGATGGGTGTGGCGCGTCTCCTGTCTCTGAGAAGAGGTTAAGTGTTGCTTTTAGGAATGGGTTTGTGAAGATTGAGTTTTTAGGGAGTCTCTGCTTTTAGGTGGATAAGAAATTTCAGGAACTCGACTGCCTTCAGCTCAAAATAGTTTCTATGCCACAGTGGCTTATCCTAAGCTCTGTTCCCTACCAAGCCCATGATACATTCCAACTCCCTTCATACACCATTGGTTTTAGGTATATTTTCTTCTTCTTCTTTTTCTTTTTTTGCAGTTTTTGACCAAGGCTGGGTTTGAACCCGCCACCTCTGACATAGGGGGCCAGCACCCTACTCCTTTGAGCCACAGGTGCCACCAGTTTTAGGTATATTTTCTTCCAAGAAATCTATGACCTTGATATATGTACACTCCACCTTCATTAAGTGTTGCTGAATAGCCTGTGAATTTTTCTTTCTAGAAAAAAGACTTTACCTTTCACAGACCTGGCTAATGTCATTATTATAAAATGCAGTGTTCCTAACATGAGCAAAACTATATTAATGGAAATTCTAGTTAATGTTTTTAAGAGGCCACCAAAGCTGAAACTTGTTGCACATTGTAATTTGAATGACCTGAGGTTTCGAACTTCATACTCATAAATGGGTTAAAATTAGGTATTCCTGCTATTTCATAGACAACTTCAGAAATCTAGATGTACATAGACAGAATGTGAAGAATAAGAGGAACAGGTTACCTTCAGGGGATCATATTTGTTGTTACCAGAAAGAAAAATTGGAACTATCTATTTAATCGTTCAGTATCATGACCAAACTATGATCCTCCTCTGTCCTACACCAAATAAAGATGAATGAAACAGAACCCTTGGCAAGACACTGTGAGTTAATAAGAATTCATGACCAGCTGGTTATCAGTTTATTCTTCCTTTATTTATATACACATAGAAGAAGATCATGTAAGTAGTTTTTTTCTGTGTTTTAGTTTGGGGTTTTTATTTTAACCAATGAGATAAACTGGCAGAGGCTCTCATGGTTTTATTTAAAGAATCTAAATCATGAAATGACTGCCTGCAAATAAAAATGTCAAAAAAGCTAAGTCACAGGCTAAATGCTAGACACACAAAAATAATTTATATTTCACACTTGGCATAACAAGAATGGAACTGTTTTCTGTTTACCCCAGGCGGGGTCTACCAGATGTCCTCCTAGTAGGGGTTCTCCTGATGCTCCTTCCAGGTAGGACTGAAGTGAGTAGACTTGGGGTGGAGGGGCTGCCAGGACACCAAGGGCAGGAAAGCAGGCCCTGAGTAAAAGAATGTGTGGTTGAGGAATGGAATGCAGGCCTGCCTGGCTGCCACTCCACCCGCAAGCTAGGAAGAGGAAAAGAGGCTTGAATAGGTGTGTCCGGGTGGCCAGCTAGGACTTCACAAGACATTCTGCAAAAGGATTAGCTCAGGGGAAAGAACCTGCCACATCTCTTCCTTCTGTTTCCTACCGGTCAAAGTTCATCCAAAGGCGTAACAAGTCTCCCTCTGCCTGGGGGCCTGACTCATCTCACCTGGAGGAGCCCTTTCTGGGTACCAAGTTCACCCTCTGTAGTGGGCAGTTACATCCAAGTCTAGGAGTGGCAGGAAAAACCCCAAACCCCTGAGTGTAACCAATCAGCCTGGCTACACAAGGGGGCCTGGGAGGGCCCAGCATGCCATGGACAAGAGACAGGACAGCAGAGGAAGGAGGTCCTGAAACACGTCTCCTGGCACAGGAAACTGAGATGGAGCCAGTGGCTGGAGACACATGGAACTGGTGACCCTAAAGAAATCCTGAGGTTAGAGTCTGATACCAGTGTCCAGCATTCAATTTTGGTTCGGTTTCTGTATGTTGGACATGTTCAGTAATCAAAAATGGGTGATAAAGAAGCAGCAGCTTCTCAGCTTGGAGAATACGGCATAATGTTAACAAATCACAGAACAAGTCGGTCTTAGCGTCTACTGTATTTCCATTTCTCCAACAAGGAGAATGGTACAATTCATTATTTGAATAAAAAAACAGAGATGGCCTGCTCATCAAATTTGGGAAATACAAGTTCCTTAAGATGCCATAGGAGAAAAAATTTCTGTTCTGTTCCAAGAAGTTAACAAGAGTCACTTGTTAGAAGTGATCAAAAGATGAATTTCGCTCAGCTTTCCAGTGGTCTTTTATGCTTCTGCTGACAGTGGACTACGCAACATTGGGAAGTACAGAGCTCCTTGGGAGAAGAATTTAAGTAGAGGCGGCCTGGTAACTTTTCAGTAGTCCTAGAAAGCCTCTCAGTATAGGCCCGCAAAAATCTGGGCATTTGTAAATAATTCATACTCCTCAGCCATGTCCCCAAATATAGTAAGTTTTGAGTTCATGTCATCAATAAGTTCTTAGAAACTATGACTTTAAACAAAACAACACATAACAAAACCACTTTTTAAAGAAAATTTTTTTTCAGTATAACAGAGATTTTATTCAGGAAGAACACAGAGTTCAGAGGACTTCCAAAGAGAGTTGGAGGTGGGTCCCTCTCATGAAGGAGAGAAGGTGAGAGAGAGACCTTTAATTTTTATTTTTTATAAAATGATGCTCAAGTGCCATGGCAGGATCATAGCTCATTGCTGCCTCCAGCTCCTGGGCTCCAGTGATCCCCATCTCAGCCTCTCAAGTAGCTAGGAATACAGGCATACACCACCACAGCTAGTGTTTCTTTTTTATTATTATTATTTTTATTAAGTCATATATACATAGATCATGAATAGGTTTATGCCTGAATGGGATTGCATGTGTTGATTTTTTTGTACAAATTGGAGTGGTTACATCCAACTAATTATCATAGCTTTCACCTCATTTACTTTATCACTGTGTTAAGACATTTATGTTCTATACTTGAACTTGTACCCTTGCAATATGCTCCATAGGTGTGGTCCCACTGTTTACCCTCCCTCTATGAAACCACCCCCTGCTAGTGTTTCTTATGTTTGGTAGAGACAGAGTCTCAGTATGTTTCCCAGACTGGTCTCAAACTCCTACCTTAGCCTCCCAAGTGCTAAGAGTACAGGGCTGAGCCACCATGCCAGACCATAACCAAATATTTTCTTACCAATGTTAAGACAGAAGGATGTTATTCGAGAACTATTATATATCATTTTTCTTTTCCAAGTAATGCTACTGACAGCATTAAGTGAGGACTTACTGTTTCCTGATCTGGAAGTTCAGATGAGGTCAGAGAATCTGCATTTTAAGAGTATCCTCAGTGTGATGGCCCGTGCACTCATGCCAGTAATTCTAACACTCTGGAGGGCTGAGGCTGAAGGACATCTTGAGCTCAGAAGTTTGAAACCAGCATGAGCAAAGCTAGACCCTGTCTCCACTAAAAATAGAAAAATTATCCAGGCATTGTGGCAGATACCTATAGTACCAGCTACTCAGGAAACTGAGGTAGGAGGTTTGCGTCAACCCAGGAGTTGAAGGTTCCTGTGAGCTAGGCTGATGACACCAGGGCACTCTAGTCTGGGCAACAGAGTGAGACTCTGTCAGTAAAATAAGATAAAGTAAAATATAAAATAAATAAAATAAAAATATAACATATGTGTTTTCCATCCATGCACAAGACTTGGTATAAGTGGTTCACAGATTACACTTTAAGGAAATTTTTCATTGCATTAATGATTTTGAAACCTCTATGGTCCTATGGCTATTTGAGATTACATGATGCATTGGTCTTTGAGTATAGTGTATGTTAGGCTGCTAATCTTGGAGTCATGTCTGGTGGTCTGTATTCTACCCATGGCTCTAGTACTTGCTCATATTACTAGCAATATGGCTTAGGTAAATTGATTTAATCTGTATTAGTGAATTCACTTACCCTAGCTAAAACTGAATTACCTAGTTGACACCTAATGGCAGAATTCTAAGGATCAAAAATTAAAGAATTGATATTATTGACTAAAGGAACAGAATGAGATTTTGTGAGAGATAGTGCTTGTAAACTTATTCTAAGACTAAGAAGAAATTATTATTCATTCAGTGTATTTATAAATGTAAAATTCAGTGCCTTAATTTCTTTAAAATGGTATACTTTCTCTGTAATTCTGATAGTTTAATTTGTTTCTGCTTTATTCTCTGTGGTTGTAAAAGAGAATATGTAGATTTTATGTTTACCATCGCATGAGAATTTTATGCTTAGTTATCATAGGGTTCCTGTTGCTCCTCTGAGAGAGTACCAAAAAGAGTAAGGGGTATCAGCTGCTGAGGGCAACTGAGTCCATCCTGATTAAAAGTTCACAAAGAAGACAATCATTGCCCACTTGTTTTATGTTTTACATTTTATTTTTGGCTATAGTAATGGATAAAGGGATGGCTATAGAAAAAAACAGCAAGGCCTTCATTAAAAATCTAATTTGGAAGGGAGGTAAGGAGATGGACTGATGAAGCTCCTTTTTCTCAAGCCTATTAAAAAATAAAAATCAGAAGGCAGAGGCTAGTTAGGAACTAGAGACCATGGACTGTGATTATAAGTACTTTGCAAAGTCCTTATGTTTATTATTAATGTTAGTCCCTTCTCCTTTTCTTGTTAATCAAAATAAAACTTCTTAAAAGGAAAAAGAAAATTAGAAATATTTTATAAAGGATATTTGAAATTGAGAATATTTGAATTTGTGGGATATAGTTAATGTAGAAAATAGAGGCAAATTTGTAGCTTAAAATGCCTATAGTAGTATAAAGGAAATGTTTAAATTCATTATGTAAGTTTCCATATTTAAAAGTTAGGATACAAAAGGAAATTAAAACCCAAGTAGAAGGTTATAATAAATTTAAAGAAAATTAATAAAGTCAGAAATTGGTTCTTTGAAGGAACTATTATAAATCTTTCAAGAAATTATTGTTAAATATTTGGCAAGACTAGACATAAAAAAAAGAAAGAATAAATTACCAATATCATGAATAAAACAAGTACCTGCTTAGAGGTACTAACAGATGTTCCTAACTAAATGTTATGAACAACTATATGGCAATAAATTTGACAATTTAAGAGTTTTTCTAAATCAAAATGAATAATTTTGATAATTTTCTTTGAAAAACTCTATAATAAATTGACAAGATAAATTTAAAATATAAATAGCCCAATGCCTATTGAACAAATTGTATTTGTTTATTTAAAAAAATACTCATAAGCAGTTTCATTGGCAAATTCTGTCAAACTTTGTTTGTTCCTTACTATTTCAAGTAGCCTTTTGTTCTGATTCCAATTCACCTTTCATTACAATAGCATTTTATGGTGGGAAGGGCAAGATGGCCGACAGGTACCAGCCTCTGACAGAAGCTCCCATCCAGAGAGAAGGATAAAGTCTAGAAAATACCCAACAAAGTTGAACACCAGGAGCTCAGCTAAGAGAGAAGAGTGATATCTGCAGGACACCTCTGCTGAGGCAACTTGCGACTCCTAGAAAACAATCTACAGGTACATAATACATCCAAAGGAAAGGTGTCCATCCCCTACCCCAAGAAAGTTCTGTTTTTCTCTTTCTCTTCATCTGCTCCTATGAGTTTCCTACAGGTGAGTAGTGAACTAAGGACTTATTGTCTCACCCCACATGTGAGAGCTACGGAAAGTGGGGTCTACTCCCCTAGAGGGACCCTGCTGAGACTCTGAACACCCTCTCACCAGGCAGAAAAATTGAACTAACATTTCACTGTCATTTTGAATTCCCAGTCCAACCTTCCCCCGCCACCTGTAGAGACAGTAAGAGGAGGCCCAAGAGCAGCATCCCCCAACCCCTGCAGGACCAAGTGCCCTGTCCCAGCCCTGCAGCAGGAGAACTGCTTGAGGTGTGGGTTCCTCATGTGGCTGCTGGCGCTATGCTGCTGCTCCGGGCACCCGAGCAGGGCTCCCCAAGGACTGATCTACCCCCGTGTTCCTGGAACCCCAGGCCTGGCTGCTCGAGAACTGTGAGAGGACAGTCAGTTGAGAGGGAACCACATTCGAGTGGTGGTACCCCGAGGTGAAGAGCAGCAGCTGCAACAGCTAGAACAAAAAGGCTCACACCTTGGAGGCTTTTCCGAACAGATATGCCCTATCTCTCCAGGCAACCAGAGGAAGCCGGAATCTTCTCCAGTGGCAGCCACTGGCTAAATGGTTTTGGGACAGTCTTCAAACGGTGCAAATTCAGCATGGGGTGGAATCAGCAGAAAAACTCTGGTAACCTGAATAATCAGAGTAGATCAACTCCCCTAAGGAAGGATGGGGCAGATGTAATTGAAGATCCCATCCATAAACAGATGGCTGAGATGACAGAAATAGCATTCAGAATCTGGATAGCAAATAAGATTAAGAGAATGGAGGAAAGGAGGGAATTAGAATTTCAAATTATTCAAAAGCTGTCTCAAGAATTCAATGATTTCAAAGATAAAATGACCAAAACTTTGACACACTGAGGCAAAAGGTTGGAGCTCTCAAAGATCTAAAAAATATGGTAGAAACCCTCAGTAACAGAATGGAGCAGCCAGAAGAAAGGATCTCTGACATTGAAGACAAAGCTTTTGAACGTGCCCAAATGCTCAAGGATGAAGAGAAGTGGAGAGCAAAAATGGGTCATTCTCTCAGAGAGCTCTGAGATAATTCGAAGAAAACTAATATTCATCTTATAGGAGTCCCTGAAGGTGACGAAATTGCTTCACAAAACACAGAGGCTCTTCTTCATGAAATTATGAAAGAGAACTTTCCAGACATGCCAAGAGATTCTGAAATTCAGATAGCAG
>NW_003852560.1:3352007-3353991 GCF_000181295.1 Otolemur garnettii | reverse complement strand
GGCAGGCCTGGGCTGGGGATTTGAACCTGCCACCTTAGATGTATGTGGCTGGCGCCTTAGCCGCTTGAGCCACAGGTGCCGAGCCCTTAATGGGATATCTTAAACAACGGGAAAAGGAAGAACACTCCAATCCGAAACCTAGCAGAAGAAAAGAAATAACCAAAATTAGAGCAGAAGTAAATGAAATTGAAAACAAAAAGATTATACAACAGATCAATAAATCAAAAAGTTGGGTTTTTTAAAAGGTCAATAAGATAGATAAACCTTTGGCCAACCTAACCAAGAAAAAAAAGAGTAAAATCTCTAATTTCATCAATTAAAAATGATAGAGACAAAATAACAACAGACCCCTCAAATTCAAAAAATCTGTAATGAATATTATAAGAAACTTTATTGTCAGAAATATGAAAATCTGAAGGAAATCAACCAATACTTGGAAGCATGCCACCTTCCAAGACTTAGCCAGAATCAAGTGGAAATGTTTAACAGGCCTATATCAAGTTCTGAAATAGCATCAACTATACAAAATCTCCCGAAAAAGAAAAGCCTGGGACTAGGTGGCTTCACATCAGAATTCTACCAAACCTTTAAACAGGAACTAGTACTTATACTACTTAACCTTTTCCAAAATATAGAAAAAGATGGAATACTATCCAACACATCCTATGAAGTTCAAACATCACCTTGATCCCCAAACCAGAAAAAGACCCCACAAAGAAAGAAAATTACAGACCAATATCACTAATGAATGTTGATATGAAAATATTCAACAAGATCCTAACAAACAGAATCCAGCAACACATCAACACATCAAATTATACACCATGACCAAGTGGGTTTTATCCCAGGATCTCAAGCCTGGTTCAGCATATGTAAATCTATAAACTTAATTCATCACATAAACAAATCAAAAAACAAAGACCATATGATTCTCTCAATTGATGCAGAAAAAAGTTTTGATAATATCCAGCATCCTTTCATGATCAGAACACTTAGGAAAATTGGCATAGAAGGGACATTTCTCAAATTGATAGAGGCCATCTACAGCAAACCCACAGCCAATATTGTATTGAATGGAGTTAAATTGAAATCATTTCCACTTAGATCAAGAACCAGGCAAGGCTGCCCATTGTCTCCAGTGCTCTTTAACCTTGTAATGGAAGTTTTAGCCATCACAATTAAGGAAGAAAAGGCAATCAAGAGTATCCATATAGGATCAGAAGAGATTAAACTTTCACTCTTTGCAGATGATACGATTGTATGCCTGGAAAATACCAGGGATTCTACTACAAAACTCTTAAAATTGATCAAGGAATACAGCATTGTCTCAGGTTATAAAATCAACACTCATAAATCGGTAGCCTTTATATATACCAACAACAGTCAAGCTGAAATAATAGTCAAGAATCTATTCTGTTTACAGTAGGGCCAAAGAAGATGAAATATTTGAGAGTTTATCTAACAAAGGATGTGAAAGACCTTTATAAAGAGAACTATGAAACTCTAAGAAAATAAATAGCTGAAAATGTTAACAAATGGAAAAACATACCATGCTCATGGCTGGGAAGATTCAACATTGTTAATTTTCATAATAAAAGTAAACATAGTCCCTTATACATCATTTTGTTAATCCCAGAATGGCTTCTACCACATCTGAAAAGAAAACAAAACCCCCCAAAGAGAAATTACAGATGAAGGAAGATTGTTCAGTAAAAAGTGGACAGATTACTAATTTATTTTTTTAGGCAAATAGTGAAGGACCTTACCTCACTTTTAGGGAATTTTCACAGGTTTTCAAAGGCTATAATTTGAAAAAGCATTATACATAAAAAACATTCTGCCAAATTTGATATGCATGTGAAGGATTGTGCCATAAGGATAAAATAATGGAACTAAAAATAGTCTGTCTTCTCAACAAAAATTTATTTTAAAAGTTACAATTCAGGCTCGGCGCCTATAGCTCAACCTACTAAGGCGCCAGCCA
>NW_003852560.1:3350341-3351522 GCF_000181295.1 Otolemur garnettii | reverse complement strand
GTAAAAGAAAGTTTATGGTCTCCATTTATCGTTTTATTTTCTTCCTGGAAGCTGATAACTTCTAAAAGCTTTTCTTTGTGTTTCTTTTTTCTTCTTCTTCTTCTTTTTTTACTTTCTTTGTGTTTCTTAACTGGAATTTCTCTTCCATATTATTTCTTTTACCTAATGTGTCCAAAGCAAATACAAAGCATTTCCTTACTTTTTAAAATCCCCTGTGAAGTGTGAAAAGGGAAGTGGATCACATTTACAAACATGTTGCCTTGTTGTCTGCCTTTGTGTGGATGCCTCATTGAGTATCTTTTCATCCTCAACTTATGTTTCTTGTTTTTCTCAAGCTCAGCTGAAAATTTCTGCCACATTTTCAACTCCAGAACTGTAAAGGTTAAACTTCTGAGTCATTATTAGTTCAAGGAGTAAAATCATGGCTTTTTTTTCTTATTCTTTATCATTTTTATTGAATTGTTGCCAACTATATCCATAGCTTGCAGTAAATCCCTCATTCATAGGAATCCTCCCTCAACATAACCTTCTTGGCAATACATTGCTTGCAGCCTCTAAAATAAACTTTGTGCATTACCTTTGTTTCTTAATGGCTCGACCTTGTGCATCCTTCATCAACACTTCATCATCTGCCTTTGCTTCTTGTGCTGTCTAAAGAGAATTAGTCTTATAAACATTCCTTTCTGGTCTTTGTCCTGCCTCCAACATTGCTTCTCAACACACACTCAGGGGCTTCATGGAAATATTCTCTCAGGGGATAACCCTCTACCTTTCTCAGGCCCCCACCAACCCTGCACCACGTCATCTGGCGTGTCAGCTTCACCCAAATTTCCACTGCCTTGAATTAGAAAGAATATAGACAGTTCTCACCAAACTTATTCTCCTCCAGAAATTAGAACACTTGAACATTTTTTTAAGGCTGTCAACTAAATCTCTGGAGACTAATATCCCACCATATTGTCCCAATGTCACGTCCCCTTCCTAAGATCATTCTCAGAGGTGGAGAAATCACAAGTGGTTAAAGCTACAAGCAGGTGTCCATAGTTGACTTGGTAACTAGCCTGCATTTCTGGGGGGCTAGAGGATCGTTGTGTTTACCTAGAGGTTACCTGTGTTTACCTGTGTTTGCAATGCACAGTTGTCTTTCATTAGCTTAGATGGTAAGGATCACGTTTTCTTTT
>NW_003852560.1:3348555-3350117 GCF_000181295.1 Otolemur garnettii | reverse complement strand
GTATGTGGCTGGCGCCTTAGCCGCTTGAGCCACACGCGCCGAGCCAAGGATCACGTTTTCTCCACAACTCTGAAAATAAATCTTCCCTTGTCATTTACCAGGGGTGAGATTTTTAACCCAGAGCCAAGTAATTGATTTCTGAAGACATCCTGGCCTTTACATACCTGCCTGTCTCACTTAGTGTAATTTTCTCTCCCTCCTCAATTACGTGATTAGCCACAATGTGATAAGTATATAAATCAACTCCCTGCCCTCTCGGACTTCGCACATTTAAATTTAGACTAAATTGCTTTTATTATGCTAAAAAGATTTGAAAACTCTCCATTGGAATCACAATCAACCGCTTCAGAAGCCTCCAACAATTTCCTATATTGCCGGAGGAAATTATTTTCCCAATTTACAGACCCTGTATTAAGGAGCCTTCCCCCCACCATCTCCATTGTCCAGAGTTTGAAGTCACCCTGTTCCCTACTGTAAGGGTGATTCAGAGTCAGTGGCAGATTTTCAGGCAGTCACTTGCTTGCAAGGGACAGTGGTGAGAGGGGTATTGTAACTGAACTGCACTGAATTGGGTTCTTTCTACACCTTCCACAGAAAGCCAAAGGCCAAAGCTGATTATTGCAGTGAGAAAAGTCTATAGTCAGGCAGCCAAGATGAGAAGACAAAAATCAAAGGGACTCAAATTTGTCTGCCTGAGCTGGGATTGGGGCAGATTTTATAGTCAGAGGGTAATAAGGCTGAGCTGATTGGATCTTACAATGGGGCAATGTCAGGAAACATGCTCTGATTGGATCCTGCCAAGGGGTGATGCCTAGGCTCGATGTGATTGGTCCTGAGTCCTGCCATGTGGCATCTACTTCCTAATTCAGTCCCAGCTTCTCCCTCTCAGCACTTAGTTCCGCCTGTGGTTGCTCACTGAGATAATGTGAGCATGTTCAGGTTACTTGACCTTCAACATAGGGGTCCAGGACCTAGAAAAATAACTTATAACTTGTTTATGTGAAAATAAAACCAGAGTGGTCTGATGCGGTTCCATTATGCTTTAGGCAAATACTCCTAACAAACTGTACAGCTGCAAAAAATATTTTCTTGATTTATATTCTTTTTCTATAAGCTTTTTATACTTTTATGTTTTGTAAATGCATTTTTACTTTTTAAACCTTTTTATTAAAACTAAGACAAAAGCATACATTTTAGCCTAGGCTTTCCCAGTGTTTCAGGAAGACAGGCCCAATGGAGAGAAAGAGCACCCAAACACCATGATTATAAGAAGAAGGGCTTTATTTACCATCTGAGAGCTTATGGCATAGAAGAATTCAAAATGGCCATGCTCCCCCACTGGCTTGGTCTTTCCCTTTTTATTGACAGTCAAAAAGTTCCGACCCACAGGTACCCTTCTCATTGGCCAGTTTGAATCAAGCGGGAGATGCTATTCCTGCTATTCTAGCCCCTACAGAACTACAGGATTTCACAGAACTTGGAAATTTCCAAGTTTCAGGAAGATAAGTTTATAAATTTCCAAGAGCTGAGTCACCATGGAGAGGACCCTGCAGGTGTATCCT
>NW_003852560.1:3334877-3348418 GCF_000181295.1 Otolemur garnettii | reverse complement strand
GACCTCACCCTTCTCAGGTATCTTCTCTCACCAGGTTCAAGGGTTATCAAGATGGTACTAAGTGACAGTGTTGCTGGGCACAGGTGTGGTTGCCTGTGAACCAAACGTGAGAAGCGAGGCCCACTCAGGAGAGGTGGTTTATTCACGTGTTGGCAGCCTGAGGAGATGGTACACTATGTCTCAGGGACCATCTCATCTTTCTCTGCTTACTGAACACCTTCTAAAGGGAAATGGGGAAGTGGGTACATAGGAGAAAGAAGCTTTGTGCAAGTTGTCATGACTCATTTGAAGTTTATTGGCAAATAGGTTTCCTGGTGGATCCTGTCATCAGCTGACACAGAGAGCCTTTTCCAGATTTCTGACCTATTTTTCTTCAAGGTCATTTTCTAATCTTTTGCCTGGCATCAGTATAAGCAAGCAGCAGGTTAATTCTAAACTTTTAACACAGAAGAAGCCAGAAGCATACTGGATGCAGAATGACTTCCCTTTAGCTAGCCTACCGATATAGTCTGAATGGCATTAGGGGTGTGTTTACAATAGGAGTTTTTTAGCTTCATGAAAGTTTTATGGGACCACCATTGCTGACCCAAACAGCAGTGTGTGACTATACTTCTGCACAGGGCTCCTCGGCTTCACACAGCTGCCACTCGACTGCTCTTCATGTGACATGCGCCATACCCCTCTTGCTTCCTGCCCTGGGCTTCTCTTATGCTATAGGGTAAGATGCCTTCCTATTTATCTGGAGTGCCACTTGCAAATTTTGCAATTCTGGGAGCTGTGTCCTGTGAGGCATCCATGATGGTGGGTGGTGGGGGAGGACAATTCTGAGACACTCCTCAGAAAGCACCATGGGAGGTATTAGTTAAAGGGAACAAACTTCTAGTTGTAAGATGAATACATTCTGGTTATCTAAGGTATAGCACAGTAACTATTAGAAGAAAAACCTCAGGCAAATTATACTGAACAGCGTTTAATTGAAGAAAAGTACAATTCAAGACCTAGGCAGCTGTCAGAACCAGAATGGGTTCAGAGAACTCCATTCCCCATCAGGGGCAGGCATTATTTCTGGGCAGAAAAAGGAAGTGAGGCCCAGAGATGCATTGAGTAGTCTCAGCCCAGCACTGGCCTTACTGGAACATGGTATGATCAGCTGGCCACCTGCTATTGATTAAGGTTGGTTGCCATGATGGGCTAAGATTTACCTACTTGTTATGAAAATGTACACCTAGGATAGGCTTTCAGTGGATTTACATACTAAGCTAGGTTACTGTTCATTATTTAGACTCAAAATATGGAGGCATACTCAACCTAAGTTTAGTTCAATTTAACATGACTGCAGCTAATGATTTTGTATTATACTTAAATGTCAAGGTCCTGCCCAGAGAGCAGCATTGGCTGAGACTTGTGAAAACTGGCAGCGATGGACTGAAGAAATATAGAGTTAGAATCGATGGTAAAGAAAGACAAGAGACATAGAGTAGAATTAAAAGTAGGAGCTCAGGGTCCATTGCCCATCATGGGATTCCAGCAATGGCCTAGGGTGTTTGCTTCACTCTGATTTTATTGAAGTCTATTTGCCCAGACGGTAAGATGAGGGAGGGAACAAAGATGCCAGCAGTTTCTCAGATGGATCATATCAGCTCCTTTTATCATTATTACTAACCTTAAGGGTGGCCTTCAGTAATCTGAAATCTGAGCCTTGTATTGGGAAAGCCTCCTCCTTGAGGTCACACACACAGATTTCTAGGGAGGTGTTAAGCTCCCCTAGTTCTCTGTGGAGTAAACCACCACCAGCATTAATCTCCTCTGAGGGCTTGGTGGGAGGGAGGTATTTTCCTCACCACCACAGAGGATTTTCCTCCACAATAAAGGCTATAAGCTCTTCTGCTGGTATCTGAGTGCTCAAGCCACTGCTTTGGTCTCTGCCCCAGGCAGGTGCAAATCTCCATAATGGATCTCTGCTTTGCCTGGTTAATGGGCAGGAAATGCCCTAGAAGATGTATCTTTTCTTCTTAGGACTTGTCATAGCCTCTTCTATGACCATTATTCTTCTCAGAATGCTCACAGACCCAGCAGGGTGTAAGCTATATTCCCAACAGGCTAGAATTTCAGAAAAGGCAAGAAGCTTGCTAGCAATGGCTAGTTTAAATGTAAAGTAGCTGACTTTCCTTTGTTCTGACTCACTCAGGTTAGTTTTTAGTTTTCCTCTTTTTCTGGGGGGTGCTTTCCTTTGTCAAGAATAGGGTCTTTAGTCCCCTTTCTCCCAGCACTTAAAAATTCACAAAAAGAGTACATTTTGAGTATTTTCACAATGACCACAAATGGTAGCTACCTGTGTGAGGTGATGGATATGTTAATCAGCTTGATCATGATAATCATTTCACAATATGTATGTATCTTAAATCAACCTTAAATATATACATTTTTTAAGCCAATTATGCCTCAATAAAATTGGAGGAAAAAAGGAAATGAAAATGCCGTGGCATTGTGGAATGGAGCACCCATGCACGGCCACATTGGCTACTTGGCAACACGACCTTGAATTGTCTATCCCACCTTCCCTGCCGCCTCCCTCATTTCTGTCCCTGGATATGGCATCCCCTATCGACATGCAAACTACTTAACTATTTTCCCAGAGTTCTTTGTCTCAGTCTCTGTTTTGGGGGAATCCAGGCTAAGACACCACTTGTTTAACCAGTTCCAAGATTGCTCAGTTAGGCCGGCTTTCTCGGCTATCTAGCTTGGGCCTCTCTTACCACCAATTCTCGCCTATGGAGTGAAAAAGGAAGGGGGCTGAGACAAGCAAGTATCTGAGCAGAAGAATGCTCAGGGCCACCCAGCTGCATAGATGTATTAGCAAAACAAAAGATTCACAAACTAATCATACTCTAATGAAGGAAAGGAAATCAGTAATTATGATAAAATCTCTGGTGGGGGGGGTGGGAGAAAGGAGGAGGGAAATGACTTTAGCAAATGCATATTTAATGACACAGCAAACTAAGATAATTAGGCACAGTCTACTGAGCTGTGGGTGGGGGTAGTGGTGGTGGAAAGATTGTCACAACTGTGAGATCAAAGCTCATTTATAAAGTAATTAAATCCCGAGTACTGTTGTTGCCCAGAGGAATTTAATTAAAAAAAAAAATTTAATCCTTGACTCAACTTTTGAAAAGCTGGCGATGGCTAAGCCTTACAGCTTGTTAGGAAATCTGGTTGGATTTGGGAGTTGATGCTACTCAGCAAGGTCTGTGTCCTCATCCTTGGGCCCTTTCTGCTCTGGCAAATGAGGTCAGCAAGGAAGAGAGAGGGACCGAGGGGCAGGCTCTCTGCCGAGCGCTTTAAATAAACGCCTTCCTCATTTAACCTCACAGTGACCTTCAGAAGCAGGTAACTCTATTCCCATTTCACAAACAAAGGATGATGGGCAGTTGAATTATTTGAGCTCAAACTTTGAGGCTTGGATTCAGACGCTGACAACAGCTCGACTTTAATTATTCCTTGCCCGAAGGGGAGAATATAAAGGAAGCATTGATGCTTTCTAGATTTCTTACACAAATGGCAGTGACAGTATATAGATTCGGTAAAATCCCTTTAAACCCCAGACCAAGCAATGATTATGATATTGAGTTCTCCTACGGGGAGACAATAAATGCAATGTTAGGGTTACTTAAGCATCTGCTTCCTGTTGCCAGTTATAGGTTTTGTGTAAAATTCGAGTTGCTGTCCTAGCTTACTCCCCAGAGGCCTTGGAATGTGTTTTGTTTGAGTGTGGATGGATGCTAGAGCAATGAATCAAAACACAAGAACCACAAATGAAGTTTCCAGATCTACCAAGTTTGTGGATCTGAAAGTGGCAAATACCCCAATTCTTTTCTCCTTCCAGGCTGCATTGCACCCAGTTCCAGAAGCAGAGTCACCTCAAGTCTCCAGGTTTCATTAAAATAGCTGAATAACAATGTGAGCAAACCCCTACGGCAATAGATGGTGGTGTTCTGACATAGCTATAAATCATGGTCAGTCATGTGTCAACCAACACCCGTGAAGAAATCATTGCTTCAAAAATTATTTAAGTGGCATCTACATGCTGGTGGCTTGGGGTACAGACTAGAGATTAATATCAATAATTATAAAGAAGAAGAATAGCTAACATTTATATAAAATGCACTGCATGCCAGGTAGTATTCTAAATAGCAGAATATACATACACACACACATAGGTATGTGAGCCATACGTATATACTCTTGTTCAAGTCTCACAATAAACCTATTATCTTCATTTCACAGATGAGGAAACTGAGATAAAGGGAGGTGAAGTAACTCACTAGAGAATATCAATTTTGGTTCACTGATTATAATAATGAATATGTGAATAATATACCACATTCATGCAAGATTAATTAATAAGAGAAATGGTGGGGGGGGGGAAGCATGAGGAATCTGTAAATTTCTGTTCCATTTTTCTGAAAGAAAAGCTAAGGTGGCCCCCCAGCTCTCTCCCCTGGGCCGGGAGGACCCCTCACAACTTCTCTGCTGGGCTCATCCGACCATTCTGCCCTCTCTCAGCAGCCAGCTTTCCCTGCTAACCTGTAACACGACTTCTATCTTCTCATTGTTCCAGTATGCCCACCATGAGGGCCCTGAGTCTGCTTCATGATTTTTTTTTTAATTAGATAATTTTTTAGACAATGCTGTGCTGGAAGCTCTGCCCTTGTATTTTCAGACAATGAAAACCAATACATTTCCTTTTGCTTGAAGGAGGCTGAGTTAGATTTCACTTGCTGCCAAAAGAATCTTCATATTCTCCATATCTGAAGCCAACTAATGACAGAGAAGAAAATAGGGTAATAATTTAATTTATACTAAGTCCACATCTACTCATGGCTTAATGTTTCATCCATTTACTCCAAGGTTAATTTAGATTTTTGAAAGGACTCTGAAGATTTCATGCCCTTTTTCTGTAAGGCTCTGTGTACTTTTCTGTAAGCTGTCCTTTCTCCCTGCCTTCTCCTCCTCTGTCTTTATTAAGGATTTGTTTTTTAGGGCAGTGTTAGCTTTACAGAAAAATGGAACAGAAATTTACAGATTCCACCTACTTCCTTCCCTCCCCCCATTTCTCTTATTAACTAATCTTGCTTGAGAGGGGGATATTATTCATATATTCATTATTATAATCAGTGAACCAAAATTGATACATTTTTATTAATTACAGTCCATAGTGTACATGAGGTTTCACTCTTTGTATTTTATTTTCTTTGTGTTTTGGTTGCATTTCAGCCTGTGTGTATGGCTTCTCCCTGGATGCTCTTCCCTACTCCTTCTTTCCTGGAAATAAATTCCCTTAGTGTGAGCCAGAGTCAGTGGGACTCTGCTATCATCTCGACCACTTTTAATACAATTATGACAGTTCTAATATAAACTATAAAAGAACATTATAGAGAAAAACATCTTGTGCATTCTAGAAGCAAATATTGCATTTCTGAGCTGGAAGGAAATTGAGGAATCATGGAATTTAATCTTATCATTGTAAAAGTAAGGAAAAGAAGGCCGGGCATGGGGGCTTATGCCTGTGATCCTTGCACTCTGGGGGGCCGAGGAGGGTGGAGTGCCTGAGCTCAGGAGTTGGAGACCAGCCTGAGCCAGAGCCAGACTCTGTCTCTAAAAAGTAGCCAAGTAGCTAGGCATTATGGCGGGCACCTGTAGTCCCAGCTACTTGGCAAGCTGAGGCAAGAGAATCACTGGAGCCCAAGAGCTATGATGAGAGGTAGATGCCTCAGCACTCTACCAAGGGCGACAGAGTGAGACTCTGTCTAAAAAAAAAAAGGAAAGAAAAGCCATGACATGTCACCATCTGAGGTTGCACAGCTGACTTCTGAAAAGTTTCTCATGTGTTAATTTTCTTTCTGAAATTTTGTTTTAGAAAAACACAAAACGGCCCGGCGCCTATAGCTCAACCGGCTAAGGTGCCAGCCACGTACACCTAAGGTGGCGGGTTCGAACCCCCAGCCCGGACCCGCCAAACAACAATGATGGCTGCAACCAAAAAATAGCCGGGCGCTGTGGCGGGAGCCTGTGGTCCCAGCTACTTGGGAGGTGGAGGCAGGAGACTCGCTTGAGCCCAGGAGTTGGAGGTTGCTGTGAGCTGTGATGTCACAGCACTCTACCCAGGGGGACAGCTTGAGGCTCTGTCTCAAAAAAAAAAAAAAGAAAAGAAAAGAAAAGAAAAGAAAAACACAAAACAAACAGAATGAAACAAACAAACAAAAAATCTATCATTGTTGATTCTGAGCGAGAGCAAAGCTGAAAATACAATAGTGGATGCTAAATTCTTTTAAAGTATTGTCCAACTTTTTTTCCAGGGCTGACTAGCCCAGTGCGATTCCAGTAATAGTGATAGCCCACATTTTGTTGGCGTTTGCCTTTATGTGAGTAACTCAGGACCTCTGTTTTCTGTGAAATGTCATCCTCCCCCCAGTTTCTGGGAGTCAGGGGGGTCCTCTGGGACGTGGCCACACTGGGCTTCCACAGATGCTGTTTCTGCCCCCAGCCAGGTGGGGGCGCTGCCCCACCACAGCCTGCACCTGTGTTTCCGGAAAGCGCCAACCTCAGGGCCCAGGTCACTGTGTCCGGGCCTGGTGCCAAGGCAGGGCTGGCCTCCCGGTGGCTCCTGATTAACCAAAGCCTCCTGAGCCCATCATTAGGGCATCTGAGTGACAGGGCCGACGCTGTCTGTGTGCGGACAGTTGTGAAAGCAGCTCCTTTGGCTTCTGCCTTCGGTAAGAGTCAGACAGAACCCCTGGTTCAGAAAGAAACGTGTCACAGGGACAGCTCCGTGGGAGCCGCGCCCCAGCGCACCTGAGTCCCTGACTGCCCCGGGACAGCGTCCCCTGCTTCCAGACCCTCTGTGTTGTGCAAAACAGCTGAAGTGCGGTCAGGTGGGTGCAGCCAGGCCTACTTCACGGGGAAGCTGCCTCTCCCCGCTCCTCTCCTCACTCCCACCGAAGGCCGGGCAGCAGTCTCTGGCCTCGCATTTGGGGCCCACAGTCCTGACCTCTGCTCCCGTCTCATGCTGCCTGGGGAAAAGGAGAGGTTTACCAGATTGTCGAGTTTGAGAGAAGGAAAACACGCCAGGCCCAGCGCCCTTCCCTCGGTGGGGCTCACCTGGCTGCAGAGAGGCCTCTGCTCCTGCCCTGCTGACACGGGAATTTCTTCCTCAGTAGGTCTTTGGCCTCCGGCATTGGAAGAATGGACCCAGGGACCACAGATCAGAGGTAAGATGGGATTTTTATTAGACAGAAAGGAATATGGAAGAAGTTAAACGCTTCTGGAAGGGTGAAGAATCCCCTGGGCGGTCTCTGAGTGGGATGGGTATTAGGTCTTGCGAATTACACCTGGCCAGGACTTGGTAGGTGGAAAAAGATCTTTTCAAAGTTAATGAGTGCATGAACAAATGAATGAATGTAGTTCCTCCTCCACTAGCGAGGCTATCAGGTCTTTTCAGTTTTTGTCTCTGAGAAGGGATTAGGGTGTGTGCTCCCCACTCAAGGTGGAATCACCCCCCAACCCACCTCAGGCTGCTATGTTCCTGATAGTGTTAGAGCCCAGAGGGTGTGTCCTGAAAAAGGCAGCCTGTTTGTGACTGGAAATGGGGGCCTGATTTCTGAGCTCACCTGGGCCTAGAGAATGGGGTGGGGTGAGGTCCCTGTCTGGCCCTGAGTGGTGGAATCCGGTATCACTCCCACTGCCTGCAGCTGAGCAGCACTGGCCCTGGCGGGGGAAGCTGTCCCTGAGCAACCCAGGTAGGGCTGGAGAGTTCTGTCTCTACCTGAGATTGAGTGGGAACATTTAATTATGGGAGGAAGGACTAATAAGGTCCCCTAACTTCACAATCTCCGCTAGGATGTGGCACGGCAAGTGATATTTTGGTCTCCATCTGTCTGAGTCCTGACTCTAGTCTCCCATTTGGTCCCAAATATGAGAGGATATGAGAGGTGTTATTTACTGAGTCTCCTCAAGTTAAATATCCCCCCCCATGTGTTTGGTACTATACTAAGGGTTGAGGATTCAGAGAACACCAAGGAACCCTTAAGAATCTCTATGATCCTGTCATCTGAGAAGTAGGTTCAGGAGGTGGTGGTGCCAGTAACCAAGTCTGGGGACATCCAAGGGTCAGACCAAGTCAACCTTGGGATCTACTCATTTGTTTTTTTCTTTCTTTTTTTTTTATTAAATCATAAACACACAGATGAAGTATACATTAATGTATATGTGGGGTACTAAGTGCTGATTTCATATACAATGAGGAATGTTTACATTGTACTGGTTAATATGTACCTCATCTTGTTTACTTAATTCTTGTGTTAAGACATTTATACTTTATACTTAATAGATCTGACATGTACCCTTGTAATATGTACCATAGGTGTGATCCCACCATTCACCCTCCCTCAATTTGACCTCCCCCCTCCCCTCCCCTCCCTCCCTCTTTCCTCCTTCATTCTGGGCATAGTTGTGATCTATTTTTCAAATGAAAGTGTGAGTGATTGTAAATTGGTTTCATAATAGTACTGAGTACATTGGATATTTTTTCTTCCATTCTTGAGATATTTTACTAAGTAGGATATGTTTCAGCTCCATCCATATAAACATAAAAGAGGTAAAGTCTCCATCTTTTTTTTTCTTTTTTGCAGTTTTTGGCTGGGACTGGGCTTGAACCTGCCACCTCCAGCATATGGGGCTGGTGCCCTACTCCTTTGAGCCACAGGTGCCGCCCAAGTCTCCATCTTTTTTTAAGGCTGCATAATACTCCATGCTATACATATATCACAATTTATTAATCCATTCATGGGCTGATGGGCTTCTTCCATGGCTTGGCTATTATGAATTGAGATCAAAAATCATAATGAACAGTCTGGTACAAATATCTTTGTTATAAAATGATTTTTTGTCTTTTGGATATACACCCAGTAGAGGAATTTCAGGATCAAACAGCAGGTCTACTTTTAGGATCTAATCATTTGTAGTATTTTTTTGTTCTCTTTAAAAAAAAAATTAATAGGCCCCTTTTTTTTTTGAGATAGAGTCTTGCTCTATTGCACAGGCTAGACTACAATGGTGCAATCATAGCTAACAGCAGGCTTGAACTCCTGGGCTCAAGCAATCCTTTAGCCTCAGCCTCCCAAGTAGTTTAGATCATAGGTGAATACTAATGTACTTGGCTATTTTTAATTTCTTTTTAATGAAAAAAATTGTTTTAGTGACAAGGTGTTGCTGTGTTGCTCAGGCTGGTCTCAAACTCTTGGCCTCAAGTGATCCTCCCACCTCAGCCTCCTAGATTCCTGGGATTAGAGGCCTGAGCCACCATGACCTGCTGGGGCACGTTTTTGAGTGAATTATAATTTTATACTGAATTTTTTGCCATCAGTTGAGATTGTTTTAATCATAGAATAGAATGATAGATTGTTTTAATGATATCACTGCTTTAATGATAGAATTTAATGTGCTATTTTATTTTACACAGAGCAATGTGACTTCCAGGTGTAAAAAGAAAATTAGATAGATAGATAGGTAGGAGAATTTTTGAATTAAAGTAGTAAAACCTTGAGTGGCAATTTCACCCTAGTATGTGGTATAGTATTTTCTTCAGGTCTTTTTGTTCCCTATGTGCAGGTTGATGGGCTTTTGTCTGAGGCTTGTTTGATTTAATCTCAATCGTAGTAATGTTATAATTTGCTATCCAGAGTTTGGCACTTAAGACTGTACCATGAGAATATTTTTACAGTATTACGGGGCCATCATAAAGATAAGCAAGAGGGCTGTGAGATATTCAACTAAGCAAATGTACTCTAATTTATTTATTTCCCTATATTTGGATAGTTCAGTATTTCACTTTTCCCTATTACTAAAGGCCTAAAGGAAAGAGTGTTTGAAATTAGAAATAAATGGCTTTTACTCTATCATTGCCGCTAATAACCTGGGAGCTTTGTGTAAGTTCCTTAGTATCCTTGAGTCTGTTTTCTGGTTTGTAAAATGGGAGTGTGTAATTCTTACCGCATACGTCGTTTTGAGAATTAAATAAATATTGTACATGAGGCACCAACTACCATTCTTGACATCTAGTACGTTTTTAATAAAAGTATTTACTTCCTACCTCCCTTTGCTGGGACATGAATACGTAAATAAATTATGTGAGCTCTGATCGGCATAAGCTGGTAGCAGCTGCTGATCGTCAGGGGAATACAAGTACTATCTTTTAAAGCACCAACATTTTATAAAACAGACTATGAAATTTATGTCCTTGGCCTAAAAGAGTTTACAATTTGAAGTTAACAATTTTCCACCTGTTCTATAAACCAGGTGAAAGTCTAATTTAAAAGGACTCCATTTGCATAGACTACCTTCTGCAGTCAAGCCAAACACGAGCTCTTAAATAAATGAGTCATCATTTTGGATAGAATTGCGCTGGTGAACTAAACTACATGGGTCGCTACGAAAGTTTCAAGACAGACTGTGCCGTGGTCCACTATTCCACAGCATCCTTTCTGAGTCACCTGTGCGGGTTTCAACACTCTCGGCTTCTTGGCGTTGCTGGAGGGAGGGTTTCATTTGTTTCTGTCTGCACAGATTTTCTTGTCTTGATTTTTGCATATCTCAAAACTTTTGTAATGACCTACAAATCTTAAGCCCCCAAGCTGACTGAATGGATTCTCCTCTTGGCCAAGGGGACCACAGAAAAAACTTTAAAGCTGAATTGGTGGCTGTGAGGAGGAGGGAGGTCAGATGTGCTTCCGCCTTCTGGAGCTGCTGTCTCTAACCGTAGGGCACTAACTTATTAATAAGCTTAACTCTGCATAAGACAAAGGTTAAGCCGCCACACCTGTCGGTGATCAGTTTACTTACTAGATCATTTAAACATCAGTATATGTCCTGCATGGGTCTAGTGGCTTGTCTCTGACTGATAGACTTCCTTTTTTCTTTCTTTTATTGAGATGGTCTCACTGTGTTGCCCGGGCTACAGTGCAGTGGCCTCATCATAGGTTACTAAAACCTCAAACTCCTAGGCTCAAGTGATTCTCCTGCGTTAGCCTCCTGAGTAGCTGGGACTACAGCACATGACACACACCTAACTAACATTTCTACTTTTTATGGAGATGGTGTGTGTGTGGGGTCTCCCTTTTGCTCAGGCTGGTTTTTGGCCTCCCAACTTGCTAGGATTAAGATTACAGGTATGAGCCATTGGGCCCAGGCCAGACTTCCTTATCTTAGCTTAAAATATCCCAAGTCTTTAGACAAAGCTTCATTTCTTTCAACAATTGTAAATCAAAGAATCTTTAAACCCGTCTCTAACCTGTAAGCCCCCACTTTGACATTTCTGCCTTTTCTGGCCAAACCAATGTACACTTTCCATGTATTATAGATTTTAGGTGTAATTCCTCTCTCCCCAAAAGGTATGAAACTCAACTTCAGTGGGACTACTTGATGAGGCCTTCTTGGGAATGGCTCTCCAGGCCGTGGTCACATCTATTGTGCTCAGAAGAAATCTCTTTCAATTATTTTATAGACTTTAGGCTCTCTTCCTCTGACACATTATTCACTTCATGATTGCTATAAAGAAAGATGTATGTATCTCTCTCTCTGTGTGTATTTGTTTGCTCATTCATTTGTTTATTTGAGCCTAGGCCTTGACCAGTAAGTCAGGAGGCTTCTTGAGGTCCCTGCTGGGTTTTGACAAGACATCAGCCTTAACAAAGGGCTTGTCTTCCTGTTTGCTGAGGGACCAGGACATGCTTATGGTTTGGAAGAATGCCGAAACAAATTATTTACATATAATTTTGATGGAAGATTGCCTATTCTCCGCTCGAACTACAGATGAGCGTTCTCCTGTGTCATCTACTCATTCATCAAGCAAAGCTTTCTGAAGCACCTGCTGTGTCAACAGCCTTCCCAGGAGACACAGGAGAGACAGCCAGCACCATTTCCGTCACGTGGGTCAGCAGGAAGAAGACATGGATTAAATAATTGCTGTGGGAGGAGCAGAGCACTATACTGGTGATACAGGGCTCTCCCATACAGGGCTGGACAGGCAACCCCAGTTTCCTAGGTCTGGGCAATTTCACGTAAGCCCCGCCATGCCTCTTCTGAAGTAGATGCCCTACTTTTTGTCCTGAGCTGGAGGGACTGCATTCATTCCTTTGTTAATATGCTCATTAATACTGAAAAGATTTCTCCCATCTCACAAGTCCTGGCCAAATGTAATTCTCAAGACCTTATATCCCTCTAGACAAAGGACCCACGAGGACAGTTCCCTCTTGGGTCTTCTCCTCTGACAAAAACTCTAGTTCTTTTCATTCCTTCTGTATTCCTTTCCGTCTAATAAATCCAGTCTTACCACTGACCTGTGATGTGTGGGTTCATTCTTCAAATCCCCAACACCAAGATCCTCCTGCAGAAAGAAATTCCGTCAACAGTGGATGCTTGTCAAGCATCCGTTCAGAGATTGGATGTCTGTTGAGTCCCAAGGACTGGCCAGACCCGCCCTGAAAGCTGAGGCTCCCGAGGTAATAAGAAAATGTTCAGGTCCCTGCCCTGGTGGGTAGGTCCACCCTGTCTGGGGGTCACTGCAGTCTAGCAATGCTATAATTCTACTTCTTTCTCTCTCCTTTTCTCAGAGGATATGAATTCAACCAGCAAAGCAGTTTCCTAGCAGTTTAAAATAGGGCAAAGAATAAAATAAGCATTTGCCTCCTCGGAACACAGTGAAGGCTCAAGGATTTGACTCTTATCTCTTTGTGCCAGATCCTGCCTGCAGGTAACCTGAGAAGACTTGCTTTTCAAATCCTCTGTGTTCTTTAGCAGCTTGAAGTTTGTTTTTCCTTTGTTTTAAAATGGGGGAAAATTTATGTAAATTGGTCTCAGTCAAGTAAAGAAGATTTAATTGGTGACTTAAGAGTATAATCTTTTCCCTCCATTGAAAAATGGGAATTAGATTGTTCTCATCTGGAACTAAACTGTCTCTTCCCAGAAGTCCTAACTGGAAGGAGGTGTATCCGTTTCCTGGCCAGGAGGTCAGGGTTTGTATCATCTCTCTTGCCCTCTGGAAGGGACTTGGCCCTTCACTGGGGATGGAGAAAGGACTAAGATTATAGTCCCTTCTCTTGAGGACAAATGAAGAGGAAATGATAGGAGAGAGGGACTCCAAAGAGACAGCTGTAATTGTTAAGTAACACCCTCAGCTAGCCTATAGACTCTATACCTCATCCCTCCAGAAACAGGAGCTGACTGGGTGGGTGTTAGGGGTGGTGTTGGCAGGGAGTTCTAGTAAAACCAGGGAAGGCGGCTCAGCACCTGTGGCTCAAGTGGCTAAGGCGCCAGCCACATACACCTAAGGTGGCAGGTTCAAATCCAGCCCAGGCTGCCTAACAGCAATGATGGCTACAACCAAAAAATGGCCAGGCGTTGTGGCAGGTGCCTGTGGTCCCAGCTACTTGGGAGGCAGAGGCAGGAGATTCGCTTGAGCCCAGGAGTTGGAGGTTGCTGTGAGCTGT
>NW_003852560.1:3333791-3334736 GCF_000181295.1 Otolemur garnettii | reverse complement strand
AATGGGATGGGGTCAGCAAAATAACTCTATATAGTGGGGTAATGGGCAGATGAACCTGTGTGAAGCCACAGTACTCTCTCCAGGGGGATAGCTTGAGGCTCTGTCTAAAAAAAAAACAAAAAACCAGGGAAGGGAAAACTCTGATCACAAACTTCTATTTACTAATTGATAGTCCTTTGACACCTATTGAAACAGCCCCTACAAATTAATGGAAGGGTACAAATTGATAACTAGAGTAAGGGTCCCCAGAACCCTGTGAAAGACCAGGTTTACCTAAACTAATGAGAATAATAAGCCACCGTCCCCTCATTGGCTTGATAATAACCACTGTTCCCTTTCCTGGAGTCATGCAAAGTTGTCCCTATAGAGGCATCACCTGTTTGGAACGTAGGGGTAGTCTTTGAGATATCGTTTAGGTCCTGCATTCTAGTGATGGACTCACCCAGAGGGACTGACTCAAGTGGTCTTGGACCCTCCACCCAAGGCCTGCATTCTGGTACCTGACCTATCAGGCAGTGGTCCAGACGCAAGGACTGATGACTCCACCCCAAAACCAGCCAATTAGCAGACTCTGATTGTCTCATCTTCTGCCTACTGAATTATCTTTAAAAATCCTGTCTCCCCAAGAAAATAGCCAATTAGCAGACCCTGATTGTCCAATCTGCCTACCAAATTGTCTTGAAAAACCCTGTCCTCCCAATTCTTGGGGAGGCCTCCCCATGGAGCACTCTGTGGAATAAACCCTTTCTCTGATGTGAACCCTGCCATCTCTGGACTTTCTCTGGGGCAATGGGCAGATGAACCTGGCTGGGCAGCAATACTCACGTTTCCTGTTTGAGGCTTCTTTTTGTTACCCTTGCCTTCAGTTTTTTTTTTTTTTTTTTTTTTTTTTTTTCAAGCTATCCCCCTGCTTTGTCAATGTCTGATTTTTTTCTTTAATTCAAG
>NW_003852560.1:3327530-3333727 GCF_000181295.1 Otolemur garnettii | reverse complement strand
CACAACGCCTGGCCATTTTTTGGTTGCAGCCATCATTGTTGTTTGGCGGGTCCGGGCTGGGGATTTGAACCTGCCACCTTAGGTATACGTGGCTGGCGCCTTAGTAGGTTGAGCTATAGGCTCCGAGCCGCCTTCAGTTTTATAGTATGGCTTCTTTTGAAACCTTCAACCAACTTTCTCGTATTCAGTAGTGGCTCCGTAGTTGACCACCTCCCTGCTACACTGACCACCTCCTCATGTTGACCTAATTTTCATAGCCCAGACTCGCACCACATGTACATATCAGTACAGCAGGCCTAGTTCCTTGTGCTGACCACCTCCATATGTTGACTAGTTACAGTCCCTTGAGTGGTCCCCTTACAGAGGTTCTACTGTTTTATTTATTTATTTTTTAGAAATTGGGCAATATTCCACCTTGCAATTTCACTTGGAGGAATTGATCTCAAGGAATGATTAGAAAAGTACACAAAAGTGTCTGTGTTAGGGTGTTCATCCCTAAAGCTTTTATAATACTGTAAAAACTGGCCATGACATAATGAAGGTGGTTCAATAAAGCCTGGTGTAGTCATACAATGGAATTTCATGTAGCTATTTGCAATATCTATATTTGCTTAAAAATATTTCACCATAGACAATATGTTCATTCACGTTATACCTGAAGTGTAGTCATTTATCCCCTCAGGAATTTAAACCTCACAGGGATGGTCAGCTGCCACTGCAGTCAGGAAGCTCCTAACCAGTGTGACCACTGCCAGGGGGCCTCTTCCCGATCCCTAAAATGTCATACCTAAAACCAAACTATAACCTAGCCACTGCCAGTCCATGTGCTCAAGTGTGGCTTGAGCCCCTGTCCTCAAATTTAGGTCAGAATAAACTCCATTTTGCAGAGTTTGGATTCTTTACCACGGGCACTAGCATTCTCTACCCAAAAGAATTCAAGGCATATACACAGCCAGATTTCATTAGGTGGATTGACCACACCATTTAATGATGAAGCATATTTACATATATTGATATTGAGATGGCTGTAATATAGTCATGAGTTTGTTATCTAATACTGCACAGCAAATTACCCCCAAACTTAGTTGCTTAAAGCAATAATCATTTATTGTCTGTCGCAGTGTCTGTGGGTTGGAAGTTCAGACAAGGCAGCATGGACAAAGCTTATCTCTGGGCCACAATATCTGGGGTCTCAGAAGAGCGAGGCTGGGGCTGGAATCATTGGAGGTTCCTCCTTTCACATGTCCAGTGGGTGGGGCTGTCTACTGGGGAATGGGATGGGGTCAGCAAAATAACTCTATATAGATAGCTACCTATAGATGTGACCAGCTCCATGCATACATTTCAATGACCCCTCTATGCTTTTTTAAAATAATCTCCCTTAACTACTTTGAGTTGTTTCCCAGAAATAGTAGATTTCCTGAAAGACAAAGGAGCTGAGATTTTGAAGGGCCCTGGGCAGACTTTCTGCAGCCAAGACTCACCGTGGCCCTCAACCTGCCCCCAGTGCATGTAGCCCTTGTTAGTCCCATTGCCAGGGGCCAGGTATGAGGCCCCTTCTTTAAAAGACCATGATCTCTGTTAGGGTGAAAGATAAATTTGAGGCAGCTTCTCCCATTCATATCTGTCATATTAAGAAATTCCTTTCTTCCTTGGCAATCCTTAGTATCTCAATAACTGGATCTTTGTGAGAGGAGCAAGTAGACTAGTAGCTGCTAAAACCTTGTGGTTTCAATAACAGCCTTTTGTTGTGGGTTGAAGGGACCAGAGATCAGATCCCCAGGTTCTTAGTTCCCAGGACCAAAGAATGGTCACTGGTACTGAATGGAGAGAATGAAGCAGCAGAGCCAGCAGGTGTGAGTGGGCAAAGCATAGTTCATTCCACAAACGAACAGGTCAGTTCTCCCGCAGAGAAGACTCTGAATTGGACAGGCTCTCTCCTTTTATATGCTGACTCCCTAATTTTGTGTTAAGTGTGTGGTGGAATATTCATGGTATTTATTGAAAAGGGTGAAGAATTATTAGAACTGGGATCCCCTCTTTTCTATCCTTGTAAGGCAATTTCTGGGGGTTGCTATGGTTTTTATAAACTGCCATGGCACTGCTGGGTGTGACCTGTATTGTGTGAATGAGGGTAGGTCATTTAGGGATGCTGTTATCTCAACGGTGCTGTGCTCCAAAGACTCTCTATCAAGGCCTTGACCATGTCTCTGCTTTGTGGTCTCTCTGCCTCTTTCTGATTAGTCAGTCCTTGGAGACCCTCTTGACATAGCATCTGTTCTTTCTTAGGAGCCGCTGCCTGAGTCCTAATCAGGCTGTTTCCAGAACAACCCAAGTCAGTATGACCACATCTGTCTGTCCATATCAGAAAGTCCCTGGGACATTGACTAGCCTCTCTCTCAAGGCAACACACCTGTAAGGTCCTGTACCTATAAGGTCTTAGTTAACAATTAGCCCTATTCCCATAATAGCCCAGGCCAGCCAGACCCACGCCAGTCCAAAGTAGCCTAACTGCATCCTCCATCTACCCTGCTCATATCTAACTAACTGCCTAACCTATCACTTCCATCATGGCCCAGGTGTTGTGACAGCATGTGGCTGGGTTCCAAGGGCAGGTGTCCTGAGAGAGAGAGAGAGAGACAGAGGGGAAGAAACAGATGAGAAAGTACCAGACAGAGCCACATCCCTTTTATGACTTAGCTTCAGCGTTCACAGCTCATCACTTCAGACACACTACTTGATTGGAAGCCAGTCACCTAATCTGTCCCACGTTCAGGTAAGGGAAATAAGAGTCCACCTCCAGAAGAGAGGAGTGTCAAATAACTTGCAGACATATTTTAAAATCACCATGATTGGTGATAAAAAGAAATCAGGTTGCAAAAGGACATAGAGTGTGATTTTTCATTAAAGAATAATATATGTATGAAAGTTTGGAAGGGCTTGAAGCAAAGGTAGGGTTTATCTTTTTACTTTCCTGTGCTTTCTAAGATGTTCAATGCACAGGTATTACTTTCATAATTCTTAAAGGCAACAAATTATTTCTATTGTAATTTAAACATTATAAATAATACATAAATATGGTTGCTATTAAAATTCAAACATGGTGGCGCCTGTGGCTCAAAGGAGTAGGGCACCGAACCCATATGCTAGAGGTGGTGGGTTCAAACCCAGCCCTGGACAAAAATTGGAAAAATGAATAAATATAAAAATTCAAACAATATTGAGATATGAGGAGTGAAAAGAAGAATCCTTTATCATTTCTGCACTGATTTAGAAATTCTGCCATTTTTAGATAGTAAATTCACCTGTACAAATGGTGCTCTTAGCTCTCACTTTGTCCATTGATTCATCTATCCCATCTGGAACCATTTTCAGTGTTTACAGCATTGTGGCCTTATCATATACTTTGGTATCTGTTGGAGACATCAGGCTATTTGTTGCCTCTCTGACTTTGTTGGTATTTTTTTCTTCTGTTTGGAATCCTCTTTCTCTTCTGCCAAGCCCTGGACCTTCTCTCTGCCCTTCTCATTCTCCATCATTCACCAAACTCTCAAATTCTGAAGCCCTCACCTTGAAGTCTGGGTCTCTACATGAGTCATATCAATAACCTGTATCTATCTTTGTACCTATATTAATAGCTCAGTAAGTTTTATTCTCTGGACTGGGTTCTGAACCTTAGTACTTCCCTCCCAGGCATCCTCACACTACAGCCCGTGGGCCGCATGGGGCCCGCCTAGGACATTTATCCAGCCCGCTGGGTATTTTTGCTGCTGCTGCCCATCCTGCTTAGCAGCTGACTTGTCCCAGGGCCTGCAGTCCAGCCCTCCAACGGTCTGAGGGACAGTGAACTGACCTATTTAAAAAGTTTGAGGACCCCTGCCTCCCACAATGCCTAACATACAGAGTTCAGGCAAAAAAAAAAAAAAAAAAAACTAGACAATGAATCTTCCTTTTGTTTCCATGAGGGGTGAGTGGTGTGCCCCTCATTCTTACCAAGGAAAAGCATCAGATGTGCTTGGAAACCACATATCCTGAGTCAGCCTCCCATGATACACTCATAGGTGACAGTTGTCAATTACAGTAAGTCTGAGTTTCCTTTGTTTTATCTTCTATAGAATGCTATAAATGTTCAATAGGTTTTGTTTACTTCTGTCTATGGATTTCATAGCTGTGATATCTTTTAGGGATACTTTGCTTAATCAATGAGGAAATGTATTACCACATACAGCTGGAAGTCCAGAGATGGGTGGACTTAATGGCTTGAAGATGTCAGCAACAACTAAGTATTTTTCCAATCCTCACTCTGATACCTTTAGTTCTGATTTTAAATGTAGACAACATAGCACACTGGATGTGGCAGTTTTAGATGTGCATGTCAGGTACACCCAAAAATACCTAGAGAAAAAGAGAAAGTACCCTGGCTCAGTGCCTGTAGCTCAGGGGCTAGGGTGCCAGCCCACACACCGGAGCTGGTGGGTTTGAATCCAGCCTGGGCCTTGCCAAACAACAACTACAAACAAAAAATAGCTGGCATTGTGTCAGGCACCTGTAGTCCCAGCTACTTGGGAGGCTGAGGCAAAAGAATCACTTAAGCTCAAGAGTTTGAGGTTGCTGTGAGCTGTGATGCTATAGCACTCTATCAAGTGTGACATAGTGAGACTCTGTCTCCAAGAAAAAAAGGACAAAGAGTACCCTACCCCTAATAACTCTTAGGAGTGAGGAAGTTTTCCCAAACACTGAGACTGCAGTAAGACTCCAGTCTCAGAGCCAGGCTATGCTCACACATTCACTCCGGAACCAGCTGCTAATGAGAGGGACGGATTCCCCTTACTAACGAGCGTCTTGCTAGAACTAGTATAAGGTCACCTTGACCTACAAACACAGATGTAAGGGGTGGGGTGGATTCTTGATTAAAATGACAGTTCAGTCAGTAAGGAGTGAGGGGGTGGATCTCAGATAGCTCGTTAATTTTGCTTACTTTGTGGGGGGCAGCGTTCAGTTCTGCACTGCACATAACAATATATTTAATAATCATCCTTTGGTGATAAGAGTGATGTGATGATGATGACAATATAGAGAATCCCTAACATTTCTTACTGCATTTTGCATGTCAAGCAGTGTGCTAAGTTCTTTAAAATAGATCATATTTAAATCTCATGGTTCTTTTCTACATATTAGAGTAACTCAGTTTTTCTAGCTTTCCAAAGTATACTCTGAAGCTTTATGGAAAGAGTAAATTTTTTTTTTAAATTTCTTATAGCATAACTGTGTACATTAATGCAATCATGGGGTACAGTGTGCTGTTTTCATATACATTTTGAAATATTCTCATCAAACTGGTTAACATAACCTTCATGTCATTTTCTTTGTTATTGAGTTAAGACATTCATACTCTGCTTTTAGAAAGATTCACTTGTACCCCTGTAAGACAAACCATAGAGGTGACCCCACCAATCACCCTCCCTCCCCCCATCCACCCCCTCACCTCCCCCTCCCACCCTCTTCCAATATTCTAAGGCTATAATTAGGTTATAACATTCCTATAAAAGCTATGTTTCAAAGTAGGGTTGTGCAGAAAGAGTACATTTTGAAAAAGGATTTGAAGGAAGAAAAAAGGAATGTGTTCCAGATGGGACAGGGACTTAAGTTCCCAGCAAGTGACCTACTAGGGGTAACTGAAGGCCCAGGACCAGGGCACAGCTAGATGAAGGTGTTTACAGGGCAGTTGGTGGAGAGTCTTGAAGGTTTAACTTGGGACTGGTAGAAGCGCTGTTGTTGACATAGAATGCTCAAATCCCCAAACTCTTAGTAGAATAGGAACTGTGATAATTAAAAGTCAGAATATTATGTCACAGTGACAACTTAACCCACAGGTAGTTTGGACATCCCAGTTTGCACAGATAAGAAGGCAGAGTCAGTCATCCAAACACACCAAGCAACAGAAGGGCTGGGAGGAGAGGGCTTCTCACTGAGCTTCGCAGGTGCTGAGATGCTGAGGCTGCCGGCTTCTTCCTATTGTAGGTCAGAGAAAAGATCCACAAAAAGAAATACGAAACTGAGGCAGGTGTCAAATGGAACACTGTCACTGGAGATCTCCAATAGAAAGTGGAGAAAATGAAAAAAGAAATACTAGCGGCTTGGCGCCTGTGGCTCAATTGGCTAAGGTGCCAGCCACATACACCTAAGGTGGCGGGTTC
>NW_003852560.1:3326033-3327326 GCF_000181295.1 Otolemur garnettii | reverse complement strand
AAAAAAAAAAAAAAAAGAAAAAAAAAGAAATACTAGCATGGAGAAGAATACAGGCAGGTGAAAGGGCATCGTCTCTGGAACCAGAAAAATTCAGATCCAAATTTGGATTCCCAGGTGGACCTGCCAGTGCCCCGTTTCCTGGGTCCCGTGGAAGGTGGAAAGTCAAAAAGCAAAAATTCAAAAAGATATGTGAGATCTGGGTTGGGGATGCAGGATGCGTGGGAAACGGGATTTAAATCATGTCTCCCCCTTTTTTTTATTAAGTCAAATACACATAGATCATGAACACACTCATGCATATGTGGGGTACAATGTGCTGATTTTTTTTTATACAATCTGATGTGGTACCATCAAACCAATCAACACAACTTTCACCTCATTTACTTGATTATTGTGCCAAAACATCTACGTTCTACACTTGACAAGATTTCACTTGTCCCCTTGCAATATGCTCCATAGGTGTGGTCCCGCCTTTTACCCTCCCTCTGCCAAACCTTCCTCCTCCTCCCCCTTCCCACTCCATTTCTCTCCTTCATCCTGGGCTATAGTTGTGTTCTATCTTTCATAAGAAAGTGTGAGTAAATATAAGTAGGTTTCATGTTTCAAACATGAAGGAGGAAAAAGTATCCAAAAGTACATCTCCCTTATTGATCAGACTCTTGTTAAGTCAGCTTGCCCAGCACTATGGCATAGGCCATTGAAACATTCACTTATTCATCATTTATTTATTGAATATTTACTGAATGTCTGCCACACAAACATGCTCTTCTACGTAGCACCAACATTTTTAACAAAACAAAACAAAAAGTCCCTGGAAAGCTCTCATTTTCTAAAAGGTGAGAATAATCACATTACTCACTTTGTAGGTTTTCGTAAGTATCCAGTAAAATAATCCATGGAAATCGTTTACGGAGTATCTGGCTTGTACATGCTAAAAAATGATTATTATTTTATGCTCTCTCAACATTTATTTTGGGGTTAAAATGCACAAATTAATTTTTTCCTTCCTATGTCATCTGTTTCAAAGAATAACCTCTCACTTAGGGCAGGGCCTGTGGCTCAAAGGAGTAGGGTGCTGGCCCCATATGCCAGAGGTGGTAGGTTCAAACCCAGCCCTGGCTAAAAACTGCAAATAATAATAATAATAATAATAACCTCACACTTAGATAAGTTTATCAGGCTAGACTCATGAGTAATTCTGTACCCCATTTTGCTTTTAATTTTACCCAGGCATTAACAGGAAATAAATGTTTGTCACAACCATAATACTTACACATTTTTTTTTTTTTTTTT
>NW_003852560.1:3302450-3325589 GCF_000181295.1 Otolemur garnettii | reverse complement strand
GTCTCAGGGTTTCAGTGTCATCTCACGACAGTCACTCCAGTAGATTAAGATTGTCTACATGGTAATTGCAAAAGGGTTGACTCACGGAATTTAGATGTGACCTTGACAGAAAGCTGCTTCCCTGGCCCTCATTACGAATGGACTTATTTATAGGCCTTCCCATCACCTCTCTATAGCTTCCTGGGCAACAGCAAATGCCAGGAACAGCATGCCGGCAGGGAGCAGCCTTTGGGAGGACACAAGGAGGAGGGGGTGCAGAGGGTTATCAAGAGCCTGGAGCCTGATTCATGGTCAAATGCAGAACACCATGCAGGCACGTAAAACACTCTTTACCCTGCGCTCGACCCTCCCCACCCCCAGGGTTTACTTCAGGGGGCTCAGCAAGAAAGCTCACACGCACAGAGACAGAGACAACTTCTTCCCACCATAGTCAAATCAATGTCACCTTATAAAAATGGTTTTCTCTGTGTACAGAGAACTTCACTGGGGCCTCTGAGAAGATGCAGAGGGATGGGGACACTGCTCAGGAGTCCTCGAGGGCTCACTTGTCATCACAGCGAACACGTCCTCCATCTGTAGGGACTACAGGCCTGGACAAGAGACAGATACCTACCATACATACAGAGAGAAAATGACAGTGACAGCTGGGACAGGAGATGTGGACACGCTGTCCCTTCAGTGTAATCTAAACAGTACACACACACCATGCTTGTTTCTGGACTGACAAGTGGTGGGCAACAGTTACTTTGGGGGAGAGGGATTGGGAGTGAAATACAGGAGTTATTTTGTGCTTTTTTTTTATGGATTGAAGTTTTTTTTCATTTAATTTGATCATGCTAGAGGTAGGATTATCTCTTTCTATTGTGTATGTACATTTTTTTTCACTATTTCTATTGTGTATATATGTACATATATACGTACACAATATGTGTACATAATATTTTTTCTCATATATATATACATACATAATATTCTTTCTATCGTGTATATATCTGTACAGATATAATGTATACATATTATGTGTACATAATATATACGACTTTTTTTTTTTTTGAGTCAGAGTCTCATTCTGTCACCCTGGATAGAGTGCTGTGGCATCATAGCTTACAGCAACCTCAAATTTCTGGGCTTGAGCGATACTCTTGCCTTAGCCTCTCGAATAGCTGGGACCACAGGCCTGTGCCACTATACCCAGTTAGTTTTTCTATTGTTAATATATACTTTTAGTATATATTTTTTATATATTAGCATTATAATATACATCATAATATTGGCATCATATTATGGCATCAATTGATGCCATAATATTGGCATCAATTATGGCATCATAATATACAATACTAATATACATTTATATATATATGTATTAGTATATATTTTTAATATTAGTATATACAGGGTCTTGTTCTTGCTCAGTCTGTTCTCAAACTCCGGAGCTCAAGCAATCCACATGCCTCTCAGAGTGCTAGGATTACTTACAAGCATGAGCCATGTCTTATATCTTAAAAAATGATTATAAATATTAATCTGCAACTTCAGGCCAAAAGACAGATAAGTGTTGGCAAGGATGTGGAGAAATTGGAACCCTCATATATTACTGGTGGGGATGTAACGTGGAGGAGCCACTTTGGACAACACTTGTGTAGCTCTTCAAAATGTTAAACATGTAACTACCATGTGATCCAGAATTTACCAAGAGGAAAAATATATATATGTGTATTCAGACAAAGACATGTATATGAATATTCATAGCTGCGTTAGCCGCAATAGCCTATAGATGGAAACCACCCAAATATCCATCAGTAAATGAATGAATAACCAGGGACAGTATCACCCAACCACACAGAGGAGTGAAGTACTGAATTGCTACAGCGTGGGTGAAACGTGCCCACGTTACGTTAAAAGAGCCAATCGCAAAAAGCTATGTGTCATGTGACTTCATTCATATGAAATGTCCAGAAAAGACAAATCTCTAGAGACCAATCAGTGGTTGTCAGGGGCTGGGGTGTGGAGGGACTGGTGATTTCTCATGGGCATAGGGATTTTTTGCTGTGCCAGTGGTTGTGCAACCACCATTTGGTCTGTGAATCCACCAAAAGCCACTGAATTGTGTACTCTAAAAGGGTCCATGATAAGGGAGGTGAGTTATATCCCAATAAAGCTGTTTAAACAATCATTAGTAACAGAGCTGGGTTTCTGAAGAGAAGGGTATAGCCACCACTAAATTTGTAATAATTCTGTGTTGCATTATTTTCATTGTGGTCAAGTACTTTAAGAGGAGAGACAAGTTGCAAAGGCCATTAGGTTCCTGTGAACCTGTGGTCTCATCCCAGAGACACAAGGAGTCAGGGGAAAAAGAGGGGGTCACTGACAGAGGCAGGAGTCTGCTGGTCCTAAAAGGCTTCCCTGGCCAGAAGTTGCTAGATTAGGGAAATAGTGTATTCTGGTTGAAATCCAGGCATTCTCTGAGAACTCTCTAGGCTCCTTTAAATCTGGTAAAATCTGTCATAGTTTGGTATGATTCACTCAGTGGATGTTCTCTGAGCTCCTGCTCTGTGCCAGGCCCTTTGCCCTAGACAAGGACATGGGCATTTTTAGGAGGAAAGTCTGATTTCAGTGAGATCTGGGTGACCCAGCCATCCACAAGGGTGATTGGCACCCAGCTCACCCAGCAGCCCCACCTCACCTGTCTCAGGGCCACTTTCTGTGACAGAAGGGTGGCCACTGGAAACATCAGTTTTCTTAACATAAAACATTTTTTCATTGACAAAAATTGTATGTACTGATTCTGTACATGCTTTGAATTATGCCTTCTGTACTAGCTAAACAAGCTAATTAACATCATCTCTCATTTTTGTGTGTGGTGAGAACATTTAAATTCTCTTAGCAATTTTCAAGAATACATTGTTATTGACAATAGTCACCATGTTGTACACTTCTCCAACTTCTTCGTAACTGAAATTTTATATCCTTTGATATCGCCACTCCGACTGTTCTTTATCTTCTGCTTTCTTGGGAAACTAATCTTGTAGGTATTTTTGGTGCATTTAAAACAAATTTAACATTCTGAGAGGGCTGTGCTTAAATACAGATGAGGGGGTGCTACGGTTCGATTATTTCTCTCTCCAAAACTCACACTGAGATTTAGTTGTCGTTGTGACAGTAGTAAGAGGAGGGACCAGTGAGAGGTGATTAGGCCATGAGGGCTCCACCTTCCTGGGCAGGACTGGTGCCTTCATAAAGGTCAAGTTCAGCCACTTTTCCTACCTTCCTCTTCTCTTCTATAGTGAGATGACCCAGTAAGAAGGGCCTCACCCAGTGCTGCCCCATGATCTTGGGCTTCTCAGCCTCCAAATCTGTTCATTACAAATAACCCAGTTTCTGATATTCTATCACAGCAGCACAAATGGCCTGAGATAAATTGACCAAGTACATAAGAACACTTGGAAAATATAAAATAATTTTCTAGCCCAACCCTTTATTTCATTATTTAAGACAAATTTGACAGGTGACTTATTTTAGGCACTGTGATTGGAGCCTGTTCATCATCTTCCTTTTACCAGCAGGCCTCTGATGCCTCCCTTCCCTCCCGTTTGACTTGAAATGGGGGGGGGGGCTTTACTTGATTTGGCCATTTCTTGCCACCTGATCAGATACTTGGGGGTGTTGGGGAAGATGAGATTTTCCCCCATAGCAGTGTCCACAGTCCTTTTTCACATTAATAAGAGTGGAAAAGCAGTTCTTCTTGGGAAAAGTGGGGAGAGATAGGTAAGTGACACAGCTGTCTGACCTCTGTTCCCTCTGGCCTGCAGATGTGGCAGTAAAGCTTGCACAAACTTTTACTAACCAGTGGCTAGCATTTAACTCTTAGTAGGCAGAAATGTGCCAGGGCACAAGACGCTAAAGCAGGTTGCCAGCTCACAGCATGAAAACAGCAATCAGGGGAGTAGAGTTTTTAAGGGATATCTCCAAACCAGGACCAACAGAAAATAACTGAAGGGGATTAAAAATAGTCGAAGAGCAAAAAGTTTAGAGCCAGCAAGCTAGAAATTTTAGAGGTGAGAAAGTTGAGTCCATAGAGATTCTGTGCTTTTCCGATAGTGTGTGGTTGGTCTTCCGGTCTGCATATTCTGGGTGAAAGGGCTTATCACGGAGTGTGACATTATTAGAATAAAGTTTCCACCAAGTGGCTTCAGTTTCTGGTTTCTTACTCTTATGTATTTCCAGACAACATAAACATGTTTCATGCTGGTTGTTGGAATATGGTTCTTTAATTGCTTAGTAATTAAGTAGTAACTGAATTAGCAATTTCATTTCCTTATAGAGAATTTACTTTGTCCAGTATAAGGAGTCCCTTCTAGTCATCAGCCAGCTGTCTTAGATTAGCCTTCCAAGGTGCGCCCTGGATAAAACTGTCTGCCAGAAAAGTGACCAAATGAAGGAATCTTGTAACACTTCTTGAATTCCTTACTTGTTGATCAAAGCATTTTCATCTTTAGTTTGGCTCCAAACATGTTGTTTCTCAATCTTAGCTTTTACGAGCCATAGGATATTTTATCAGCTTTATTTTAATGAATAAAAGTTATTTTGTAGGCGGTGCCTGTGGCTCAAAGGAGTAGGGTGCCGGCCCCATATACTGGAGGTGGAGGGTTCAAACCCACCCCAGCCAAAAAAAAAAAAAGTTATTTCATATGTATTTTAAAATATGTGGAATGGAATGATTAAATCAAGATAATTAACATGAATTACCTTGCATAATTGCCATTTTGTAATGAGAACACTTAAAATCTCCTCTTAGCAATTATTAGCTAGAGTTGCTGTGTTACACAATAGTTCTCTTGCATTTATCCCCGAGATTTTTGTATTCTTCTACCCTCTGCTTCTGTAAGTTTAAATTTTTAAGAGTCCACATTTGATACGTTTCCTGGGCCTGAGTTATTTTACTGAAGAGCCTTCAAGTTCAGCCATGTCATAAAAACAGGATTTCCTTTCAAGTCTGAGTAGTATCCCCGTGTGTATGTAGATATAACATTTTTTTTTTTTTTTGCAGTTTTGGCTGGGGTGGGGTTTGAACCTGCCACCCCCAGTACATGGGGCTGGTGCCCCACTCCTTGAGCCACAGGTGCCGCCCAATTTTTTCATTTCTTTAGTCTACTAATGGACTAACGGTTGATTCTATATCTTTGGCGAGCAGGCGGGAATGGAGTGCAGGCTGATAGGATCTGCAGTTATGACTCAACATCTGAAGACAGATGTGGCTACCTGTCACATGCACAGACAGCGATGCACTGGATTACAGGACTTGTCCCCAACAATGCCCACCTACCTTCAAGGGATTTAGGGCAACTAGAATTTTAACAAGACCAGGTGTGCAAGACGAGGGAACTGAAGAAATATAAAGTTAGGAATGATGACAAAGAGACACGAGACACAGAATAGAATTTTCTAAGTCGGGAGCTCAGGGGACCACCGCCTGTTTGTGGGCTCTGGAGAGTGGCCCCAAGTCTTTGTTCCTCACAGCTTTTCTTGAAACCTTTGCCCAGGTGGTGAGCTGAGGGAGGGCACAAAGACACCCGCAGTTTCCTTGAGTGAGCTATCCGCTTCAATTGTTATTAAAGTTAAGGATTTGAGCAGTTTTGGAGCATCTGAAACTTGAGCCTTGTGTGGGGGAAGCCTCCTGTCTGGAGTCACAGATCCCTAGGGAGGTGTTAAGCTCTGCTACTTCACTGTGGAGTAAAACACCCCTGGGGTTAATCTCCTCTGAGGAATCCGTGGGAGAGAGGCTTGTTCCTCTCATCACCACCATGGAGGATTTTCCTCTGTGATAAGGGGTGCAAGCCCTTTTCCCTGGATCTCAGGGCTCGAGCTATTCCCTTGGTCTCTGCCCCCACCAAATGCAAATCTCCACAATGGGTATCTGTTTTGTCTAATGAGCAGGAAACTACCTAGAAGGTGTATCTATGCCAGGTCTTGTCATGATTTCTTTTGGGACCATTTACTTCCTAAGTGTTCACAGACTCAGCAGAGTATTGGTGTAAGCTGTATCCCCAATAGGCCAGAGTTTCAGGAGAGGCCAGAAACTTGTTCAGGTAAGAAATTAAGCAATGGCCAGCTTACGGGCAATCTAGCTGACTTTTCTTTGTTCTGACTCCTTCAGCTTTTTAATTTTCACTTTTTCTGGGGGTGCCCTCCCCTGTCAAGAATGGGGTCTTTGATCCCCATTCTCCCTGCATCCAAGAACCAGGTGCTCAGGGCTAAGATATCCTTCATCAAGCTGAACCTGTCCCTGCCACTGGAAACTGGTCTCTGAAGAACTGTTTCTGTACCTTGGAGTTAAGAGCACAAGTTTTGAAGCTCTACTAAGGTTCAAGTTCTAGCTCTACCTTTAATTGGCCTGATAAGTTATTTAATCGGTCCTAGGTTCCAGACATTGGAGATGAATGTTCAGATTGTCGTGAGGCTTGGGTGTTTAAAATATCAAGCATCTAGGATGGTTTTTCCTGTGACAAGCACACAGCATCCCCCTCTGAATAAGGGCAACATTCATGTCCTTGCGGAGCAGTTTAAGGTGGTGTTGTCTTGACCATAAAGACGTTCAAAGTAAAAGGTGTTACAGTTGGCTTTTGGAAGGTCAACCTAGCAGCTACTCCCTGAAGAGGGATTAAGTAGGGAAACTTGAACCAGGATTTGTTTCAGAGCTTCACTGCAAGAAGACTAGAGGGTACCGCAGAGTATGACCAACAGCAGCAGTTACAGAGACCTCATAACTATTACAAGTTCAAGTACCTTGAGTAGAACATTTGCCTTGAGAAGTGATTGGTAGGAAAGACAGGAAGATACAGTCTTAAAGACCATTATATTAGTGTGGTCTGACTCCACGAAGTAGCCTCTGATCAAGCTGCCTCCAGGTGACCAACTCACCAGATACCTTTTACTCATTATTCCACACCTTGGTTTTCAGGTCTAATGCTTGGCCTAGGAATATCAGTATCTGGGAAATGGGTAGAAATGTGGATTTGTTCTAAGCCTCAGCCAAATCAAACTCAGTAGGCCCAGAATTCTATTTATCAGCCTTCCTGTGACCTTGATGCATACTAGCATTCAAGAAACAGTGGTATAAGATTCATGAGCTGCAAAGTCAGACCAGTTCTACCCTAATTAGGTTGCCCTCATCCTGTGGAGGGCTTTTGTTCTATATTCTTGAGCTTTTAAAACCTCTGCTAAGTCAGGTGGTTACTGTATCAATTTTCTTATACTCAGGAGAGATACCAACCCAAGCTTGAAAGGTGAGATGCCAAGAGCAGATAGGCTAATTTTAGAGTGTCTTTTCACATTTCAAAAAAAGAAGCTTGGCACAGGCTAGTAGTGCAGTCTCGGTTTATTGACACATTTGCTCATCTCCGTTTCCTAATAGCCAAGTAGGTTACTAACAAGACTCCGGCGATTAAGGTCCCAGAAAGGCCTGCCACCCACAGAGCTTGTGAATCTTCAGGAATACCTAAAAGATATAGAGAGTAATATATGCTTAAAAAAAAAGTGAGAGACTGGCAAGTCTTCCACTGGAGAGGTTTCATTTGAAGAAAACATTGATTAGTAAGGGCTAGGAAGTAGTAACTTTGGTTTGGCTCGGGAGTTAGGCCTCCTCCTACTCACTTGAATATTTATGGAGCTTTTCAGAAGGGTCCTTAGTGGCTTGAAGTAGAATCATGGGGCCCTTGCTGGAGACACTAGCAGCACCGTTCTGAAGATGGATGTTAGCAATTCTTCCTGTTGGAGAGAAGAGGGCTAGTGATTTGTTGAGTTTTAGTTCACGTGGGGCAGAGGTAGGAGCGATACGGTATGAGTCCAGGTCACTTGCTATGAAAGTTTTTCCATACTTTATGGAGGCCTCACTTTAGTTAGCACAAACTTGAATAAGTCTGTGCTTTGTACCTAACACCTCAGTGTCACAGGGATCTGGGTATAGAGGTCCTGTTAAAACCTATCCCCAATTGCCATCCTTTCCTTGGGAGAGAACTTTGAGAATAGAGACCCTTCCCTATGATAGAGGGGCAACTGGCCAAACAGAACAGCATTTTAATCCTACCTCTATTTGCCAGTTATAGGACCTGGAAAGACTCTATCTAAGGTGGTTTACTTTATTAGGAGTAGGTATAATATACGTGATTGGAGTCAGATGTTAAAGTATTTGATGTTGTGTTTTGTAGACTACCATTTAGTAACTGAGTTTTGTTAGAAAAGACTTCAAGGGTCACAGATCCCAATTCATCCAGGGGCCAGATAGGGAGATGCTGGTGGACCAGGTAGGATACACCCTCCCCCCACCCACACACACCCACCCCTTAGGAGCATCTAAGCAACTAGAGACTGTACTCAGCCCAGGACTGTTCCTTCTGGAGAGCCTTAGCCCATGTTGCCAGATCTTCAAGCAGCTGTAGACATTTATATCTGTAAACTAGCCAGATGTGCTTTATGTAAAAGAGGGACTGATTTGGTTTCCTGGTCTAATCAATTTGGAAAGAGGTTAAAAGTCACCTGAGAATTTATCACTCCTTAGTATGTTCGACATATGCTCGTACCTATTTGTGATAGTGATGTCCTTTAGAGATCGGATCAAGGTATTTTGTTAAACATTCAATATTCTCTATTTGAGGCCATGCATTGTTAGTGATGGTCATCCTACAATACAAGCACTAAAACGTTTTTAAAGACATGGGATTCTGAGAAGCTTGCTACTTCTGTTCTGTATTATAGTATCACTTATAGAAGCTTTATTAGGTGAGTCTTCAGTTGATTTGGCCAGAGGGTAAGAAGGTTAAACACAGGACCCAAAAGTTCATTCAAGTCTGTTGTCTTGTGTAGACAGTGTAGCTACTCACGATCAGCAACAGGGCAGGTCACCCTACAGGATGGCATCGCCGCAGGCTGGCAGACGGACGCACTGCAGTGCAGATACACCTGGGAGTTAACAGAATTTGAGTCATGTCGTAGCACCATCACCTTGTAAGTCTTCAAGCCTGCTTTGTCTCCCGAGCAAGAAGTTCAGAAAGTTAGCAGAAAATCCACATCACAGTAGCCCTAATCACCTAGAATCCAGTTGACAGACCTTATTCATAATTGGTATCAAGGGCTGCCAGCATTAGAGAGGAGTGATAGGACATGGGAACAGTTCTAAGTTGGGAAGTTTCAGAGCTGGGCTGAGGAGAGGAGCAGGGAAGGAAGTGTCCTACCGGTCCCCTGAGAGCTTGCTTTGCCATCGCAGGGTCCACAAAGCTGAAGGTAAAGATGCTGAAGCGCCAGTGGTGGGAGGGAAATGGCAGATTCAAGGCCTTCTGGACAGGAATCAGCTGGGTCTGATAGTTGTCTCCAGTGTAGGGACATCTAAGCCAAGAGACCCAGAGGTCAAGACAGGCTTTTTATAAAAAAAATTTTTAAATTTAATTTTTTTGCAGTTTTTGGTCAAGGCTAGGTTTGAATCTACCACCTCCAGTAGATGGGGCCAGCACCCTACTCCTTTGAGCCACAGGCACTGCCCCATCGAGACAGGCTTCTGAGAGACTCAGGGCAGATAACTGAAAGGACCACTTACCCATTCACCAGCACAGGCCACTGTGGCTGACTCAGGGGGTTTGCGGCAGGTGTGGCCCAACACTGATGTAGGAGCAGCCCTAGGTAAGGGTCTGTTCTGTGAAGGATGGAGACATCCACATAGATGGGGTCCCGGAGCACCTTCACCACTGGGTAGTCACCAGCTGTGTAGTAAGAGCTATAGTTTCCATCTGCAAGAGACCAAAATAAGGACTTGGCATTGTAAGAACAGTCATTTGATGACTTTCTTCCACATAAATGCCTCTGTACTAGTGTCTCATGGCCAAGTCAGGGTCCTTCATGCCCCAGGGAAGACAATTTAGATCACAGGCCAAATGCTCTAGCCAAGGGTATCTTACCTTTGGCAATCTGAAGTTCCAAAGTGAGGGGTCCAAGTTGGATCTCAGCAAGGGGAGGGGGAAGAGTGAAGACCTGGATATTAACTGGGAGAGAACTGCTGCTTACAGAGTAGCTGCAGCTGACTCGGAGCCTGCAGAAAAACAAGACTTTAGCCAGCCAGCTTGGGTGGCTTGGTTACATACCCCTTTCATTTTAACTCTCACGGAGCCAGTAAGTGTTAGGTATCAGATGAATTTGTCAATGTGATAGATGTGGTTCTTGCCTTTGTGCAACTGTGTTATAGTTGGAGAGATAGGAGTGTAAATAAGACCCATGTTTGAGTTGAAGATAAGAACCATGAGAAATATAGACGTGATACTAGAGAAATAGGGATCTAATGTGCAGAGGAGTCAGATGTGATACTATGAGAAATAGTTATCTAATGTTTTCATTCTTCCTATCAAGTCCTCTCCTCAACTGTTGAGGTAGGAGCAACACCTGATACAAAAGCATGGAGCTAAGAAAGAGCTTGAAGACTTGAACATTTGACAGAAGGATTAGTCTGCAGTTAAAGTGTGAGAGGCTGAGAATGTTGGAAGCCTTTAGGCTGGAGAGACGTAGGGACTGTTTCTTGGAGGGCCCCGAAGGTTATGCTCATGTTAGTCCTTCCATAGCTTAAAGTCAACAAGAAACTTAAGTGTGGGATCTGCCGATGTGAGATTTTTTTCCTTTTAGCTGCAGCATGAAGGATGGAGACCAAAATGAGAAACCAAACCCAATTGAGTGGAATAGCAGAAATCCCAGGGAGCTTAGGGCTTCGATTAAGTTAAGGGCACCTGCATTGCTGCCTCTAGGTAGTGGTTACAAGATCAGCAAACTAAGGCAGCAGAAAGGGTTGCCAGTCTTGAGTATTCTGTGGATTCAGGGTTTATCTTGGAACTCCTGCTTTATGACAGAAGGTAAGTCACTCTGACTCAGCAGGGTCAGGCTAGGATTTTACCTCAAGATGCTATCACGGGTGATCGAGCCACGACTCCCATGTTTTACATTCCTGGTTGCCACCAGTTCATTCTCATATACTGCTTGGTCTCTGGTGACCTGCAGGAGGGGGTCAAGAGGAATGCTGGTCATTCCTGCCAGCCTGGTCAGAGACTCAGCTGTCCTCCCCTGTTGCATATTACGTTTTACTGCTCCCCGAGCACAGAGGCAATAGAACATAACCTGGGAAGTTATCACTTGACTCGTGTCAGAACTAAGGAATGGAAGAGGCAGCTGGGTTGTACCAGCAAGGCCAGTAATCATCCCTGAGGGTTTTCAATAAGAGGAACCTGCTCCTTGTTCTCTAAGCTTAAGATGACAGTCCCTTAGTTGATCACAGCTGTGATCTTAGCAAACCCAGAGGAAGTTTCAGCTTTCTCAGTGATGAGAGGCCCTAAAGACTATCCTGACCACACAATAGTGCGGAGCATCCTTCACTAGTGGCTGAGATATTCCACTTCTCCCCCACTAGTCACCAGGGCATTCCCGCTGACTTCTAGAGCCAAGAACAAGCCCAAGGGCAATTAGTCTCACCTGTCTTATAGTACCACAAGAAGTAAAGGGAATCCGGAACAGGACGAAGTTCTGTGTTGTCACCACAGGGTTACATCCACTATCATTCCCAAAGGCCAAGTGCACAGAACCCATGAGCAGCGGGGGCGAGGTCACATTCCGAGACACAGCGATGGAGAAGTGGCCCTCTTGACTGCAGTGCAGGGTCACTGGAACACCAGAATGGCTGTGCTGAAGGCAGGTCATCTCTCTTTTAAGGAGCCAGTCAATCAGGAGTCTTACTTTTGATCCCTTCCCTCTGGTATTGGAAGGGACCCTCGGAAGTTGGTATTGCCAGCTGATGGCCTTGGTGCTAAGCTCAGCTGTCCACAACCTCACCAAGGCTCTGAATGAGCACTTGGCTTTGAGTCCACCACCACTTACACGGCCTCAGACAAGGCATTCACCTCCCTGCTTTAGCTTCTTTATGAGATAGTAATACTAGCTCCTGCCTTGTTTTGCTTACCAGTTAAAATTCTTATCTCAGTGTGACACGGACATGCTCCTTGAGAGTGACTTTGTCATTAGAGAAACTTGGGGCATAACTTGGGACATGTGGAAAGTAGTGATCTTGAGAGAAGGCTCATTAAACAATCTCAGTCCAGCCAAAGTGGCTATCCCTTGGGGAAAGAGTTTCTATTGATCAATAAGTATTTGGCACGTAGACCTAACTTCTTGAGTTCATTTAGTGTTACTGGCTTTACAGTGGATTCTGGGACAATAGAAATTGGAGGGCTGTAGAAAGGTCTATGGCTCAGGGTCCAAGTGTTCTGGGAGATGAATAGATCTGCTTGGTTGGTCACTCAATATTTCCCTTCTGAGCAAACCCTTCTCTCCACCCCCTCTGGCTTTTGTAAGTAATTAGTATCCTTCCTCAGCTGGCTTCTGAGAGTCGGTAACTTACCCATGTTTCCATAGTAGCAGGAATTCGCCTCTTTGGAGCTGTAACAGCAGCCGAGCTCCTCGCAGTCCCCTTGAGAGATGGGTGAGGTTGTGCATGGAAGCCTGTCCACCACTGGGATGGAGTCACACTGGTCAGCACTGGGAGCATCCTGGGCTGGGTGTTGGAGGAAGAATAACTCAGTTAGGTAGTGGAGAGGTTGGTCTCGATCCTTGTTACAAGTCATTAACGTTAGATTCCTATAAGTGGGTAAGTGATTGGAATGGTGTATGTTAAATACTGTAGCTCAAGTCTCAAGGTTAAGGCAGCTCTTAGGAGTACCCTGGTGCTAGTTCATTTTGAAAGGGAATACTCAAGATTGGCAGAAGCACTTGGGCACCTACTTGCTCCACTAAGTAACAGGTCCTTCAAGCTGTGATGCAGATTGAAGTTACCCAGGGCCTTTTTGAAGTGTAAATCTGGTTCAGTGTGTCTAGGGTGAGGTCTGCCATTCCTTGGCCTTGCTGTTCATACAGGTTAGGCAGGTGAGAAACATCATGAATTCAAAGCTGTTCCCACTGAGGTGGGCTCTCAGATCACAAGGCTTTCTGAAATTGAGTGACTGTCCCTCTTCCTGTTGATTCTCGAGTGAAATCACAGCCCCCAGCTGAGGGCTTAGAGACTCGGGTTCTAGACTCAGCAAATAGTTTTTAGAGGGATTTTCCAGGTGCCCTCATTGGTATTGATTCCCTTCCCTGCCCTTCCCGAGGGCGAGGAGTTCCTGGTTTGGGGCTAGTTCCTGCGTGACTCCTAGCTCTGCCCCTCCACTGAGGCGCACATGGACAAGCCCCCTGCCGGGGGCAGCAATAGCGTTCACAGCACTAAGTTACAATTAGGGGAGGTAACTGCAAAGCCCTTCCCACAGTGCCCTAACTTTGAGTAATCTCTTAATTGGTAGTTACCCACGGACTGCTTGTGGAGGTCAGGAGAAAAAGAAAAAATCCTTTCTTCATTAATGTTGGCTGTCACTCTGGAGCCAGCAGGAGGGCACAAAGGCACCTTGCAGGCAGCTCTGCCCCCTCCCCAACCTGAAAGCTTCCAGCTGTTACCTAGAAGATCCACAGGACACTTGAGCAGATGACGCTTTGTAACCATCTCAGGTCCAGCCCCATCTCCTCTTTCCAGTCCAATTGGCATGACATAGTGGGAGTCCTGGGGAGACAGGCCCTGGGCAGTCAGCCTGGGCGGAGGCACGAGTGAGTCTCACCTGGTGTCCCTAACCACTGGCTCCTACTCACCTGCTCAGTGGCATAGCAGCCGCTGTAGGTTGCCTCCAACATCACGGAGCTGCCTGGGCCCTCCCTGACCCAGGTGCCACAGTCAGAGTCGTTCTGGAGCCTGTGCAGTAGTCCTTGGCTGTCTGGAGGGTGGGGAGAGGTAAAAGGCCAAGGGGTCAGTCTCCATGTCACCAGTCCTCGGAAAGGACGGCCAGCCTCACCATTAGACTCTTAGGGGCAGCAGCCGGTAGGAATAAGAGGAAAATCCAGTTCATCTCAGAAATACAGACTGTTCATTCTGCAGTTGGGGTCCATTGAAGGGGCAAAGTGTCAGGGCAGGGAGTTAGAGAGTGGTTTGAGGAAGCAGAGGGGACATAGCATGAGTCTTCAAACTTACCCCAAGCTACGAACACGGGGGGACTCTCTTCCTCCTGGAGGGAAAGGCTTACAGTGAACTGGAAGCTCCGTGGCCCACAGTGGAGCACGCCAGCATCATCTGGGGCCTCAGGTTTATGCTGGCTCAAAGCCAGGGATAAAGAAAGACACAGCAAGACGCCCCGCAGCAGCCACATGGTGCCACCAGGAGCCCAGACTCCCCACCTCCTCTCCAGAGAGTCAGGGGCCTGTGTGGGCCAGGCGATGCCTTTATACACAGGAGGCAGCCTGGGTTTGCAGGTGCGCGTTTTTGTGACAGGCAGGTGGGACGCTTTGGGAAAGGGTAATTCATTCAGCCGCATTTGCTGTGGGGCACAGTCTACAGGTGCATCCGATTAAATGTCACAATCCAGGCAGATTTCAGAGCCCAGGAAAAACGTGGTGCCTTTTAACTGGGAGGAGGGGGGGAGGCTTGCTCAGTAGAACACTTAGCTTATCGCCTTCCGAAGACCTTTCTCCAGAGTTCTGCCTATTGGGGTGAGTCAGCTCTGCTGTCTATGAGATAGAGGACCTGGGGAAATGACTATCTCTCAGAATCTCTGTTTCTCATCAGTAAAATGGGAAAGATACAGGGACAGGGATCTCTCTTGGGGGCCTCCCCGGTATGTTAGTGGGGGGTCCAGCATGAAAATCAAGGGAGATCTTGAGTCCTTTCCAGGGAGGTTCTGGGCACATGGCTAGCCCTGAAATTAAAAGATGGCATCTTAACATAAGTTCTTGAGTTGTTTTTCAGAAACAGATTAAAAATGCAGATAAAAGGGAATGGAAGAGTTAAACTCAGCCTACCATCATTTGCTATAAATGTCCCCAGGGGCCTGTCATACACATCTCTTTAATTATTTTTAGATTAATGTGAGGGTACAGATGATTGTTTGCCTTTGTTAGGTAGAGTCCAAGTTGGTGTGTGTGCCCTGGACCCCTACATCGTGCCTGTTCCGTGACAGCACACCAGACCTCCCCCGTCCTCCCTCCTCCCCACTTCCCTCCTCCTCCCCTCTACCCCCACTCGGAGTTTAATTACATTTTTCTCTTGTGTCACACGCATCTTAACATTCCATCCCAATAATCAAAGAATCTCTGAATCTACCTATGCGCCCCCTTCAGAGTATCCCAGGTTTGGGGCTCAGGCCAATGTATAACCCCCATGTACTGATTTACAATTCTGCCTGTTGAAATGTTCCCCTGCTTTTACCAGTGGCTTCAAACTGGGGAGTTGTATCTTAAGCATCAGCTGCCCATTCTTCTTGCCTGGTGCCCACAGTGAAGATGCCTCTTCCTCCTACTCAGCTCTTGGCTTCCATGTTAAGCTTTGCTGTGCCAGGGTAGCGGATCCCAGTTCCATTCAGTAATGACAATACCATCTCCTGACAGTCGTGTTCTTAAGGGTTAAGTGAGAGATTCTATGCCAAGCGTCTGGCCCAGTGCTTCGCCAAGAGGTAAGTGCTCAGTCAACAGCGCTGGGGGAGAGTCAAGGCCTTCAGGGCCCCTGTGACCTTCTCCACTCATTCTAAGCTTTCATAAGAAGGCACTGTACAGTTGGAGTCTGGCTCGAAATTCCAGAAGGATTTAAACTTGATTCCTGAGAAAAGTTGATTAGAACCTTTCCTTGGTCCCAAGAGGACATCCTCCCACAGCAGCCTTTTGATGAATTCTAAGACTATTTTAGTTGCTTTGATTGTCTTACTGGGCTCTCTTATAGGGTCTAGGCTGAAATGTGCACTGGGACGGGAATTCCCCAAACTAGTTCTACCTCCTCTAGTTATTTTTTTGGTATTTTTTTCTGGTTTGTTGACAACTCTGTGAGTTTTTTTGTTTTGTTTTTGTTTTTTGCAGTATTTGGCCGGGCCTGGGTTTGAACCCTCCACCTCTGGCATATGGAGCTGGTGCCCTACTCCTTTGAGCCACAGGCATCGCCCACCTCTAGTTATTTTTAACTATCATCATTTCCCTATGTTTCAGGCATATTTTTCATAAAGATATTAGAGTTTCTTATTTGCTAATTGTCCACATTTTTTTTCTCCTTAAAAACTACAATTTACTTTCATTTTCTTTAGGTCAGAGCGTCAGGCCAAGTTATAGAGGCACCCCTAAAACAATTAGGGGTAGATGGATACGTTCCTCACAGGGGAGGTGAGAACATGAGAACTGGCTTCTGTGGTCTCCCGCCCATGTCCCTAAGGCACTTTTGATTGTATGAGGCTGATATTTATTATTTGAAAAATTCTCCTGAGTTGACTAAAAATCTTAGCCAAAGCACCCAGGATGTATAATCGGGTAACTCTGATCTATCAGCCAGTAGAAGAGAACCCATAAAGATGTGCCTTCCTCAGGAAACTGGGCCACCTGGTAACCAATGACATTGAGGAAATGCTGGACGCTGCCCAAAGCTGGGACATGACTTCCTAGTATCCTCTCCCTCCTTTAGGTCCCTGCCACTGAGTTGTCGCGTCCTGTCTATTGACTCACAGAATTTGCCACATTGGGCTGAAATCACCTCTTCCTTACTCAGTTTCCCTCTTGAGGGCAGAGACTGAGTTTTCTGTGTCATTGCTTCCTGAGCGCCTGGTGTGTGCACTTAGAGTTCTGAGTAAAGAATGAGTCCATGAATGTGCTTTGTCAGCGCCCATGGCTAACCCTCCCCAGTAAGCAGTGTCCAAATATCACTGGCACAGATTCATTTCTTTTAAGAATGACTCAAAGTTGGCTCAGTGTCTGTAGCTCAGCGGCCAGGGTGCCAGCCATGTACACCAGAGTCGGCAGGTTCGAATCCAGCCCTGGCCTGCCAAACAACAATGACAATCACAACCAAAAAAAAAAAAAGAATGACTCAAAGTCATAGTTCTTTGATATTCCCCCTTCAAGTAAATATCATGTGGTCATATGTACAAGAAAGAATATAAGGATTAGACTTATGGAAGATGTCTTAGGAGTTAAGAGGTCAGTCTTCCAATTGGACTTACTAATGCTGCATTATAACGTAGTGAAACGTCAAGGAGAGTGACATCTTTGGCAAGGTGGCAGTATCAGTAGTACATCTGGAGGCAGTGTAATGTACAGCTTATATGGGTTTTAGCAGTGCATGAACCTGGGTACAAATTCTGACTCAGTCAATTACAAGATCGGTGACCCCTATCAACTTATTGACCTGTCTCTAAGTTACAGTTGTCCCATCTATAAAATGGGAACAATAACACCTACCTCCCACGGGAGTTATTACTACAACTACCAGGTTTTGTTAGATGAAATAATGTGTGTACTAGCACTCACAACAATGCTTCCTGAATTAAATTATAGTTACTTGTTACACCGTCACATGTCACTAATACCAACAAGACTGGCCTGGGAGTTAAAGGGGAGATGGGCAGCGAGAGAAAGTAGGTATCCAGCAAGGTGCTCATTTGATCCATATGGAGTCTGTGGAATAACCTGTATTTGTGGGATCCCATTTCCAACAGAGGTCTTGTATTTACTTTACGAAGCTTAAAAATCGTAAGAGTCTGGGTCTGTGTGGGGATGCCCGGGAGTCCACCCAGGATCACAGCCCTGACTCCCATTCTGCAGAGAGTCAAGGCTGGATCCCAAGATAAGCCCCCAGGGCTGAGACTGGGTGATTTCCTTCTTATTCCCATGCTAAGTCTTTCAAGACTATCATCACTCAATTTCAGGATGAGAAAAAGCATTGACAGTGTGTGATCCACCGGGAGGAACCCCAGGCTTAACAGAGAAGACATCCCACCCACTGTTATTATCTGGAAATGAATGCGCTGCCCTTTGAAATTGGAAGAGCAAATGCTGTTCTCTATATTCTCTTGTATTAGGATGACCCAGTCATTTGAAAAGGATGTTAGTGGAATTACAAACAGAATACGAAGCACCATAAATGCTTCATATTCATATCCGTGCAAAAGCCCCATAATTAGTGTAGGATTCATCTGATTCACATTTCATGAGCAGATTTAAGGATTCTCTTTGTGTCACCTTCCAAACTGCTTGGGAGGCCCTTTCAGACTGCTGAACTGTCCAGTTGCTGATCTGGCCACTCCTGGCCCCTCGGAGAGGGGAGAAAGGGAGCAGCCTGTATTGTTAGGGAGAGGTAAACTGATTTCCAAAATAACCTTGTTCAACCTGGGAATATTCATATTTGAATGTTTTAGTTTATACGGAATGAGGACATACCTACATAAAGTTTCCTAATGTAACCTTTACTGCATTTCTGTAGACTGCTGGTGTTTTGACAGGATAGCAGCACTGCTTTAGGGCTTTCCCGCCATTGGGTACAGACTGGGGCTCTGATATTTATGGGGGTTGCCCTGCTGGGTGACTGAAACAGGGTCCTCCTAACCCAAGGGTGAGGTACTAGCCAAGCAAGGCCCTGGGAAACCCTCCTTGAGTGTGAAAAAACAATAATCAAAATTACCCTTCTAGTAGGAAGGACTGATTAGACCATTGTCATGCTAATCAGTAATTAGGGAGCAGTTGGGTTGGGGGCCTCCAGCTGTTATCCCTGCATGTGGTGGAAATTAGGACTCTTCTCTTCCAAACGAAGATGTCAAACTTAATTTACTGCGAGTACCTGCGGGGTTTTCCTTTTCAACAAGCAAGAATGCAATGTAACCTGGAGTCAGTTGCAAGGTGATGAGTTCTACCTCTGGGTTTGTGGGCTGCTCCCCCCTCTGCCTGTGGCCGCAAACCGTCTCTCAAGTGCTTCCTGCGCTGTTGGTGCAAGGCCTGCTGTCTTCAGATTTTGTCTCATCCCTTCTGGGGGGATGAGACATGTTTCTTTGCTGTCATGACCATCATAAATAGAAAATCTTCCCTTTCACAGGCAGGAGACCCAGCTGAATGTCATGGACTTAAAGAGCAATGCCAATATGTTCAAGGATGATCCTCGAAAAACATGAGGGTTGGGTGCTGACCCCTCTGCAGTCGAATCTCTGCGTTTAACTTCTAAGCCCCCCCCCCCAAACTTGACTACTAATAGTTGATCAGGAAAGCCTTATTGACAATGTAAACAGTGTGCTACCTGTATTCTACTGTGTCTTACAATGAAGGGAGTTGGGAAAAATGGTGAGAAAATCATAGGAGAATAAAATATATTTATTTTTATATTATATTTATTTCAACTACTCGCTAAGCCAAGGTAGACCATCATTAGGGTCTTCATGTTGTTGTCTTTGCACAGAGCATGCTGGGAAGGAGAGGGGTCGATCTTGGTGGGTTCCTTCTGTGCGTTCAACCCTCCGTTATTCCAATGTTAACTGTATACAGAGATTCCAATTTCTTGAGTTGGAAGACAGATCAGGAGAGAGGCAGGTGAGTAAACTGCTACAGACAGACAAAGTTAAAATGAAGGATTTTTAGTTAGAATTTTACCCACAAGATTGATGTGAGTCTTCTGGCCTGGTGTCAGTTGTCTGTGTTGAAGTGCGTGACCTTGTCCCATCCTTCCTTATGCCGGTGCACTTCAGAGTACGTCATTCTCCCTCCTCTCCAGACCATATGGATTGACACATTGCCTTCGCAGGTGACACTGTAAACCAGTGGGGTCTCTTTCCACATCCCACTTCTGTCATCAAAACATATAATCCTCACGCCCTCTAATTCTCACTTTTAAAATACTAACAGGAGGGAAGACCCTGACTCTAGTCATTTCAAATAGTTTCTGCAGACGCGGCAAGCTGGCACTCAAAGTGGCTCCTGTCCACTTAGTAATTATTTGTGCAAACCTGTGGGAAATTATTCCTTCACTCCAGAGCAAGACAAGGTGAGCAGAAGGAACAAACTTTGTGGCCAGATTGGCAACAGATTGGCAGGCCTGAGATTGGCAGGTGCCACTCACACCATTGATTGACATTTCTTTGAGTGTAATAGTTACCATTTGGGTGTAACTGTTAATATTACATGTGTCATCCAAAGGATGGGGAAACCTAGGGGAAATACATCCTTGTTCTTTATCATTTGCAGAAACAACACAAATCTTTCCATGCAATTGTGATTTGAGAATGAAGCACATTGCCCTGATTACAAAGGTCACTTACTAGCACAAACATATGTGGATCTACTATTTAAAATGGCAAGTGCTAAGATTTATGCAGCGTATGTGGTTGTACATCTGCGTGTATGTAAAGACTCTGAATTTTCCTTCTGTGTTAATTTGCTAGGGCTGTCCTGACAAAGTACTGCTGAGTAGGTAACTCAGAACATCAGAAATTTATTGTCCTGCAGTTCTGGAGGCCAGGAGTTTGAGGACAAGGCATCAGCAGGGCCATGCTTGCTCTTAAACCCATGGAGGAGAATCCTGCCTTGTTTTTTCCGGTTTCTGGTGGTTGACAGCAACCTTTGACACTCCTAGGCTTACAGATGTGTCCCTCTGAGCCTCTGTTTCACATGTGCTCATACTGTCCATGTGTTTTCACATAGCCCTCCCTTCGTATCTGCCTAAATTTCCTTTTTCTTTCCTTTTCTTCATTTTTGAGACAGGGCCTCATTCTGTCACCCAAGCTGGAGGGCAGTGACACTATCATAGCTCAATACTTGCCTCAAACTTCTGGCTCAAGTGATCCTCCTGCCTCACCCTCCCGAAGTGCAGGGATTATAGGCAAGAGCTACTGCACCTGGCCCAAACTTCCTCTTTTATGAGGACACCAGCAATATTGGATTAGGACCTACCCTAACAATCTCATTTGGAACTGCTTACCTCTATAAGACGTTATTTTCAAATAGCAGCCTTCTTGACATTAGGTTAAATGAAGTCCTTTTTTTTTTTTTGACAGACTTTTACTCTGTTGACCAGCCTAGAGAGCCCTGGTATTAGCCTAGCTTACAGTAACCTCAAACTCCTAGGCTCAAGAGATCCTCTTGCCTCAGCCTCCTGAGTAGCAGCTGGGACTACAGGTGCCTGCCACTATGCTGGCTAGCTTCTCTATTTTTAGTAGAGACAGGGTTTTACTCTTACTCAGGCTTGTCTCGTCTCAAACTCCTGAGCTCAAGCAGTAACACCTACCTCAGCCTCCCAGAGTGCTAGGATTACAAAAATGAACCACTGTGCCAAAGAGAGTCCTTTTTATCCTTCCCAAAGTGGTGCTAGTGAAATGATTTTTGCAAGAACATATTTGTGTACCTGTAACACAAAGGAAGGGTATAATTCAATCTGTAAGATCTTGCAGACTGTTATAAAAATTGCATTAGACAACCTAATCTTTCTTTGGACTGGACTTCTTTTTAATGAAATAAAAACTGTATGTATTTGCCTGTTAAAACTCCTTTCCACAATTTTCACCCTGACCCTAGCTAAGCCAATGGGATTTCATAATTCCCTTCCATTTAGAGGGAAGGAAGCAGTCGTGCACTCCAGGGGCTGAGTTGGTTGGTACTTGTGGCTGTTTTAGTTGAGAAAACAGAGAGACCTAGTTCAGGGGTAGGCAATTCATGGGGACAGGTTCAAAACACCTGGAAGCTATTCTCACATCATACCTGGTAGACGATAGCACAGTTGCCCATTGTTTAGAGTTGATGGATAGTTCACCAAAGTTGTTGTGTCTGATGCTACTCTACCTACATTGCCATACCCCAGTATCTATGGGGGATTGTTTTCAAGAACCCTGAGCATCCCCAAATCTGCACATTCAAGTCTCAAGTCTCACAGTCAGCTTTGCAAGGACCCTCCATGGGGCAAGTCGGGCTTCTGCCTGTGGTTACAGATGGAGAACCCAGGAACATGGTCTGCTGGCTGTGTTTATTGGAAAACAGTCAGTGTATAGTGGACCTGCATATTTCAAACTCATGTTGTTCAAGGATGAACCGTAGATTCATGTGCCTTACACCAAATTCACTGCCACCATGTTTCTAATTATGTGCCTTGTGTGCAGTTTCCTCTCTGCAGGATGCCACAAGCTCATCTCTATTTGCCCAACTTTCTAACTTTCCCGTGGAGCGGAGGTTCTGGAAATTTCACCCCAACAAGCAATGTGGGCATGGCCTGGGGACTTGTTAGAAATGCAAATTCTGGGGCCTGCATTCCAGACCTACCCAGCAGGCTGGGTTAAGTCCAGACCTACTGAATCAGATAGTTGCAGGCAGGCTGGGTTAAGTGGCCTTTCAGGTGAGGCTGATACACTCAAGCTTGAGAAGTGCTGCCTGGGGAAGACCTTGCCAAGTCCCCTTCTCCAGGGAGCATTTCCCGATCCCCAGCGGGAGGTAATTCCTTCTGGATTTGCCTTTCCAAGTGCTCTTTTTCTACTCTTCATGGGGCAGTTACTACCCTGCACTCTCCCTTCTCTCCCTAGATCGTATGAAGGCCCGGCATACTCACTCGTGCATTCTCCACCGTTGCTTGCTTCCTGTGCTGTGACAGCATCTGTGAAGTGGGTGACCTCCTGATGATTTAAACAGTCTGCATTCAGGCTTTAGAGCAGAGTGGCCTTGTAAGCCCTACTTGGTGTTTGGTGCCCTTGGGTGTTTTTGTGCCCACCTCAGCACTGAGCACACTCTTGCTCTCTCCTGCGCTGTCTACTTGCTTGCTTCCACTTGGCTTATTTTTACTTGTGTAATTTGATTCCTTTTTAAAAAATTTCAGATGAATAATAGGATGCAAACCATTAGGTTATATAATTTATACATGAAAGGCTAAAGTCAGAGTTATAGCTGTGTCCTACACCCAGGGAGCGTGCTATATAGCCACATGTTGTATCTATTGGATGGGAAACTACTGAATCCCAGCCCTCCTACCTCCCCCTCCCTTTTTGTTTGAGATAAAGTCTCACTATGTCATCCTCACTAGAGTGCCATAGCGTCACAGCTCACAGCAAACTCAAACTCTTGGGCTTAAGAGATTCTCTTGCTTCAGCCTCCCGAATAGCTGGGATTATAGGCATCTGCAACAATGCCCAGCTATTTGTTGTTGTTGTTGTCATTGTTGTTTGGCAGGCCCTGGCTGTGTTTGAACCTACCAGCCCTGGGGTATGTGGCTGGTGCCTTAGCCACTGAGCTATAGGCGCCAAGCCCTCCCTCCTTCTTCTTCTTTTTTTTTTT
>NW_003852560.1:3295352-3302347 GCF_000181295.1 Otolemur garnettii | reverse complement strand
ACATTTTGAAATACTCTCATCAAACTGGTTAACATAACCTTCATGTCATTTTCTTAGTTATTGAGTTAAGACATTCATACTCTTCTTTTAGAAAGATTCACTTGTACCCTTGTAAGATAAACCATAGAGGTGACCCCACCAATCACCCTCCCTCCCCCCATCCACTCCCCTTACCACCCGCTTCCCATATTCTAGGGCTATAATTAGGTTATAACATTCCTATAAAAGCTATGAATTAGTTTCATAATAGGGCTATGTACATTGGATACTTTTTCTTCCATTCTTGAGATACTTTGCTAAGAAGAACATTTTCTAATTCCATCCATATAAACATGAAGGAGGTAAAGTCCCCATCTTTCTTTAGGGCTGCATAGTATTCCATGGTATACATGTACCACAATTTATTGATCCATTTGTGGGTCGATGGGTATTTGGGCTTCTTCCATGACCTAGTAATTAAGAATTGGGCTGCAATAAACACCTTCTTCCTTCTTGAATTTGAGATTTTCTCTCATGTGAGTCTGTGGTTGTTGATCTATTTTCAAACTGAGAAAAGAAACAGCAGAGGACATTAACAGATGCAAGTACATATCATGCTCATGGCTTGGAAAAATCAATATTAAAATGTTTGTACTACCCAAAGCAACGTACACATGTAATTTTATTCTTTAAGGAATCTAATTCAGGCTTCACCTCCTCTAGAAATCTTTCCTTCTCCTTGAGCACTTAGGGTTTTCCTCCTCTCTTACAGCCCTTTAAAGAGCATCTTTTTTTATTTTTTAATTTAGAGATAGAGTCTTGCTCTGACCCAGGCTGGAGTGCAGTGGCATGATCATAGCTCATTGTAACCTTGAACCTGAGGCTGCTCAGGTGATCCTCCCACCTCAGCCTATTAAGTAGCCAGGACTACAGGTACATGCAGCCATGGGATCTCACCATGTTGCCCAGGCTAGTGTCAAACTCTTAGACTCAAGTAATCCTCCAATCCTGCTGCTCAGCCCCTCTAAGTGCCAGGATTATGAGCTCCAGCCACTGCATCCGGCCTGCACTCATCTTCATTGTTCTTTCCTCAGTCTCTGTGTCTCATAGCCAAAGGTCCTTTGAGTGCAGGGTCTGTCCCTTCTATCTCAATGTCTTTAACATAGCAGGCACATGATACACGCTTATGCAGCGGGTAGATTATGTTCTGGGAACTCAGCTGAAATGGGATAAAAATGCACCCCAGAGCTGCCTCCTCGGATCTGCTGATTTCTGCCTTGCCTCCCACACTGGGAGGTTAGGTTAAGCAGAATCATTTTTTACTTTCTTTACAACCTTCCCTAGAAGTCATTTAACAGTTAAATGATTTTGCCAAAACATATATGTGTGCCTACGAAGACATATAATGAAGACAAGTAGCTTCTAACTATATTCACTTCCCTCTAAACCAGTGGTTTTCAAACTTTTTTAAAAATCTCATGGCACACTTGAACCTATAGTTAAACTTCTGCTCACAGCACTCCAGTGTACCACAGCATGCCAGTTAAATCATACTCTAAACAAGTATGAATACAGCATACCTTGTTTTATTAAGATATTTTTATCTAGCCTAAGCACAAATGACTCAAGTCATACAATGCATTGAATGAATCTGTGTGTGGTGGCTCACGCCTGTAATCCTAGCCCTCTGGGAGGCTGAGGCCACAGGATCACTTGAGCTCAGGAGTTTTATTGGAGACTAGCCTGAGTGAGAATGAGACCTGATCTCTGCTAAAAATAGAAAAACTAGCCAGGCATCATGGTGGGTGCCTGTGCTTGGGAGACTAAGACAAGAGGATTGGTTGAGTGTAGGAGTTTGAGGTTACTATGAGCTAGGATGCCATAGCACTCTAGCCTGGAGCAATAGAGTGAGACTCTGTCTCAAAAACAAAACAATGTAATGAACCCTTTAAATGAATCATGTTAATCCTACTATATCTATGAACAACTAACATTCATTGAGCCTCTACTCTGGGTCTGATACTGCATATTTTTCTAAGATGCTTAGATAGATAGGAGTTCTATCTATCTATCTTCTAGATAGAAGCTCTCTCCTGACCTTATTTTCTTTCTCCCTCTCCTTTTCTCTGCCTCTTTCTCAATATCTTTTTCACTGGACATGCTCCCTGCCACATACTGTGCTGGGCTTGAGGATATAACAGTAAATAGGAGGGACTTGGTCTCATGGAGCTTACAGATAAGAGATTCTCCAAACAATAATTAGTTGTACGTGTATTCCCTATGCCTGGCCTAATATTTGGCAATGAATACTTATTAATGAATGAATAAATGAATGAAATAATGAAATCAGGGATTAAATAATTTTAAATATTTATGTCCATTTCACTTAAGAACAGCCAGCAGCTCACCGATTTGCCCAACATGTGGTTTGGAGCTATCGTTTCTGACTGGGTGCTGGGTATTCCAGAGAACCTGGCCAAATTTCTCCCCATCCATTCATTTCTTACTCTCTTCTTTTTTCTTTGCTTTTTAGAATCAGAGCAAGAGAATCTATTCAACATTGCTTAAGAAAACAACACAGAACTCCAAAGCCTCATTTTTTGCCAAGCCATCTGAATTAGTTGTGTTGGTCAAACAAAGTAGGGGGGGCCTCTGAAATCAGCAGCAGCCTGTCAACGACTAGCTTTAAGGCTGATGTCTGTGACTGAGGGAGCCACAGGTTCAAAAGGCCATGTGGGGTTTCCCACTAGGGCTCTTCTCTGCAAGCTGACTGTGTCCTTTATCTAATATCCTTTGGTGGAGAGCACATGACCCCTCCTTACCTGCAAAACTAGACTATGATACCCAAGTCTCCAGAACTGATGAAAATGGTGGCAAGGACAAATTTAGGTAACAGCTGGAAGGAAAAAATGGCTTGTGGATAAGAAATGCAAATTGGCCATGGCATTGGGTAATGGATGGTTCCAATCTGTTGCGGGAGACTTGGGTCATGCTTATTATGGTCCCACACGTCACCACTAGTGAGAGCAAGACTTTGACAGGCATTTATCATGAAGTATATTAAAAATGTCATTACTGAAAAATTAATATTACAAAACATTTTAGAGAGGCTGAAGCAATCATCTCACTTTAATAACAGAGGACAGTTCTCATAAATATCCTTTATTTTTTCCTCAACCAGAAAATGAGGAACATGTCAGCATGATCAGATCTCACTCTCTGTTTCCAAATTGCAAACTGAAACTGTTGATCATTTCAATTCTTTCTTCTTAAATTGGGTTGGGTTGTTGTGTGACATGCTGTGCTTTTGTCTTTATTTAAGGAGACAGAAGACTTTGCCGTTTGGAGGTAAGGGAATTGGTTCTTCTTGGTTGAAAATTATAAGCTCTGATAATAGAATTTTTTTTTTAGACAGATTTTTGCTTCCAATAAATATTGAGCTGCATTTGTGCCATCTTCTCCCCTGTTTCAAGGATTTTAAAAACACCTCTGATGCTCTCAGCTTAATAGAAGGTCCTAGAAGGTGAGGGATGCTCTCAAAGGCCTTTGATTTTAACCTTTGGAATTCCGGCCACTTCCACAAAGAGTTGCCAGAAAAACAATCTCATAGACCTCTGTCAAACTTCCTCCTGGATTAAGTGTCTATAATATACTACGTTTATGCTGGGAGTTGAAAGAAGTAATAACAATAAAATGCAAAAAGAAAAATCTTAATTTCTATACAGTAAATGAAATCTTTGACTTAGAGACTATTAGAGCTAGAAATTATTTTAGAGATTTCTTATATTTTAGATAAGAAAATGGAGAAGCGCTGGTTTGGTTCAGACTATTTAGGGATGGTTGAAAAAGATTTGGGGCAAGAAACTAGGACTTCTGAGTATTTAAAGAAGGAGTATAAGACTCAGAGGAGTATTGAGGCAAACACAGTAAAGCAATTCAGAAATAATGCACACAGAAAATAATCCCAAACACCCGTGTGAATCATTCTATAATCAAGGGAAAATATGTGATATAAATAGAAAGTGCTAGGATATCAGAACCAAGTAAAGCCAATGTCATTAGAGATAAAGCTATTCAGAGGTAGAGTTCAAGTTTCCATTGATGGTGCTTGGGTGGGATACAATGGTATGGAAGATGGCCAGTCTAGATTTGATGAATGACTGACTTCTGAAAACTAAGTGACTAAAAAGATGAAAAATCACTTGGAATAAGGAATCGATGGGATGTAAGTAGGAGACGGTACAGGGCCATGCCCAATGGAGAAGATGATCTGTGCTGAGAGATGGATGTCTGATGGACAGTGGAGCATTAGCCCCTCTCCTGTGCCAGGCACCAGGAGGGAGAGAACAGGCATGAATGATTTAGATCTCCTGCCAGACCTGGACCAAGAACCTGGCTCTTCTAAATCCTAGCTTAAGGATTTTTCCATAGAAGCAAATAGCTTCTTCTAGCCACTTCCTGTGGTGGTGGGTACACTTGAATTTTCCTCTGTGAAGTTTAAGAACTTAGCTTTGTACTTGCTACGATAGATTAGTCTGGATTTTGTGTGGGAAGTCATCAGTTAATTGTAGGCCAGGCAGGGTGGTTCACACCTGTAATCTCAGCATTTTGGGAGACTGAGGCAGGGGGATCATGTGAGGCCAAGAGTTTGACATTGTAGTGAGCTCTGATTGGGCCACTGCACTCCAGCCTGTGTGACAAAGTGAGATCCTGTCTCTAAAAGCAAACAAACAAAAGTTGCAAAAGTAAACCAGTTGGCAGTGCTGATGGCGGTGCTCTGGGTAGCCCAGATAGGTCAGGGGTAGGGAGGAGATTAGAAGTAAATACACCTGAAATCAAAACTGAGACTATCTGGCAAGGAGAGGCAGTTCTTCTGACTTCATGCTTCATCTACATGTTAATACCTTCCTCTAAAACGGGAAGGAATTCACTTTGGTCAGAAATACCTATTTCCCCCAAATGATCAAGCTCATTGCTCATGCTTCCTCACATTCCATCTGGAGCTTTCTTCTCTCCTGCTAAATGATGTGGCAAATTGACATTTCTGCACTAACACAGAAAAAAAAAAAAAAACCCAACCTGACTTGTTTTTGATTTATGCACCACATTTTTATGCTCTGGGGCATAGATAATTTAGCGGTGGCTTGAAATGAAGGAGAAAGCATTTAAAGTCATGTGGGGCTGTGATAATACCATTGAATTGAAAGTTATTTGTATGACTTTGGAAATAATTAATTTCCCAAATCTTCTTTATTTTCCAAGGGAGGTCATTAGTCTACTTGTGTCTGAGTGGCTCCCTGATGGTTTGTGAAACTCTCAGGGTGTGGTTTGGGGTGGGTGTTTACGCACACAACGTGGCATTAAATGGCGTTCCACTTTGATGCCCTAAAGAGGACAGGGGCCCTGTCAATAGTCTGTCTTTCTGGGAAGGAGAGATCTTTACTGTAGAACCGAGGTGACCTGGTCCTAGCGCCAACTTTGAAGACAGGGGACTCCTCTGGGTACAATTTATTCACCCCTGGATTTCCCATTTCAGGGCTGGCACACAAGTGCTGCTGGGTGGATGACTAGCTAGTTGTGTGACTTTGTCCATTCCTCTTTTGGGGGCTCAGTTTTCTCTTCAGTAAAATAAAAGCATCCTCGTTGATCACTTTCAAAGTCCCCTTACTGCACTAAAATCCTATGACATCAGCCTTGTGTGATTTGGGTTTGTTTCACTTAATTACCATTTTGCCTCATTCTCATCAAAACGTGGCTTGAGATGAATTGTAACATCTTCCCACGGGTTCGGCTCATGGCAAACAGCCTGACTAAGGCTTTTCATATATGAATAGTTAGGAATTTATGTCTAAGAGACCATACGAGCATCAATGAAATAAGAAGGTTATTTAAAAAATGAATAGTTTGTGGTTAAATGTATGGGTTAGGACACACCTTGGCTCAGCCTTATGTCTAATTAAAAAAATTAGCCCAAATGGGTGGTTTTACCACTATGCATTAGTCAGGGAGATACAGATAATAAGAGGAAAGCTTTGTCTGACAAAAAGGCTTAAGGAATCTTGACTTGGCACATGGGAGATGTGGGTTCAGTGTAATTTATTTTATTTCAATGTCTCCTCTGTTAATGTACGGCATTTCCTTCTGGAGATTACATCTATCCTTTTAACTCCACTGAAAGAAGACCCAGAAATATGCCTGGGAATTTTGGGAGGGAACTGATCATCTTAAAAGGATGGACGTTAGTCTCACTGGAATTGCTGATGGGACTTCTGGAGAGAGGAGAGAACTGCTGAGATCACCCATTCAGATGGGGGAGGCTGGATGAGAACCCTGTGTAAACAGAGACATCTCTGCTCCAGCAGTACTAACACCGCTAGCATAATCACATCCTTTGCGTTTTGTATATTAAAAAGGAAGGTTGTACTAATTTGTCGTAATGCCAACTGTACATAAGCCTTCCTTTCTCTCTGCATCCACCCCACCATCGATTTTTTTTTTTAAATTTTTTAATAATGGCCATTCTGATAAGGGTAAGCTGGTATCACATTGCAGTCTTAATTTGCATTTTCCTGATGAGTGGTGTTGAGCATTTTAAAAATATATTTGTTAGCCATTTGTCTATCTTCTTCCAAAAAACTTCTGTTCATGTCTTTTGTCCACTTTTTGATGGTTGTTTTTCCATGCTGATTTGAGTTCTTTGTATATTCTAGATGTCAGTTCTTTGTCAAATGCAAACTTTGTAAATATTTTCTCCCAGTCTATAAGGTTGTATATTCATTCTGTTGATTATTTCCAATGCTAGGCAGAAGCTTTTTATTTATTTATTCATTTATTTTATTTTTTTGTTAAGTCATAAATACATAAATCATGTATACATTAATGCATGGATGGGGTATGATGTGCTGATTTTGTATACAATTTGGAATGCTTACAACAAACTGATTAATATAGCCTTCACCTCACTTACTTAATCATTGTGTTAAGACATTTATACTTGGCTCGGCGCCTATAGCTCA
>NW_003852560.1:3290369-3295093 GCF_000181295.1 Otolemur garnettii | reverse complement strand
ACATTTATACTCTACTCTGAATAGATTTGACATGTACCCTTGCAAAATACAGCACAAGTGTGGTCCCACTGATTACCCTCCCTCCATCCAACCTTCTCCCTCCCCTCCCCTTCCCCCCTTTCCTCCTTTATCCTGGACTATAGCTGTGTTTTACCTTTTATATGGAAGTGTGAATGATTATATATTGGTTTCATAATAGTACTGAGTACATTGGATACTTTTTCTTCCATTCTTGAGATACATTACTAGGAAGAATATGTTCCAGCTCCATCCATGTAAACATAAAAGATAAAGTCTCTATCTTTTTTAAGGCTATATAATATTCCATGGTATATATATACCACAATTTATTAATCCATTCATGGGGTGATGGGCACTTGGGCTTCTTCCATGACTCGGCAATTATGAACTGGACTGCAATAAACATTCTGGTGCAAATACCTTTGTTATAAAGTGATTTGCTGTCTTCTGGATATATACCTAGTAGAGGAATTGCAGGGTTGAACAGCAGGTCTACTTTTAGATCCCTAAGTATTCTCCAAACTTCTTTCCGAAAGGAACCTATTAGCTTGCATTCCCACTAGCAGTACAGAAGTGTTCCCTTTTCTCCACATCCACACCAACATCTATAGTTTTGGGCTTTTGTTATGTGGGCTACTCTTACTGAAGTTAGATGATATCTCAAAGTAGTTTTGATTTGCATTTCTCTGTTGATCAAAGATGATGAGCATTTTTTCGTTTGTCTGTAGACTATGTGCCTATCTTCTTCAGAGAAGCTTCTGTTCAAATCTCTTGTGCACAATGAAATGGGATCACTTGTTCTTTTCTAGTTAATGAGTTGTCTGTGGATTCTGATTATCAAACCTTTGTCAGAAACATAGCCTGCAAATATATTCTCTCATTCTGAGGGCTGTCTGCTTGCTTTACTTATTGTGTCCTTGGCTGTGCAGAAGCTTTTTAGTTTGATTAGTTCCCAGTGTTGTATTTTTGGTGTTGCTTCAATTGCCCAAGGGGTCCTCCTCATGAAGTATTCTCCCAGGCCAATTCCTTCAAGTGTTTCTGCTGCACTCTCCCCAAGTATGTTTTTAGTTTCATGTCTTAAGTTTAAATCTTTTATCCAGTGCGAGTCAATTTTTGTAATGGTGAAAGGTATGGGTCCAGTTTCAGTCTTCTGTAAGTCACATTATTCTTTTGATGTTCATGGGATCAATAATGATGGTTCTCTTCTATTTTTATTTTAATGCCAAAGGAGAAGACATAGCATACGAGGGTTTTCCATTTTAAATATCAATAAAGCATCAGTCTTTCAATCAACAAACATTTATTGGGAATCTATAATATACCAGGCACTGTTTTAGGCAAAGCAGTGAACAAATACATGTCCCTGTCCTTAGTGAACCGTTTCGTCCCATGGGGGGAGAGAGACGGTAAGAATTTTCAATATATTCAATAAATAAAGTCTGAGATAAACATCACATGCTCTCCAAACATCTCATTTCAAACTTAGGACCCCTTTGTGAAGTATGCATATTGAACCTATCAGGTGGATAACCAAATCAAACTCAAAGGAAAAGAGCAGAGCTCTAAGCCTCAAAGCCACTAATTGGAAAAGCCAAAATTTTAACTAAGTCTGATTTCAGAGCTCTGACCTTGAAAGTTCTACTGTTTATATCATTTATTCAGATGTTAACATTGGACCTTTTAAATTATAAAATGATGTTTTTCTGAAATAGGCCTCTTCAACTTTTCCTTATAAATGAGAAACTCTAAAGTCAGATTTTTCCAACAGAAAATACTTTGAACTTTCAAGAAGATTTAATTTCACCTAATAAGATATGAATTGATTGGATCTATTATTCAGAATGATTAGAGCCCTGGGAGTACTCTCAGCAAATCCTTTGAAATTGATAAAAATATGTGCTCTAATCTGACAGGGATCATCAATTTGTTACATCACTCCAAAGTTCCCTGTTATTTTTGGTGACATTTCTGAAATCATCTAGAGATTCAAGCTGTTATAACAGTTTCTTTTATCAGTCATCTCCAGAGGCTTATCAAACCAAGCATTTATATTTCTGTTTTGAATCCATGTGGCACTTGCCAAAGACCCTTTGCAAGATGATATTGTTGACTTGGTTAAGATCAACGGTTTCTGGTGATGTGAATCAGCTAGCTCAATGTTAAACTTCTTTTCTTTAAAAGAGCAAAGAGAAATAGAGTACCCATCCTTGGGTATGTTATCAACTGATATACTTAAAATGTGAAAATTCAATGATAGCTACTTTCAAAATTAGTTTTATTCTTCATCTCCATTCCCCAGATTTGTACTTTGTCATTGTAGATTTATAATTTCATCTGACTTCATGTTGGTGTAGGTATTGTCACAAACATCCAATAGACAAACAGTTTAAAAATACTATGAGTATTTCGCCTGAATTTCTTCCCCTTTAGGTTTGCAAACAAATAACATTGACTCTTCTTTACGGCACCTGTTGTTCTTTTTTAATTTTTAATTTTTAAATTTTTTAAGGTTTAGTCATATGAAGCAGTAGGAGTGTACTGTTGTTCTTTATGAGATGAATAAGAAAACATTGTTAAAGAAAACCCAGTGAGGGCGGTGCCTGTGGTTCAGTGAGTAGGGCGCTGGCTCCATATACCGAGGGTGGAGGATTCAAACCTGGCCCCAACCAAATTGCAACAACAAAAAAACAAAAATAGCCGGGTGTTGTGGCAGGTGCCTGTAGTCTTAGCTATTCAGGAGGCTGAGGCAAGAGGATCGCCTAAGCCCAAGAACTGGAGGTTGCGGTGAGTTGTAACGCCACGGCCTTCTACTGAGGGTTGACAAAGTGAGACTCTGTCTCTTAAAAAAAAAAAAAAAGAAGAAAACCCAGTGAAAAATGTAGCTAACAACTTTCTGAAAACTCTCGCTAATCCCCACTAATAAATTCCAGCCTGGTTAACTATGTCTATGGTGATGTCAGTATATGGAAATAATAATATCATGTTAGTGAGACCACAAGTATTGATTTCTAGAGATTTCCAGCTTATAGTGTGTTATATGACATGGGTGTCTCACTGTTTGTATGAGTTTGTGAAAACTGGGAAAGCATAATTACTAATTACTTGTCTTTCAACCCCCTACTACGTTTTTCCTGGCAAAATGGGGAGGCAGGCCAGGTGTGTTTCTGAGAGGTGATACTTAATACCTGATAGTGGATTGCATTCTTCATTTATATTTGGAAAATCTCTTCCTTACTTTATTACAGAGCAGCAGCACAGCTAAGAGCACGATTTGATGCCAGGCAGCCAGACAATCCCAGATGTGCCACCTACAAGTGGCATAATTTCAGGCAAGTTGGTTAACCTTTCTTGATTTCCTTCCTATTAAATGGGGGGGAGGTGGCTCACATCTGACACCTAGGAGATAGTCACCTAAGATTAGAGTTTATTATTGACAATGGTATTTGTATCCAACACATCCATAGAATGGCGTTTGTCTATATTCCTGCTCCAGCTGACAGAAATTTTGTTTCTACAGGATCATGTATTAGGTTGGGCCCATGACCGTGACTTCCTCTATTAATATTTCTAAAGTCAGTGAGTTGAAATGCTTCAGCGTACAAGGTTGGAAATTAAGTTTGTGAGCTCATCCTAGAAAACATACTACAACCCTCATTGCTGTGTTGTACTTGACTCAAGAAAATGAAATATTTGTAGAGTTCTACAATACGATAAAAAGTTTTTTTTTAAAAAGAAAGGCAATACTGGGCTTTTTGAAAACCAAGAACTACTTTCAGAACATTCGAGAAAACTTTCTCAGCTCACTCAGGAAGGGGCTTGCCGCATTCCATTGTTTTTAGGGAGGGAATTTAAGCTGGGAGAATGTGATTTCTGCAAAGGAATGGTGCTCAGAATGAATAACCAGCACTTACAAAAAGTGCCGGGGGATCCACTTTGGATAGAGCTTCTTAGGAACCATGTGAAGTGAGTTTAGGAGATTAGAACGTGTGGACTGAATTGCCTGATCCAACCTTACACTCTCTAAGTGGCTGCACAAGCACAAATTAGGAAAGCTTCATTATCCACCGAGGTAGACTCCATTCCAAATGAGTGTTTGAGGCTTTCACTGTAGATGCTTCCAAAGGAAACATCCTGGTTTCCCTCTAGTTCTCCTTGGCTTGATTGATGCTTTTGGTGTTTACAAAAGCATCAGTGTTAAAAATCTCTCTTGCATAGAAATGGCTTATACAGCTGCTAGGGTAGAACGGGACGTGTATGATATTTCCTCTTCCAGCCCTCAGAGCCATTTCTACGTAAATCATTACAGTGGAGATAAATATGTAGCACATGGTTTAGGAAAGGACTTTGATCATTTTTCTGCCTAGCGAGGCAAATTACGTGCTACATATGAAACTTTATTGTCTGCGTTGGCATGAGAAATACTGAAAAATGGTGGTGTGAGAAGTCAAATACTAAAAATTTGGCCACTCCCTTTTATCTAGAGAAGGATGGCATTAGCTTTTCAAAGGTTAAAGTCATACAAAGTAAGACTCAGGGGCAACTGGATGTGTTCACTGGGTACTTACTGTGGGAGCTGTGTGAGAAGGCATTGCCTTGTTGAGCAGTGGTGAGTATAAATAAGACAGTTTGGCTCGGTGCCTATAGCTCAACCGGCTAAGGCACCAGCCACGTACACCTAAGGTGGCGGGTTCGAATCCCCAGCC
>NW_003852560.1:3270066-3290305 GCF_000181295.1 Otolemur garnettii | reverse complement strand
TTCGCTGGATGTGGTGATGCATATTTACAGTGCTAGCTACTTGGAAGGCTAAGGCAGGACCATGGCACTCTACCCAGGGGGACAGCTTGAGACTCTGTCTCAAAAAAAAAAAAAAAAAAGACAGTTTATTCTAGAAGGGAGCAGGTGGAACATTCTAAAGGAATGTAGGAATGTGGAGGGTGTTGGGTAGGCTTCAAACTACCATTTAAACTTCATGGAATCCCCGAGAAAAAGAAAGGATAAGTTACAAGCCCGGCATGACAGGTGATGGTGCTAGATGGGGGGGTAAGACCCAAGTGCATTACCAATGAGCATTAAGTACAGACAAGAGGCAGTCAGGGTTACGCACCTGATGCAAATAACATCTAATTGGGGATGAATTCCAGGCTTCACGTTGCTGAGCAGATGGGGCTTTATCTGGTTTCTGAAACTACATACATTGAAAAAGGAGAGAGAGGGAAAATGAATATATGTTCCAGGTGGGGGGCAAAGAATAAAGGATTTTAGAGGTAGCACCACGTTCTCTACATTCAGAAGATGTTGAGTGGAGAACGTAGCTGAAGGCCTGGGTGGACGTGGGTGAGCACCTGAAACCTGGAGGTGAGTCTTGGGCCCGGGTGGTTGAGGCCCTTGAACAAACAAGCTTTTGGAAGGTTTTAGAGAGGGTAGTTTGGGGAGGTCATTTCTCGGGAAAGAAGTGAAGTTGGGAGGTTAGGAAGTGAGAATCCACATTGCCTGATCCCCCCTGTACTCTGTAATCAGAGGAGCAGGTTAATATTATCAGCCTGTGTGCATGATAGTTTAGGAAAGGCAACAGGGGGCCACGGTTATAAGTAAGTCCAGATGGGAAGAGACAATGTTCTGAGCGAGGTTCGTGGGGTGACGATAGCTCCTGCGTGTACCCCTGTCCATCATCCCCTTACCACATGGGGACAGACACCTGGTGTCCCACTGGGTGTGCTTCCCACCTCCTTGCAGTTGGATATGACAGGCATGAACTTCCAGAAAGGGATGAGACATTTATTTTTTATTCTCTTCCTCCTAGCTCGGAAGAACCATGGAATAGCAGAAGCTCCACCTGCCACCCTGGACCACGAAGTGCCCCCGAAGAAGCGTGAGGATGGTGGCCTGGAAGGGAAGGTAGGACGCAGTCCCCGATCACTCCATGCGGCTGCCACAGCAGCTCCGGGCTCTGGAGGCCTAATTCAAGATTTTCTTCCTTTTTTAAACGAGGAAGAGAAAGAAACCTGTAACTTATTTAGGCCGCTCTTATTTGGAGTTTTTCTATGTGAAAAAAACAGGCTTGACCCCAGGTAAGACAATGGTAACTGAAGGAAAGGAAAAGGTAGATACAAAAATTACTAACCAGTGTTAATTGGAGGAGTGACAGGTTGTTACAGCCACGGCCTCCTGGAGTTACAGAGAAGGCAGCGTCCACTTGTGTTCACACCATCTCAGAAAGCTGGGTTAAGCTACACTTGCAAGTGCTTATGCTCAAGGGAAGAGTCGATTTTCCAGAAGTTTTTTTCTGTTCTCCATATGATGACATTTTTTCTCATTTCCCTCCCCATTCATATACGTCCTCTGCTATAGTTACGCTCATAAATTTTCGGCATCTTCTGACATTTGGTACTGTTGATTAGTACTGCAGAACTCTAGATACCGCTTATATCTTGGCACAGATTTACGTCAATTATATATGGCAAAGATGTAGGAGAAAAAGGAGGCATTTCTCCTTTTTATACCTTAGTCACAAAGAAGCCTTTTGCCAGACCAAAGTCAACGAGGGTTACAAAACGTCTCTTGATGGTGGTCTGCTTTGAAAAGCGAAAGATGTGGCAAAAAGCAATTTATCATAAGGGTTTCAACCTGGCCCTTAGATAAGGAGCTGTGACCAGAGCGGAGGTGTCATAACAGCATGAAGGATCTGGACCACTGAACAAAAGATTTAACAAGGCGTGAGCAGGGGTGACTCAGAGTTTTGTTCTGTTAGCAGGCAGGGGAGCGGATTATAAAAAGATACTGTTTGAATTAGTCATGTTAGATTTTAAATGATAACAATATATCCATATGGAAATGTCTAGGATAAATTGTAGAACCAGACAATATAAGCATTGAAAGAGACCAGGCCACCAGCGGGCAGCCGGTCCCTGCTTGAACACCTCACCTACCCACGCGAGGAGCTGAGAAACAGCTTGTCCTTTTACTTGGCTGGTTCCAATTAAACTGAAATCTGGAACAAAAGTCAGAGAAGAGGCTGAGACCTATTTTGCATGTTTTATCTTTTTTCAGTCCTCATAAAAACATAATGAGGAAGTTATTATCTCCATTTAACAAAGGAAAAGCCAAAACTCTATGAAGACTAGATTTGAAAAGCTATTCAGTGGCAGAGGTGAGATCCAGACCAAGGCCTCTGTGAGCTCACAGCCCCTGACTTTATCACAAGAGCTAATTTGAGAGTTAAAAAAAAAAAATCCGTGTGGACTGCATAACAAAATGGGAAATGCGATATGCTTGTGTGTGTGCAGGTGTGTAGATATAGTTATATTATAGAACCAATTTTTTACACCAAACTTCTGGTACTAAATTCCCTTTTAAAAAGTATTTACAAACAATAGACCATTTTGGATCAGTTTTATTGGATATAGTCAGTAAAAATTATATGATCGTTTATGGTAGACATTTATCAAGATCTCAGAATATTCTCTGAATTAATCCAATTAAAACAAAAATCATATTTAAGGAGAGAGACTGTGAAGCCACATCCCACTTTCTGAATTTCGCAATTTCCTGCTGAGTGTGTAATGTTAGGGGTTTGGCTTGACTTTGACTTACTGCCTGTCTTCTTGGGGGGTGAGTTCTTCTCTTCACTCCTAATCCATAAGGTGGGCTTGGGGGGCTGTTTCTGCATCTTCTCCCCTGACTTCCCTGAATATAGTTACGGGGGCCAGATAAATACTGACCCCGACTGCGCTACTTAGATTCTCAGGAATTTGGATTTGAGATGGAGGGGGGCCATGTTCTACCCTGGGGACTGGGGTGAATCTGAAAACAAAAAGCCACAAACCCAGTTTACTCAGAGAATGGAGACAGGAGCAGAAAGACAGAGAAACATGCAGAAAGTACTCTGAGAATTTGCCCTTTTGGGGGGTATTTTTTATTGTTTTTTTTTTTTAATTTATTTTTTTGAGACAGAGTTTCACTATGTCGTCCTCACTAGAGTGCATCAGAGCTGTGGCATCACAGCTCTCAGCAACCTCAAATTCCTGGGCTTATGCGATTCTCTTGCCTCATCCTCCCAAGTAGCTGGGACTGTAGGCACCCGCCACAATGCCCGGCTATTTGTTGTTGTCGTTGTCGTTGTCTGGTAGGCCCTGGCTAGGTTCCAACCTGACAGCCCTGGTGTACATGGTCAGCACCCTACCCACTGAGCTACAGGTACTGAGCCAGAATTTTGCCATTTCTTTTCTTTCCTTTTTTTTTTTTTTTTTTGCAGTTTTTTTGGCTGGGGCTGGGTTTGAACTTACCACCTCCGGCATATGGGGCTGGCACCCCACTCCTTTGAGCTACAGGCACTGCCCTTTTTTTTTTTTTTGAGACAGACTCTTACCCTGTGCCCTCAGTAGAGTGCCCTGGTGGCGTCACAGCTCACAGCAACCTCAAACTCTTGGGGTCAAGTGATTCTCTTGCCTCAGCCTCCCAAGGAGCTGGGACTACAGGTGCCCACCACAACGCCTGGTGAGTTTTTCTATTTTTAGTAGAGACGAAGTCTTGCTCTTGCTCAGGCTGGTCTTGAACTCCTGAGCTCAAGTGATCCACCTGCCTCAGCCTCTCAGAGTGCTGGGATTATATACGTGAGACGCTTTGCGATTTCTGCTTCCTGCACCTCCCTGGGGCATAGCAGCATTCTTCCTCTGTGGTTCCATGAAATATCCTTCTTTTCTCACAATCAAACTTTTATTGCTTAAGCTAGCTTGAATTGCTTTCACTTAATTTGCTGCCCAGTGGTCTTTATAAAGATCACATGTAGTATGAATGATCTTTAGGATTACAATGGTCTGAGTACTGGCAGGGGTCACAAAGAGCCCCAGCTGGGACACAGCGTCTGAGGAAATGTGGTGGCATTTTCTTTTGGGTTAGAAGGCAGGGTCACTTGGGCACCCAGGCCTCACCTGTTCTCTTCACATGCTGTACATAGCTCACTAACAAAAAGGGTGACACCAGACCAGAGGGAGCGTCATGACAGACTGCTAAGTGTGGGTAGGTTTTGAGGTGATAACCTGGTATGTCGTTGTGACAAGTCGCCAAATCAGAAAAGGGAGAGGACACACGGAGAGCAGGGTAGCCAGGCAACAACTAAATGATGGAGGAGTCCCAAGGGGACGCAGTGGTGCCTTCCTCATGTGCTGCAAAGGGGTTCCAGGCACCTGGTGTGGCTCTTGTGGGCTGCTGCATATAGATGGCTGTGCTCTCCTCGGCTTTGGAGATGAGAGTCTGGGCATAGAAGAGTTTCCTTTTACAAATTTGGGAATGAGATATTAGCATATGAATAGGGAAGCAAACATTTCTGTTTTTATTTATTTATTTATTTTTGCAGTTTTTGGCCAGGTCTGGGTTTGAACCCGCCACCTCCAGTATATGGGGCCAGCGCCCTACTCCTTGAGCCACAGGTGCCGCCCCCATTTCTGTTTTTAGAGTGACTTCAGTTTCAGTCTCTGCTTTCTGTATTACAATTAATGAAAAAAAAATGTAAAGATGTTGAGACAGGTAGGAGTTAAAGTGTTTTGTGACTTGGGGCCAGGAGTTTGAGACTAGCTAGGGCAACATAGCAGATCCCCATCTCTACAAAAAAAAAAAAAAAATCTAGGTGTGGTGGCAGGAGCCTACAGTCCCAGCTACTCTGGAGGCTGAGCTAGGAGGATAGCTTGAGCCCAGAAGTTGGAGGTTGCAGTGAGCTGTGATGATGCCACTGCACGCCAACCTGGGTGACAAAGCAAGACCTTGTCTAAAAAAAAAGTTTTGTGATGCATGATGCATACTGTGCTTAAAATGTAAGTTGGCAAATTAAAGTCTTTGAAGCAGCCCTCCCTCCTCATCCTATCCTCACCCCCCTCATTTCCCTACGGGTAAAAGATGAAGGATTGCTCACACATGGAGCTGCTTATATAAGGTGGTGCAGCCAGAAGCCAGGCAGCGAAATGTTTTAAGATGAGAGCTGGAATTAAGATGTTTCCCTGGCCATTCAGTGTAAAAAATGGATGATTATTCGGCCAGAAGTGCACATTTAAAATTCTTTCATGTATAATAAATTGCTTGTCGTGAAGTGTGAAGAACTCCAGGCAGGGTAAACATGTCAGGATTTCAGAGAGGAGGATGAATGCCGGACACCACTCTTGTTCCCATGTTTAGACAAAAATGTGATGTTTCTTCACTTGCTATTAGCTTAGCTTATGTGGAAAGAGATTAATGGTTATTTCTTCTTTTTTTATTTTATTTTTTACTGTTAAGACATTTATATTCTACCTTTAGAAAAGTTCACATATATAATTCTACCCTTACAAGATAGATCATAGGCATGAACCCCACCCCCCCAAAAGTGGAGTTTGGTCTCCTTGGGTGTTGCATAGACGCCTCCAAGGACAACAGTAATAAGAGTTTTGTTTTGCGTTGATTACTTCCTCACCTGCTGCTTTCTTTCTGCCTGGGAACATATAATTCTGCTTTAGAAATTACTCATAAGATGTTTGGTTGGGGCCAAAAGAAAGGATCTGGGAAGGGATAGGGGCTTCCCAGACTGTGGGCGTGTAGGAGAGAGTGGCTTTTAGCCATGGGGACCCTCACATCAACCATCTAGTGCAAGTCTAGGTCAAAAAGTGGGCCGGCGGGTTTATTTTCAAGTTTGTTTTTCTTCTCTTTTTGTTTTTGGTTCATTTGAGGCCAAGCATGTTCCACTGCTTACCTGATTAAACATAAAATTGCTATTTTCTTAGATTGCCTATTATCGGAGGTGGGGATTAAGCTAGCTGTTAATTGTCTGAAATTATTCAGGTTGTATAAGTGCTAGAGTTTTGTGAATAGTCACAATTCTTAGCCAGGAGCTCGTTCCTGTGCAAACTGGAACAGACCAGTGATAAGGGGATCACATGTCAGTAATTCAGGGACAGATTTTTAAAGAATTGTTAGCCATATATGACTACCTAAAGAAAAACTTTTAAAGTTAAAAATGTCACATTTTATGGTTAAATTATACATTCAGAATCACCTTGAATGTACTAATTTTGCTCTCAGCTCTTAGTTCCTTTTTTCCCATTTGGGCAGTTCTGGCTATAACATATATAATATATGATTTCCTGCCAAACAGTATCAAACAAGTTTATGCACATTTTCTAAAGTACAGTGAGATGCTCTGTGACGGAAAGAGAACTTCGGGGCCTGGTGCAGTGGTTCACACCTTTAATCCTAGCACTCTGGGAGGCTGAGGTGGGAGGATTGCTTGGAGCTCAGAAGTTTGAGACCAGCCTCAGCAAGAGCGAGGCCCCATCTCTACTAAAAATAAATAAATTAGCCACATGTTCAGCTGGAGCTTTCTTAAGCACAAACCCTTTCCTATGTACTATTTGTTAACGTCTCCTAGAATGCTCTGGGAAATGCTGGTGGAAGATGTGGTCAGATCTAATGCCACGGCCTCATGTAGAGGTTGAACCATGGGGCATTGAAGCCATGCTGGTGATGAGTCCAAATGGAGATGGGTCTTCTGACGTCCCAATAGCTAGATTTTGCCTGAAGGTGTTTTCTGTTGCCATTGTTGATTTTCAGTTACTTCTTTAAAGTCCTAAAACTAGGTCACTATTTACTTCTCTGTACCAAAGCCGTGACTGAAACTCCAGTCCTCTTAGGAATGTGATTCTCTTCTCTGAGCCCCTGTGCTCCTGGGACCAGTTCTCCGAGGCGTGCCCCTGGGCATACTGAGATTTCCCACTTGCTTGTCTGCACAGGTAGACCACCAATCACAGCCTAAAATCCCTTCTATTTGTACAGAATCCTGGATATTGGCTGTTACTCACTTAACAAATGTTTATTGGGTGTCTACTCTGTGCCAGAGTCTTTTTTTTTTTAATCATAGCTGTGTACATTAATACTATCATGGGGTACAGTGTGCTGTTTCCATATACAACTTGAAATACTTTCATCCAACTGGTTAACATACCCTTCATGTCATTTTCTTAGTTATTAAGACATTTATATTCTACATTTAAAGCGAGTCACATGTACCCTTATAGGATGAACCATAGGCATGATCCCACCAATCACACTCCCTCCAGCCAGCCTTCCCCCTCCTCTCCCCTCCCTCTCTTTCCCCATATTCTTGGGCTAAAATTGGATTATAGCTTTCCTATGAAAGCTATAAATTAGTTTCATAGTAAGGTTGAGTACATTGGATACTTTGCTAAGAAGAATATTCTCCAGCTCTATCTGTGTAAACATGAAGGAGGTAAAGTCTCCATCTTTCTTTGTGGCTGCATAGTACTCCGCGGTATACATATAGCACAATTTATTGATCCATTTGTGAGTCAGTGGGCACTTGGGCTTCTTCTATGACCTAGCAATTATGAATTGGGCTGCAATGAACATTCTGGTACAAATATCTTTATTGTGGTGTGATTTTTGGTCGTCTGTGCCAGAGAGTCTTCTAGAGAATATAGCAGAGAACATGTCAGATAACTTCCTAGTTCTATCAGGGCGGCCAGCGGGGAGCCAGGCAACACACACCCCCACTGGTAGATAAACAATGATGCTATGATGGGTAAGAAGACTGAAAAATCCAGAGTAACAGAGCACGTGGCTACTTAGATGGTGTGGGTTAATAAAGATCTTCCACTGCCTGAGAATCTGAGCGTTAGCCTGACTGTCTGGATTGATTTCTCCAGTACTCTGATAAGGGCAAACGTGCCAACTGTGTTATTAAGCAAGCTTACTTATAAAAAATGATGCCAGGTCAGTAAATTACATCTGAACCAGGATGTCCTGCCAATAAACTCTAAGCATCTGATGAAGGTGCCATGCTTTGGGCTCCTCTGAGTCCATGGGTCTTATGATGAGCATGTGGGTGTGGGGACCCTATGAGACACATCTATGGATTTATTGTGAGAGTTACTGATTCTGGTGGGAAGCTGGTATTTAAGCCAGAGCAACTCCTGTACCGTCCAGCGTGGATCTCTTCTTGCTGGGTGTGGACTGTAGCCTGTGAGTTGGTGCAAGGATGCCCAGGGCTGTAGAGAACCATGGGAGGCTGTGGGTTTGGCAGGTTCAATTTGTTTCTGTCAAATACTTTTGAGTGAGTTGCTGCCATATGTGGCCCATGATTGTCTTCTGAGAATGCTTGTGGAGTTTAACTTGAGCAGGGGGCATAGCAGAAGCATAGAGTCTTCATGAACAGAGAAGTGAGGGAGGAGCCACAGGAAGATGGTGTTAGGCAGGGGGAACTGTAGGCACAGAGGCCCTGATTGACCTGATTGAAGGTACCCAGGGAGGCTAGTGTGGTCCGAGCAAAACCCCTCTGGAGTTTTGGCATCCATGATTTCACTCACGTACCTAAACTTTGGGAGAAGAGGTGCACTAATGGGGGGGCACACAGAAGGCAGGGTTCCCACAGTGCTGGTGGGGGAGGCCTTTTCTTTTCTTTTTGTGAAATTATCATTCATGATGAGAAGATTGTACTTTTATGCTGTATTGAAACAACTAAACTGTGATTTATGTTTTACAATATACAGAACTACTTCTGTGGCCAGTATCACACTTCCAATAACTGCACATTTTTTTCTCCCTCTGGGAAACTGTTACCACCCTCTTCCTGCAACCACGACTCCCACGTATTTTTATGTAATTGATGCAATCTCATGTCGGTATGTCTTACGCAGTATGGCTGCAGTTTTCAGGTGCGCAAGTTCAATGGCAGGACTGGGGTCTCACTATTTTTCTATCGCTGGCCAGTGGTTGGGATCTTTGACTCAGGAGATACATCTGGCTTGTTCCTTTTCCTCTCTGGGGCTGAACCTTCTTGTGTAGTCTCCCTGCCTTCCCCTCTGCCTTTCAGAGAATCAGTCCTGTTCAGAATCTCATATTCAGGTCCAACATCAGACTTGCTCTGGCTTTTTCTGACCCTGGTCTCAGTGGTTCCACTTCTGCTCCCGTTTCCCAGCCTCTGATAATTGGCAACGTACCATCAACCCGCAACACCCACGTCCACTGCTTTACCAATTAGCTACCTGCAGGTGGGATTGTTCCACTTGGTCGGATGCCTTACAAAAGAAGGTATACTCCAAGTCAGAGGAGAAATAACCTCTATTTTCTTCCCACTTCTCTATTCCAAATCCAATCTCTTGCAAGAGGGCTCCCGCAGGAACTAAGATTGCCGGAATTTGATGGAGTATGGCTGGAAGAGCTGAAATCTGGCTGAGAGAGTGCACAGGTTTCTTGGCAACGACAGGGGGCAGCAGAGAGTTACTGCAGAGGGAAGCTGTGGTGCGCTGAGAACTTGGGATGGTCGCTCCATCACACGCCTTTAAGTCAGCACTATCCAATAAAAATATAATGTGAGTCATAAATATGAGTCACAGATGTGCTTAAATTTTCTAGTAGCTGCACTAAAAAGAAACATTAATTTTAACCATATATTTTATTTGAATATACACGGGTATCTAAAATATTACACCAACACATATTAACACAAAGAATTCATAATGAGGTACTATACAAAGAATTATTAATGAGATATTATACCTTCTCTTTTATATAACAGCTTCAGTATCTGTGGCGTATTTTATCCTTACAGCACATCTCCTTCGGAACAAGCCACATTCCAGGTCTCAGGAGTCATGTGTGGGTAGTTGCCGCCATCTTGGACAGGGCAACTCTGAGATAATTCTGGGAAAGAGAAATGAAGGGGTCAAAGGGGCTTGGGGGAGGGTAATCGGAGAGGGAAGCTGAAGGCACAGACAGCCCTGATTGGCACTTGTACCTATTTAACAACATGACCCCTTGAAGCTTCATTTTATAACCTGGACTTCTTTTGTTTGAGATAGATTGGGTCTCAATCGTTGCCCAGGCTAGAGTGCTATGGCATCAGCCCAGGTCACAGCAACCACAAACTCCTGGGTTCGAAGCCATCCTCCTGCCTCAGCTTCCCAAGTAGCTGAAGCCACAGACACCCATCACAATGCCGCTAATTTTTCTATTTTTAGTAGCGATGGGGGGACTCTTTATTGCTCAGGCTTGGACTCCCAGAGGGCTCGGATTATAGGCAAGAGTCACTGTACCCGTCCTTGTAAGTCTTTAAAGCATATGGATAGGAAGTAGAGACTCTGTAAACTGAAAGGTGTCTTGAAGACTCTGTACTGAATTGCGGGGATTGCAATTTGTTTTCTACTCCTGGACAGGTGATGATCAATTGACCAAAGCCTCCTAGACTATGGTATTGAGTAAGATTCTCAGGTTGTATCTTACCTCAGTAGGAAAGAGCACCATGATTGTCTTCCAGGTACATACACGTATTTGACATCATCTCTGAGGAAGTACACAGGTCTCTATGCTCTGAAGACTTAGCAGAGTCTCTGTGAATTTTATTTTTTGAGACAGGATCTCACTCTATCACCCATGCTGGAGTGCAGTGGCCTGATTGTAGCTCACTGCTGCCTTCAGCCCCTGGCCTCAAGTGATCCCCTGCCTCAGCCTCCCAAAGTGCTGGGTTTGCAGGCATGAGCCACTGTGCCCAGCTCCCCTTTGTAAATTATCAAACATGACTGACTCAGTTTCTTCATTTGAAAAATAAGCATAATTGTCCACGCTTTTCAGGATTGCTGTGAATATCAAGTGATAGACTTGCTAAGGGCGTAGCACAGAGTTATTATTCTATAAATGGTGGTTTCCTTCTTTTCTGTTTCACCAATTGACCAACATTTGTTGAGGAGCCAGTTTGTGGTCCGTGTTGTACTACATCGTCTAGGGAATGTGATATATAAAAAATTATCACACATTTAACAGTGAGCGGCCCAGTGTAATATAGTTAAATGCCTTGTTGCAGATCAGAGTATGGGTTACTACTGTTGAAAGGAAAAGAAGAGGCAGCCAGGGAGGACATTGAGAAAGATTTAGCTATTGAGTTAAATAGATACCTAATTAATCATGATACACAAGAAAGAGACCATTTTAGAGGATATGGACTTGTAACTCTCAAATTAATTCCCCATGCGAACTCTTAAGCCTATCAATTCAAACCCTACCAATCGATAACCACATTTTTGATTTGTGGAGTATGCTAATGAGTTAGTGGAATTAATAGGAATTAGTAGTGTTATAGCCAGCTATGGACGTCATTACGTCTTGTTTATAAAAGTGCCAATTTTCAAAAGTCAAGGCAGAAACTTTTTATCATGCCCCCAAACCATGGATGCTTTGCCAAGGCTGACCAATGGTTCCAATGCTGATTTGTCTCCTCCGATCATCTCCTCCTGCTGGGGTTTCTTAGAAGCGGGAGACTATAGTCCAGCTGTAGTTTAAGCCATTTCCCATTTCACCTGCTTCAATTCCTTCGCCTTTAATTCCCAATCATTTTACTTCCTGCAGCCAAAATGAGGCTTTGAACTTTGCAGTCTTTAATCAGAAGATTCATTATTCCAGAAACATGCCTAGGTTTATGATTAAAATAAGTCCGGCTGCAGCCTTTTCATTTTTCCTGTAGGAATCCAACAGCAGGCAGTAAGGAATCTGTCAAAGGTTTGCCTCTTTTAACAAATATGGAGGCCGGCCATTTCAAGCCCTGAAGCTGTTAGAGGAATTCTAGGCTTAATGAGTTGACATATTCATTTTTTTTTTCTGGTACAGATGGATTCCAAGGGATCTGCAGAATCTTGCTGTTCTAAAGGCTTCTCTGCCTAGCTCAGTTGCTTTCCATTTTTAAAATGGGTGGCCATTTTACCTTGTAACCCAAGCAGGCGCATATACAAATACCAAAAGTAGTAGAATTTCATGGTCAACCCCCTGCATTGACTTCATGTTATATACTTGAAATTTTTCCATTCCATGATTTTCTAATAGGTTCATTTAAAATATTAACTTGATTCCACAGTACACCAAGTGGTCGTGGCTTACAGTAAGAAAGGGCTGCTCCGTGTGAACCTGCACGGTCTCTGCCAACATAACTGTGTTGTACAGACACACAGCCACTGTGCTTGACAGGAGAAACATAGGTTAAAAGTTGAAGTTTCCCACTAGCTGACAGCAAAGGTCCGTCATAGCTTCCTACCACAAAGGCAGGTCTTTGGACAGAATGCAAAATCTCACACCTTTAACAGATTCAAGCTTTCCAAAGGTCAAGAAGAATTCCCAAGCCGGGTATCTGTTTCGGATCACGTTATGTGACATCGGATTAGGCTTATTTAGAAGTTGTCTTTCCTGAATCAGCTGATCTTTATGACCTGTCAGTGAGATGGAAGAAAGCACGTAACCGAACAGTAGATACAGTGTGATCGTGTGTGTGATGCCCAGAAAAGTGGATTTGTACATATATATTAGGGAGGTAGGATATAGATTGTATTAGCGCCTTTTTTTTTTATAATGAGAAAAAGTATTAGTATTAAAACTGAAAATATGTACATATTACCCTAAATCAATGTTTTGTTTTGTTTTGTTTTGTTTTAATCTCCCGGCACACTTGAACCTATAGTTAAACTTCTGCGGCACACTTAAATTATGTTGATCAAAAAAAAAAAGAGTCAAAGAGGGTGGTGCCTGTGGCTCAAAGGAGTAGGGTGCCGGGCCCATAAGCCAGAGGTGGTGGGTTCAAGCCCAGCCCTGGCTAAAAACTGAAAAAAAAAAAAAAAATCAAAGAATATACTTAACTGTGCTTTGAACTTCTTTCAAAAAGAATTAAAAAAAAATAGTTAATAATCTTTGAAAAATTTTTGTGGAGCATCTAAGATCCTCTCCCAGCACACTGGTTGAAAATCACTGCTCTAACTCAGGAAGCCTCGTACTAACCTTCTGTGGGAAACACACGAGAAACCTAAATTGATTTAGGGGTGTTCAACCTTTTTCTTTTGGCTGCATGTTGGAAAAATAAGGGTTGTCCCGGGCCACACCGTAAATACAGAAAAACTAATGAAAGCAAATAAGCAAAAAAGAAGGTCTGTGAGTACTTTTTGTGATATCCCACATCACAGATGAGCAAGGCGAATAATCTGTAATCTGCGTGTGGCGTGGGGGCCACAGGTTGGACACCCCTGGACGGTGCTATTTGTCTGTCTTCCATAGAGGATGCAACAAGGCTTAGCAGAAATGAGAACTAAGATCCGGTCCTGGTTCTCCACCTACGTGGTTGTGAAGTGTTGCTATATGGGCTCACCCAATCCCTGCACTTGTTGTTGGCAGGGGGAAGCTGATGCTTTCTTATCCGGCCCCTTGGTCCCTTGGTCGTCACTGGCAGAAAGGATGCCCAGGGGTCAACTGAAAAGTGCTGATTTTCAGGCATGGTCTTAGGTAAAATTAAGTGGCACGTGTAGAATCACATCTGGACCTTTGCCTCGTTATCCCCTTGTCCTACCAGTGGATTTAATGGCTCACGTGGGATTTAAGAGCTCGGAGTATCAGGTCTGTGTACAAACTGGCACAAATGACTGATCTTCACTTTTGCTTACTCTAGTGTTAGAATCTTGGAAGGTCGTGCCATGGGACCACTTCATTCCAAGTACCAAGGGGTCTGACGAGGTTATTAAAATCTGTAAACTAGGTTTAGTTGACACGTAACAAACCAAATCTACTTTCCTCTCTCGTTTTTAATATGCAACCTCTTGTCCCATTAGCTTCAGATGACTGGCACAGAAAACAGCTGCTAATTCATTCTTGTCCTGTCACTGTCTATTTAGGGAGTCCTTAACACAGCTGTTTGACATAATGCGAGTTACTGCCTCTGTTAAAGCCATTAGGCTGTGACTCGGCAGCGTGTATCCAGGGGATCTTTTAGGCCACGCTGCTGAAATGTGCCAGATTGATTCCTTGGGTGTAGTTAGGGGTTATAATGCCAATTTGTATACAGGGATCACACAACATACTGGTCCATGTGAGTAGATTCACAACAGGTACCGATGATTCCCTGAACTCGGCTGAGTGCACGCAGCTGTTGTGTGAGTAGGAAGCATTTAGGGAAGTGGGATGTGTGAACCTGAAATGACCTTCACCTTTTCCCAGCTGCTTTATGACTACCAGGGGGTTTGAATCTCTCAGCCCATGTTCCTTTCAAGCTGTACATCTCCATATTATGTCACTGCGTCTCACTGCTCTTCTTGTGTTTATGCTAAGATGGCAACTGCTTCTTCAATAGTGTGGGGGTGCAGAAAGCAACACCCCAAAATGATGGACTCAGAAGCAAAAGTTTCTCTGGGACCTTCTCTTGCCCTTCTGTCTCTGGCCCCCTCATCTCTCCTGAGGCTGAGAATGGAGACTAGATTATCTCTTCCCCAAGGCAGGTGAGAGCAGACAGAACCCTTTCCCCCAAAGCCAGCCACAAAACCTAAAAAAATATTCCTCTAACTTTCCCCCTGCCTTTCTTTTTTTTTTTTTTTTTTTTGAGACAGAGCCTCAAGCTATCCCCCTGGGTAGGTGGCTTCACAGCTCAGAGCAACCTCCAACTCCTGGGCTCAAGCGAGTCTCCTGCCTCTGCCTCCCAAGTAGCTGGGACTACAGGCACCCGCCACAACGCCTGGCCATTTTTTGGTTGCAGCCATCATTGTTGTTTGGCGGGCCCGGGCTGGGGATTCGAACCCGCCACCTTAAGTGTATGTGGCTGGTGCCTTAGCCACTTGAGCCACAGGCGCCAAGCCCCCCCTGCCTTTCTATATAAAAATTGGCCACAGAGAAATTCTCTGACCTCCCCGTTTGATTATAGCTCATAAGAGTCCCATTGCAGGGAAGATCTGGCTCCACACCCAGCGGGAAGGGATGCAGCTCTGAGCTGCCGGGAAGAATCTGGACCAACAGGCCTTGCTGGTTTCCCCACTCATTCTATTAGCATTAGGTTGTACCCTTTTTGTCCATTCCTATTTCTACATGGCTGTCCTCTCTTTTCAGAACCTAACCGTAAGAATGGACAGTTTCCCCTCTACCTTTGGGTCTTTGTTCTGAAGGTTCCTGTGTCACGTAAAACTACGACCACACAGATTTGTATGCCCTTGCTCCTGTTCATCTGCCTTTTGTCAGTGATTATTCGGTAAACCTTCAGACGATAAGGGGCAAGTTTGCACTTGGCCTGTCCAGTGGCAGTGGCCTTCACGTGCTTATGGCCACGCCCAGTAGCATGCTTTGCATAGACTTGAACTTCCTTTAAGAGACTGCTTGTGTTTCTTCTTGTCCTCTGTGTTAGGCCATTCTCTGGAGGGGACATCTGGGCTCTGAATGTCCCTCATCGGTGCCCACTGGTAGGCTCCGTTTCTGCCCCCCCCCACAGTGTCACTGATGCTTGTACGTAAACATATTTCTTTATCTTCTTACTTTGGTGCATGTAGTGCTATAAAGCAAAAATATACTTAGGCTATGTTGCTTAGTAGGATGTAAGCACTCCAATTTGTACAAATAATCAACACATTGAATCCTATAATGGCATAAATGTATTTATGATCTATGTACGAATGACTTAATAAAAAAAAAAAATCAGAGGCTGGGCATGGTGGTTCATGCTTATAATCCTAGCATTCTGGGAGGCCGAGGTAGGTGGATTGCCTGAACTCATGGGTTCAAGACCAGCCTGAGCCAGAGTAAGACCTTGATTCTAAAAATAGCTGGGCATTGTGGCAGGCAGCTAGGGTCCCAGCTAGTCAGGAGGCTGAGGCAAGAGAATTGCTTAAGCCCAAGAGTTTGAGGTTGCTGTGAGCTGTGATGCCACTGCACTCTACTGAGGGTGACAAAGTAAGACTCTGTCACAAAAATAAATATATGAAATGAGAATTTATGAATTATAATATAAATCTTATTAGAGAAATATAAGTGATAGTAGGAATTTAAAACTACAAGGATTATTTCCTTTTTCAGGAATCTTTAAGCCTTTAGGTTTGGAATGGCTGTAGGATCTAATAATATCCAGAGAGTCTCCTCCTGCCAAAACAAGGCACAAGTGCACAGCAGTTGTTGCCTGCAATTTCGGGGCTCCTCGGACCTCTGGAGTCCAAGTGCGTGCCAGTAGATGTCTGCAGAATCCACGCTAAGATCCTCGCTTAAGACTTTTATTTATAGGCTATTAGCTGAGCTAAGAAGCAAACTTGTCATACAGGATATATGTCTCACCAGGAACGCTCCCTAGGAAGAGGAGACACTGGTATTAAGAAGACTGAACTTTCATGCTAAGATATACAGGCAGTGATGCAAACCCACATCAGAAATAAATTTGGGGCAAATACCTTCAGTACCGGCCTTGATGATTTATTAGCTGAATTGAGACAGTGGCACTTACCTTCTGAACCACAGGAAATAGAAGGGTGAACGGCTGTAAAGAACTGGACACTTATGAATACTGGAGTCTTTTTTCCTCCTGTCCCGTAAGGCACATCATGGTTTAATTTCATATCCTCCAAAATCCAATGTTTTAAGTTGAGGATCAGAGAAAAATCCTTTCCTCAGTGGAGGAAATAGAAGCTATTTCCCGTTCTCTCCTCTTTTCCTTTTATGTATTGCAAAGTAGGGAAAGATTGGGGCTTGAATGCCAGACAGAATTGGGGTCAACACTCAGCCTTATCATGTACTAGCCGTGTGACCTTGGTCAGTGCCATGGCACATCTCTGAACCTCCATTTCTTCATACAGTAGTTGAGAGAGTATGAAATATTAATATGTGAGCAAGTAGATCATTGGTGTTCAGAATATAATAACTCCCAGCTGTCCTCTTTGAAGGCTTTTGGCATTTGTTTATTTGTTCACTCATTCATTCATTCATTCATTCATTCGATTCTATGAACAGGCTTTGAATACTTATATTTCATTAAGTGCTAAACAGAAATGAAGAAGCTATGATCCCTGCTCACAAAGAAATTATAGTTTGAGAACATATTCACAAGTGACTAGCTCTAGTTAGGATGTGATACTTCCCTGGATTCCCAAAGTTGGATCTGCCAATTAAGTGCTTTCCCTTTGGGAGGTTCTCCCCTACATTATATTATATGCTAGGGATTAAGAAACAGGAATAAGGGAACTTTCCAGCAGTGCCTCAGTACTCTTATGTAGAACAGGAAAAGGCACTTACACATCCATAGTTTCCAGATTGGAAGGCTTGAGAGGCAAGAAGATGGCTGTCAACCTGGCTAAAACAGCCAGCTCATCAATACCAAAGTCAATTATTGGTTTAGCTTAATTATTTTTGGATCTAAATAATGATTAAATTGAGTTTGCATGATTTAGTCTTAAAGGCTACTTAACATCTTAAAAATGCAAACTTATGGTAAGAGCCCTTAATGAAAACAGTGTTAGTGACTTCTCAGACTTCTTTCAGTTTAAAAAGATATTCCTGGGAGGCTCCTGTGGCTCAAAGGAGTAGGGCACTGGCCCCATATGCCAGAGGTGGCGGGTTCAAACCCAGCCCTGGCCAAAACCTGCAAAAATAAATGACTAAATAAAAAGAAATTCCTTTTGCTCAAGTGACGCCCTGATGAGAAATGAGTGGAAGAACATTAATTTAAACCTTAAGGGTTCCCTTTAGTCTACATTAGTTTAACATTGAACTTCAAAGAAATTATATATGTTCCAGAAACAATAGAAGACAGTACATTGTTTTCAAAGGCTTTAGTTGCCAATAGATATTTTTTCTTCTTCTTTTTATTTTTAACGTATATGTTCCAGATCCATCCATGTAAATGTAAAACAGGTAAAGTCTCCATCTTTTTTAATGCTGCATAGTATTCCATGGTGTACATATACCACAATTTATTAATCCATTCATGGGTTGATAGGCACTTGGGCTTCTTCCATGACTTGGCTATTACAAATTGAGCTTCAATGAATAATCTGGTGCAAATATTTTTTTTGCCATGTGATTTTTGGACTTTTGGATATACTCCTGGTAGAGGAATTGCAGGATCCAATGGCAGGTCTATTTTTAAATCCCTGAGTGTTCTCCAAACTTCATTCCAAAAGGAATGTATTAGCTTGCATTCCCACCAGCAGTAGAGAAGTGTCCCCTTTTCTCCACATCCATGCCAACCTCACACTTTCTTATGAAAGAGAGATCACAACTACAGCCCAGGATGGAGGAGAGAAATGGAATGGGAAGGGAGGGGAGGGAGGAGGTTTGATAGAGGGAGGTTAAACAGTGGGACCACACCTATGGAGCATATCTCAAGGGTATAAGTCAAATTTAACAAGTATAGAACACAAATGTCTTAAGACAATAATCAAGTAAATGAGGTAAAAGCTACATTAATTAGTTAGATATAAGCACTCCAAATTGTATAAAAAAATCAACACATTGTACCCCACATATGCATAAATGTATTCGTGATCTATGTGTACATGACTTAATTTAAAAAAAAAAAAGATGGATGGCCGTGTTCTATTTTCAGTGTTAATTAGCTCAATTGATGTTCCATGCACTAAAAATCCTAAGGAGTTGCCCAGAAAACATGAAGTTTAAAATGTTAATAGAAATTAATGAAGATGGTTTGATTTTTAATTGTAGTAATGCAAAAATATCTGGTATCTCAAAAAAAAAATCAACCTAAAATGATTAAAAAGAAAGATAATCCCTCTAGATTTTTGAGCTCAGAGGCTTTGAGAGAAATTGAAAATGAAAAGAGCTTTGTCCATTTCACTAAATGTTTTTGAAATGAAGAGCAAAATCATTTTTTCTTCTAAGATATTCTATCTTAAAGGGGAGGGTTCTAACGTCAGGGCAATCTATGCGTGTTGAGCCACACTATGGCATTAACAAACGTATCATCAGTTTTTTGTCATTGGATGTAGTGAAGAAGGAATAACAGAGAAAATTATACATTCAAGAATTTGTGACCATTTTTGAGTTCTGAAAAAAATGCTTTCCATCTTCCCAGTTTAGTCCTCCTCCCCCTCGTGCTACTGAATTCTGCTTTTTCTGTTTCTTTCATGGCTGTCATTTAGGACGAAGTCTCAGAGTTTGGTTGCTGGAATTCTTTTCTCACTCACACTCAATGGAGCTCTTAATGTTCCTCCCAAGACTAGTTTTTTTCTGCCTCAGATAATAGAATGCTTTGCGATCTAGGAAAACGCATAATTTTCTGTTGAGAAAAGGACAGAACTTCTATACTTGGCAAGAGCAGGCAATTAAAAATTCTAAAACAATTTTTTCCTGATAAGGCCAATTTAAAGGGAGGACGTGTCTACTAAACGTCAACAGTGACATTGCCAGCGAATGTGATGCGTGTCTCCTGCTATTATTTGCTGCTTTTGCTGTTTGAACAGAAGCTGTTCTGATCTCCATCCATTTCCCCATTTAGCCAAAAAAGACCCAATACCTAGGCGGTAGTTGAAGAGCCAAGCTAAGGGAGGTAATTTTGTCCCCATAACGAGGCCCTATAAGTGATTTAGAGTAACTCCAAATCAAAGTGTTCCTACAAGATTGAAAGGTTTTTCTTTTTCTTTTCTTTTATTATTTTTTTAAATTAAATCATAGCTGTGTACATTAATGCAGTCATGGGGTACAATGTGCTGGTTTTATATACAATTTGAAATATTTTCATCAAACTGGTTAACATAGCCTTCACGGTATTTTCTCAGTTATTGTGTTGAGACATTTATAGTCTACATTTAGTAAGTTTCACATGTACCCTAGTGAGATGCACTAGGTGGTTCCACCAATCACCCTCCCTCCACCCAGCCTCCCCTCTCCCCTCCCCTCCCTCTACCCTTACCCCATATTCTTGGGCTATAATTGGGCTATAGCTTTCATATGAAAGCTATAAATTAGTTTCATAGTAGGGCTGAGTACATTGGATACTTTTTCTTCTATTCTTGAGATACTTTTCTAACAAGAATACGTTCCAGCTCCATCCATGTAAACATGAAAGAGGTAAAGTCTCCATCTTTCTGCTGGTGGGAATGCAAACTGATACGTTCCTTTTGGAAAGATGTTTGGAGATGGAAAGGTGTTTTTAGATACCTGCAATATTTGAACACCAATTCCTAAGGCAGCAAAGCACCTGGCTCCTTTTTGTCATTTCTTTTTTTTTTTTTTT
>NW_003852560.1:3259430-3268812 GCF_000181295.1 Otolemur garnettii | reverse complement strand
GTTGAGCTATAGGCGCCGAGCCAGAAATGATGATCTTTAAGTTTGTTACTCTATGATGTTTTTGCGGGGCCTAGTGGCTCACTCCTGTAATCCTAGCACCCTGGGAGGCCAAGACGGGTAGATTGCCTGAGTTTAGAAGACCAGCCTGAGCAAGAGTGAGACCATGTCTTTACTAAAAATAGAAAAAACTATCTGGGTGCGAGAACACATCTTTACTAAAAATAGAAAAAAAATATCTGGGTGTTAGGGTGGGTGAGGCTGAAGCAAGAGAATCACTTGAGCCCAAGAGTTTGAGATTGCTGTGAGTTATGACATTAGGGCACCCTACCTGGGCGACAGAGTGAGACTCCATCAAAGAAAAAAAAAGTACATAACATTTTTATTTATAAAACAAAATAATCAAAAAACATTACCTAATGTTTTAATCAATATTTCCTAGAATATATTTTAGGGAAGATTATAATATTCTGTATGTATTATAGGAAATATATATATGAAATATTTCACGATCTCTATTTCTCCTTTGATCCGGAGCTGTTGGCATATTCTGTACTATGTATACATTTGTTCCATTTTGTGTTTGGTATGTGAATCAATGAAGTGATGGTCCTAGGTTGATCCCTGCTGAATGCTTTTTAAAGCAATGAAAAGCTTCTCACTTTTGGTTTCTTTACTAGCGTACCTATCACCCTAATGAATTAAACTCATCTTCCGTATTATCTACAATACCCTTTCCTGAGCCCTCTTCACTTGGCTGACATTTTCTTTTTGCAAATTACAGCCCACTGTCCTTGCGTCCTCTGGTGGTGTTGGATCCTATGATTAATATCTGTTAACAAACTCATAAAGCCATTTACTGAACATTTATAGAGATGCAGTGTGATTTAGTCAAGAGTCCAGAGTCCTGGGTTTCATCTCTCCCAGGTCCAACATGAATCCAACCCACAGGACTCCCTCTCTGTGACCTGGGCCATAGCCACCGTCTGGTGAAGCTCTACTCCTCTTCAATAACTTGGAGATAGTAATAACTCCTGACTGATCACAACATCTCATGAGCAGCAGATAACAAAGTCTGTGAAAAGTGTTTTGTAACCTATACTTTGTAGGCCAAAAAGCTTAAATGTTGAGTAGGTGAAATAATAGTAGTATTCCTAATAGCAGCGGTGATATAGTCAAGAGAACAATATCTAGAGTGCAAATGGAATTTCAATACACTCCAGAGATGGAAAAAATAAATATAATGCAGTAGGATAAAGGAGAAAATGCACACAAGTATTTATTTTGTGGAAGAAACTACAGATGTTTGTAAAAACTCCCTGTTGAGTTCTTGGTGTGAAAAGGGGAACCCCAAGGCACCTAGGTGTGTGTGAAATTGATCAGCCCATGTAATGGGAGGCAATTGCTTTGGAGAGGAAGGACGGGAGATGAGAGAGAAGAGAAAGCTGGTGACTATGAAGCCAGAACGGTGGCGGACAGCTGACTTCATCCCTTTCTGAGAAATCTTACATCGTTGGAACATCTAGAACATTTCTTGCAGAACTGGTGAAGTTGAACACAACCACTGGATGTGTGGGGCAAAGGAAGGAGGGGAAGGTGAATTCAAAGATGAATTCATAAAAATAGTAGGAGGCTGTGGGTGGTCGCTGAGCATGAACTTGAACTTCAAGTCAACTCTTATCATCTTTCTCAAGGGCAGCTGAGACCTGGCTTGCTCTACAAACCAAACTTGCCATCTTCCCACCAACACTGGCTTCCACATCTGCTGGGAACACTACCACATTTCATTTCCCCCTCTCCTGACTCACATCTAGCCAGTACCCAAACACTGACAAAGTTTTCATTCGGCTATCAGCAGTCATATCACCAAATCAGTCATTTCTAAACCTGACTTTTTTAAAACCAACTTTGATTGGCTTCAGGGGAGCTTCAACTACATTTAGTATTTAAAATTATTAAGTACCAGCCCAATAATGATCTTGCTGGCACCCCAGCTGTTTCAGAAACATTGTTCTCATTTCATGCAAAATTATAGATACCTTGTGCCCTATTTATTTAGGCCAGGCAGTCTCATTTTAATGGGGAGCCATTAGATGTGCCTTCAGGAAAGGTTTCTGTTTTATTTACACATGCTACTATGAGAAAAAAATGAGCTTGTGCAGGTTAAGGGTGATTAATGATAGCATTTCCAGGACACACGGAGATTCCCAGCAGAATAATCTGAGTTCTGCATAGGAGTTCAATGTTGCCTCAAGGTTGCATGTAGACTGAACAATGACCCTGGCTTTTACCTGTTGTTGGCTATTTTAATGAGTGTTTGTTTGCTTGCTTGCTCTGGTGGCATATATTCTGCTTGTCATCAGGGCTTTCTTTGCCACTTTTGTTTTAAATCAGGCTACCCAAGGAAAGGATTAGACTTGGGGATGCAGAGGCAATAAAATGACAACTGCACATTCCATAGTTTCACACTAAGCTAAACGGGCAGTGCCATGGACCCAGTTCCCAGGATCACTGGCAGGCAGGAGAATGCTGCCAGCTGTCCTTCCAAGTAACTTCCAAGGAATTGTCCTTGAGATGTGGATGATTTCCCCATAGCTTGTTATTTAGAAACCTGAAAGGTATTTTGCTGTTTATCAAAATTATTTGTTCTCTTAAAACACATTCTAAGAAATGATTTTGATCAATATTGAACAACTCAGTTACTCTACCCCTATTCGTGTTGGGTTTATATTTTCTAGTTTGGATATTTACAATAATTGAATTAGTTACCAGGTAGGTGGAGATATTAAAAGAGGAGAAAACTGAGAATAGCTCATATCAAAAAGTTCTAAAAACAGCAGATGCTGGTGTGGATGTGGAGAGAAAGGAACTTTGTTGGTGGGACTGCAAACTATCAAAAATTTAACCTCTATGGAAAACTGTGTGGAGATACCTCAAAGAATTGAACATTGACCTACCACGTGATCCAGCAATCCCAATCCTGGCTATAGATACCCAAAGGAAGAAAGGTCATTTTACAGAAAGGGCCCCTGCACTCAAATGTTTATAGCAGCACAATTCCCAATCCTGGAGGCATGGGAACAGCCCAAGTGCCCACCAATGCATGAATGGATTAATAAAATGTGGTATAGGCACACCATTGAGTACTAGTCAGTCATAAAGAGAAATGGTGATCTAGTATCTTTAGTGACGACCTGGATGGAACTGGAGACCATTCTTCTAAGTGAAACATCACAAGAATGGAGAAACAAACACATGCCCACATCTATGTTGGCAGATAGTACTACCATGAGGCCTGACAGCACAACAGGTGCAGGGACGAGCAGGAGGGTCAGCGTCTTGAGAAGGCACAACTGCAGTTTCACAGAAACTACACCCAGGTTTACAGCAACGGCAGGCAGAGTCTCTGGCAAACAGGCAAACACCTGTTAATGAAGAACTGATGTAGTGGAGATGGGGGGTCTTACTCTTGCTCCGGCTGGTCTTGAACTCCTGATCTCAGGTAATCCTCCTGCTTCAGTCTTCCAGACTACTGGGAGTACAGGTGGGAGCCACATACCAGGCTATAATTATTATTTATTTATTTATTTATTTTTTGCAGTTTTTGGCCGAAGCCAGGTTTGAACCCACCACCACCGGTATATCAACATTCTCCAGTGCCCTACTCCTTTGAGCCACAGGTGCTGCCCCTATATTTATTTTTTGAAGTGATATCTCAGAGGAGATTAAAAAGCAGAAAATATGATTATATGAGGTTCACAATCCATCCCCAAACTTAGCGGTTTAAAGGAATAGGTGTTTATTATTTCCCATGATCCTGCAGATTTGCCCATGTGTTCTTCCAGCCCAGGCTGGCTTAGCTGGGCCTGGCTGGTGTACAGCGGCCTCACCTAGATGGTGGTGTTCTCAGACTGGGCAGGGTCTCAGGTGGGACAGCTCAGTGCTGCTCCTTGGAGCCTCTCCCCTTGCAGAAGAAGGCTTCCTTTCCTTTTTCATACGTCAGTCTCAAGGGTTCCAAGTCTCTGATTTTGCTGCTGTCCCAAGATCTAGATACCCATCAAGTCTGGGTTCAAGAGAATAGTGGGGTCCATCCCTTGATGGGAGAAACTGCAAAAATATCAGTCTAAAGAGGTGTGCACACAGGGATGGGGCTACCTTCTGCAGTCTCCTGCAACAGTTTTCTAGATATTCTTTATGTTTCAGTTCTACAGGATTATAGGGAGAGAAGAGAAAGAGGAGCAAAGCCTGAGAGATATTAAAGCAAAGAAAAGATTCTGTAGGAGGCAAATCAGTACTGTGAGAAGCCTCATTTCCTGTAGTAAGACAGGCATGATTTTTAAATCTCGGTTTGCTAAGTACCATATTTTCTGTTAATCTGTGAACTATTTCTGTGAGTTTGGACACATTAGTGTCTGCCACACCTTTTCACTGTAGAATTACTTTTAATTCCTTGTCCATACTCTGTTCTTTAGAATTGAGTCATGAAGTCCTATCTATACTGAAGAAGAAGGGAGCTAAGTTCCACCTTCCCTGGGGGCAGTATTTGCCCATAATATATGAAATTCTTCTGTAAGGAAGAGTTGACCCCCCTTACTTGTTTTTTAAAAATGTCTCTGGGATCTTAGGGATGCCCTCATTTTTAGTTCTGATATTGATCAGTAGTGTTTTCTCTCATTTTTTCTTTATTAGCCCTGTTTGGGTTTATAAATTTTATAAATATTTTAAGAAAAACAACTTTCAGTTTTAACAAAACCACTTTTATATTTTTCACTGTTGAATGTTTTCTACTTATTTTCTCTATTATTTTCCTAATTCTGCACCGTTTGATTCAGTTCATTATTTACTTTATAGATTTTTGGGTTGGGTTATTAGTGCGTTGATTTTTTTCAGTCTTTCTTTTTTTTTGCTCACATAGTATTCATCTTTCCTTTGGTGAGTGCTCATATGACATATCTTCTGGGCTGTTTTATCTTTCAAACGTTCTGTGCCTTTCTTGTAAGCAGCATATAGTAGAAATTAACAAAATGTCAGGTTCATAGGCTTTGAAAATGAAGAACTGAAAGCACGTGCATTTGATAAAGTACTATTGTATTGGGGTTTGTATCTTCCTATTGCTGTTATTCTCTATTTGTCCCATGTGTGTTTTGTTTGTTTCTTATTTCTAGAATTTTTAAAAGATTAACCAAATTGTTTTCAATTATTCCATTTCCCCCTCCTTTTACCTTACAATTATACATGCTTTTACTATATTTCTGATGTTATTACAGACAGACATTGAAATATACATCTCAGGCGGTGCCTGTGGCTCAAAGGAGTGGGGTGCTGGCCCCATATACCGGAGGTGGCGGGTTCAAACCCAGCCTTGGCCAAAAACTGCAATAAATAAATAAATAAATAAAAATAAAATACACGTCTCCTTAAAGAGTTTTAGTCCTGTCTTGGGACCCTTATGATATACTCATAAGCAGGTGATCACATAATTTATTATTTAAACCTGCAGCAAAAGAGGACTCAGTGAGTCTTTGAGAGTGAGGGAGACATTATCAGATCCCTGCTGGGGTAGTGGATGCAAACTTGGCCTATCCTGGGCCAGTTTTTCTCTAGATAAGGCACCAGTTGGTTGATGAGGTCTCCATATAAAAATTGGCTGGCCCTTTATTTTAATCAAGAGGTTCTAGATGCCGGAGAGTGAAATAGGATATTATTTCTCCCTGCAGTATTTCACGTTATGTTTTTTAAACCTTGAAGTCCATCTATGTGGGTCTTTCCCTCCTAGTGTCAGAGAAAGCATGTACGCAGGGGTCGGTGGAGAAGAGAGGGGACAGAACCAGAGCAGGAGGAGGCTAAGTCCAAGGATGAGAAAACCCGTGAATGAGTGCACATGACAGGCGTTTAAAAATAAAAGATAGCAAGAAACACATTGAAGATAGGTAGCAAATATTTTTATAAGCTAAGGGAAATCTTATCTGGGAGGGAAAAGGTAAGAAACTCAGGAGAGGGAGAAATGCAGGAATCTGCAGAGGGTGGCAAGGCTGGAAGGCGGGGCAAGAATAAAATCAAGATTCTTTGGGAGCAGACAGAGATGGGGACTCGGACTCTGAGAAAGCTTCACAATCTGTTGAGACACCGCGTATGCTCCCCAGTGGGGGGTGACACAGAAGGAAGACTTTATATAGTTTTCGACACTCTGTTTTTTCCTCCAAATCGTTATTAGAACACAGTTGGTTATGTGAGATGCTTTACTCATTCCTCTGGGGATAGCAAACAAACAATATGAGTTTGTTATATCTCTTGCCTGCCTCAGGAAATAGAAAGTGCTTGTGATCAGTGTTGAGTGTAAACAGATTGCAAAGGAGGCTCTGAGCAATGGTGATATTTTTTCAGAGCTGTAAACCGTCAGTTCGTTTTTAATGTATATATGTGTGTGATCATGTGTTAGAATTTCTTATTTTTCCATTCCTTACATGTTCTCACCACTAAGGAATTCACAACAGCATCAATTTTTATTTGCATTTAATAAAATTATTGAATACTCTGTTAGCTACATTAGAGAAAACTCAAGTTATTAACCTTCTGATTCCACCTCAGGCCCCACCTGTTAACAGCCAGGAAGCCAAGGCCTACGATCCTTCCACGTGTCTGTCTGATGGTTTGGTTTAAATCCACTTTAAATCAGGGACAATTTAAGCTGGCTTTTCTTCTCCCCTCCAAAGCCTTTGGCAGGTTGGAAAAATGCAATAGTTTGTGTCAAATAAAATAGCTTGACTCTGAGTCAGTTCCTAGAGGGTGTGTCTGCTGGTACAATCCAGACCAATTTCAAATCACAGCTTGGCAAGAGAGAGAAGGAATAAGAACTACGAAAAAGGCAGACCAGCGCCAAGGGCAAGGTGGGTGAGCCCAGCTAGGAGATTCTACTGTTGCAGGTCTGACACTCCCTTTGCTGGTCCTGGGAGAGCTTTCCAGGAGAGGTTTGTACCAAGTCTCTCTCTCCATTCTGGTCAAAGCAGTCCACTTTCCTTTCACCTGCGTTAAAGTCACAGAAATCTTTTGCATCGCAGAAACTCTGCCACCCAAAAAAGATGGAAAGAAATCCCGCTTATCTGGGTTTTCCTCTTCTGTTTGTCTGTTGAGACAGCTGGTCTCCTGGAGTCGGGGGTGTGGGAAACGGTAGCTATCTGGGTAGGGCAGATGGCCTGTCAAAGGATAGGGATGCAGAGCTATAAAAATTGTAAAGCATATTTTTTTTCATGACAGCATTAATTTCTTGACAGAATCCATAAGCCCCACATGTTGGCAGCTATGAAAGGGCCTGGGGGGGCTGTAACATGAGCGGCTGTTTGCAGGAAGGCCTCTTCTTACTGATGGACGCATAGTGGGTTCTATTAAGTCACATGAGCATGACTTAAAAGAACAGTGTCCTTCTCTCCTTTGAAACTAACCCCTCCCACAAGACTTCTCAGCTAGGAAACAAGGCCTTGCTGAGTCTGGTATGGGCTAAGCAAGTTCTACAATTTACTGCTTTCCTGACATAATTTGAAAGTGATTAAAACACTGGGATGTGTGTACGTGTGCCTCTCTCTGTGTGACTGCGCTTGGCAAATCCTCAAACAACACTAAGTATATATGTATAGACAATTTAGTGATTAAGGAAAACCCTACAGGCAAAAAAACACACACAAACAGGTACATAAATAACTTGAGAATCCAGCTTTGAAATAGTTCACCACGTCCAACTTTCTGAGGGACCCATATTGATAACATTTGTGCAGGATTTATGTAGAAAGAAAAATTACGTAGGTCACTTTTCTAGAAAAGGAGTTCCTTCTGGATGAGTTCATTTTTTTTTGCTTGTCTCCAGCTGAATTGCCAGAAAAGTATGCTGTAAATTAAATATTTATCAGAAACATGCAAATCTCTGGGCACTGCAAGACCATTTGGAATGTTAACATTTTTAGTCCTTGTAAAGTTAAGACCATTTTGGTTACAAAGGATAAATCTCAGCTCGAATGAGCTTTGACAAAGGGCTGAATCTACTACAGACATATATGGGTATTTTGTCTCTTTGGATGAGGAGTGGAACAACCAGATCGCAAGAAGAATCAAAAGGGCGGCACCTGTGGCTCAGTGGGTAGGGGGCCAGCCGTGTATACCGAGGGTGGCAAGTTCGAACCTGGCCCCAGCCAAACTGCAACAATAAAAATAGCTGGGCATTGTGGCAGGTGCCGGTAGTCCCAGGTACTAGATAGGCAGAAGCAAGAGAATCGCCTAAGCCCAGGAATTGAAGGTTGCTGTGAGCTGTGATAGCACAGCACTCTACTGAGGGTGATAAAGTGAGACTCTGTCTCCAAAAAAAAAGGATCAAGAAACAAGTAGACTTTCAGAGCATCTGAAACCTGAACTTGAACACTTCTGAATGTCCTGTTACGTATTCTTGCTTCTGTTTCTTTTAGTTCTCTTAATTCTGAACCAGTGAGCCAGCCTCCTACACAGGGTTGGAGAATGTGGCAACAATAGCCTCTAATGTTTACACCTTGTAGTTCCATAGGCAGAGAAGACTGAAGAGATTGAAGAGTTTAAGAATTCCAGGAAAGAGATCCCACTAGTTCAGGTAGTACTGGAGGGGCTTGGTTTGAGCACTGCATATACATGAATGTGGCCAGGAAATCAGAGGCCCAGATAAGAACCTGGGAGCTGTAATGATCATACAGTGCGTTGCAGGAAAGAGTTCTGGTGAAAAGAAAGGCTACCGTGAAAGTTACCTGAGGTCTCTTAGTGTTAGAAGCAGTTAAAGGGTCCAGCTCTCATGGAAGGTAAGAGTCATGTTCCAAGTGCAGCCTCTTGGCTTGGCCCTTACTCATCAGACTTCATACCCTGCACTCTACGCGGCGTATGCTTTGGGGAATTGATTATGTGAGTTGGAGTAATCTTGTTATATCCAAGTAAATTAGAGTTGAGTGACAGGGTGGAGGGTGAGGGGTTACCCACTCAGGGCATGGACACCTGCCCAGGAATTATATGGCAATCCAGCTGCCAAAATTACCCGTCGTAACTTTAAGACCCATTTTACCTTCATAGAGCAGCTGCTAAGAGGATGTACCTGCTGTGACTCTGAGTCTTACCTACTGCCGTCATCCACCAAGCACTGTTCGCCATCTCCCCAAAACTTTACTAGTGCCAGTAACTTTTCTTTCAAAACAATATATAACATTTCTCTCTTTAATAAACCCTGCAGCCTTCTTTTCATTTTCCAGACTTACCAAAGACCACCCCAGTCTTTCTAAAGACCACCCCAGTCTTTCTAAAGACCACTCCAGTCTTTCTAAAGACCATCCCAATCTTTGTGTGTGTGTCCCATATTGTGGTTCTGTTTTTTTTTTTTTTTTTT